>NC_056744.1:534109895-534337395 GCF_019279795.1 Protopterus annectens
ATCTTAAAAGAAAAGTGAATTTAGTTTGCTTTATGTGATATTTCAGGATTTGCAGTATCACAAACTGCAAGCTAAGCTCCCATATATCAGCCAGATTTAACATGTACATGAATTATGCTGTTACATGGAAATCCATGTATGGGGAAGTGCAATTCATGCCTTCTCATTCTCCATCTCAGCACCCTTATAGCTTGATGTGCCCTCATCTATAACTGTAAGCCAGAATTTAAATGGTTATACCTTAATATTGTGTAAGCTTCCTACAGTTATAGTGGTGGTGCTGCAGTAGCATTGTTGCCTCACAGTAAGACGTTGTCCGGTTCAATTCTCAGCTAGAGCGTCTTCTGCGAATTCTGTTAATGGGCGTACCTTCATTGAAGGTTGTGCGTCAGGGCTGGCAACTCGGCACGTAAAAATCTACTGCCAATCATTAGCGGACCGGAGTTCCACTGTGGCGACCTCTAACCGGGAAAAGCCGAAAGAAACAACAATTATGTATACTTCTTAAGAGTAACAGGCCTAGCCATACCAACCTGTCTAAAATAAAGATTTAACTAAGATGGAGGCAACTCTCTCCTCTTACAAGAAACACAGTTCGTGAGCACCACCCTCTCCTACAGCACCACACAAATACATAGGAAAATATACTGAGGTTGTTAAAAAGTCATTGACTAAACCTCCAAGATCAAACAAGACCAGGTCTTAATGGAAATTAAATACCAGAACACATACTGTTAAATGCACAACCGAGAATTACCAGAAGAAAAATGTCCCAAATCAAGTATGGTTAAACACTCCTTAACAATAACTGGTGACTCCATAGTAAGGCACACAGACTCTACCCTCATAAGGCTGGACAAAACCAAGGTGATGTTGAGGTGTCTTTCCAGTGCCAGGATCTTAGACATCTGAAGGGCCCCCAAGACCCTCAAGAGAAACAAATATGACTATAGCATGGAGGTTGTACATGTGAGTATAAATGACCTGGAGATCAAAGCCCTAAGTGACATGCAGGGAGACATTTTTGAGCTTTCCATGCACGTCACAAGTCCAGGAAAGGCTCTTGGATTGTTACAGGAACCACCTCAATGTCCTCCAAAAACCATGTCCATTTCTTAAATACAATGGATGAATTTCAAATATATAAAAACTAAATCATCCTGGGAAACTTTAATTATCTGTTGATAAACTGGAAGATGTAGCCTATGCCAAAAAATCCTTGATTTCATAAACAAAAATTTCTTGGATCAAATCAATAAACCCATTAGAAGTAAAAATGTTTCTGACCTGGTCCTTACACATATAGCATCAATGTGCATTGACCCATTGGTATACCCTTCCGCAGTCCCGTTTGATCACAAAATGGTAACATTCTCTATTCAAAATCCCTAAACCAACTGATGCAAACATGTCAGTATTCAAAAATTTCAAACATATGAACTTCCTACAATTATGTGACAAAGTCTGTAAGTTCAAATATAACTGTACCCTTCAAAAGCAATCATCACTATTAGTTATGTAGATAAATTCTACAGTCATCTAGAAAACTGTATAAACCTGTTAGTACCTACGAAAACTAAACAAAAAGAGAAAGGGAAGCGCAAACCAGTCTCCTGGTCAGCATGCACAAATAAACAATGCAATAAGACAAAAAAGCTCACTGAAATATATACAAAAACCAAAGACCTACAAATCAAGGTTAACATCAAAAGGTTATCCAAATGTACTGAAAAACACGATTAGGAAAAAGTAAAGCTTCTTGTGAGCATAGAGTAGCACTGTAAGCTAACAATAATTACAAATCCTTCTTTACCTATGTTGACTGGAGGCAAACAGGTTGTTTGTTTGTAAATGAGTTATTAATTGATTATGAATGCATTTTTAAAGACTTTTGAAAGAGGGGAGAATAGCAATGGGTCTGAAGTTGGATATATCATTGGAGTTACCTCCCTTGTGAAGTGGGATGATGGGAAATTTTCTCCATGTGGCTGGGACATGTGATTCTGGAGTAGATCTATTTAGGAAAATGGACACTGGAAAAGAAATTGAGCCGGCTGCTGTTGTTAGGAAATCAGATCCACCTATACTCTGTCGCATATCGTCTACTCAGAGGTGATCTCTGCTTAACGTACAAGGCCATGTCAAACCCAGAGCTGTTGGACATGCTACACAAAGAAATCCCAATCCCTCAGAGACACACGCTCCAGGGATCTAAACCTTGTCATCACAATGAACAAAACATGCTGAAGGGATATGTTCCTGACCCAGAGACTCCCCAGACTCTGGAATAGACTGCCCATACATGTCAAGCAGAGCACCTCTTTTGCCCTCTTCAAAAGGAGCCTTGATGATTGGATGGGAGATAGGAAATTCAGCCCGGGGATCACGGCAGTCGCCCTGCTAGACAGGGGTCCAGGGAAGTAAATACTGTGGGTAGAAATAGCCAGGAAATTGTTATTGCTAGGCGTGTATATGCCCTAGGGCCGATAGCCTAGTACCAACCTATGAACCTATAAGATGGAATTTCATCTTGAGCTACTGTACTCAGTTTAATTGGTTGGAGGCATTTCTTGATTGTTATGGTAGATGCTGTATGAAAGGAGAAAGAATTGGAATTGGGAGGTGAGACTGAGTGGGATGCAGTCAGCTTATTAGAGCAGATCGATTTGTTCTGAGTTTGATTGTGAAGTAGTTTAATGATGCTAGTGATAAAGTGATCATTGAAATCATTACCTGTTTCTTCTGGTGAACAGTGAGGGTTGGGATTGGGTTGCCCACTTGAGCAAGGAGGTAGTATTTTAGAATTGCCTAGAATTATATGGAATAATAAAGTTTCTTGTCAGGTTTGATCTGGCATATGGCTTTATTTCATATGTATTTATACTGTTGAAATAGTTTTCTTTTTATTACTATGACATGTCTTCTAGGCTTTATCTCTTTGTATTCATTAATTTCTTGATGATATGACTGACCCAAAGAGTAGAGTTGTTTTGCACTCTTTTAAGCCTAAGGTGGTGGGTGTGGTGGTGTGGGGGTGGTCATGCTATTTATTAGTGCCATATGTTATTAAAATGGACAACATCATTATCTAGTGGCATCTGGCAGTATTGCAGCTTGGCAAAAATAAAAATAAAAAAAATTCTGAGAAAATTTCCTGACTGCAGAAAATCATTTTTATCTGTCTCAGTTTAACTTTTATTAGTGATGTTTGTATTACTTAAAAATGTATAGGTTAACATCAATATTTGTTAGAGGAAGTTTCATTCTATGAAGTAAGGAAAAATGTATGTTACAGCTGCATAACTAGGGAAAGGAGAGAGAGTGTTTGGGTAGTGAATGCACAATTCTAATGAGAGGGTGATTAACAGGCAGATTACTTTTTAAAAACGCAATGTTAACTGGAATTTTTATAGGCACTACTGTCTAACGTGTAGCTTAAGGTCAGTATTGATTGGAGGTGGAAGGGAAACTATGTCACAGCTGCATAACTAGGCAACCTAGATATATATTGCGTGCGTGTGTGTGTTGGGGGAGGGGGGCTGATGCACTATTAATGGCAGGGTGACTAATATGTAGATTAAATTTAGAAAAGGCACTATCAAACTGGTACAAGACTTAAGGGGTTGGTACTGACTATGTCCCAAATCACATGTGCAAACCTACTATGGTAAGGACAGCTACAGCTTGCTTGTTAGTTGGGAGTGACACAGACCTTCATCTAGGACAAGAGATAAGAAGTAGGAGAAAAAGAATTTATGCTTGAGCATGAAGTTACATTATTAATTAATATACTGTGGATGTAATGGAAAAAGGCACATTATATTAGAAAGCCTGCCTTCTCTACATGCCCACTGAAACAGCTTTGGCCAAGAATACTGAGATGCCAGCAACTAAAACCTTAAGCAGGGGGTAGAACAGACAGGATAAATGCCCTCCAAATTGATTCCCCTGTAGAGCAAATTGGCTGAGGACCGAGGATGGCCGGTGTTTTCTAAGGGAGCATGAAAGTAACCAGTGGAGTACCACAGGGTTCCATACTGGGGCGTATGCTATTCGCCTTATACTTGTCTGATCTCCATATCAAAAATGAGGATCCTTGGTTAACCAAGTTTAACTATGAAAAGGGGCCCTGAACAACCCATCCATATCTCTCAGTTGTGCAGATTTTTGCAGAATGACCAGATTTTTGACTCATATGTTGGTCTGTTCCTCATAAAATTTGTGGTTTTCGGGCATATCTGATGTTACTAAATAATAACAGATATTTGGGTTTCCAACTTCACATCCTTCAGAAAATGCATGCTAATGCAAAACCTATTACTTTAGCAAATTTAAGTTTATAACAGCAATATTTAAAATGTGTCCCTATTTTGGGGCCTTTACCCCCCCTTTTTGATATTTATGCTCTTGTATGTTCTTGTAGAAACAAATTTTTGAGCAGTGTTATATGATATGCTGCATTTTTGAGTACCTCTGAGAAGATTACATGCAAAACACACATTAATTATTTAACAAAATATAAAATAATTTATAAGATGTGGACAAGATATTTGAAAATTATTATCTTTTGAGCAAATAATTTACCAGTTTGTGAAGAACAAACTATGTAAGCTGGATTTGGGCTCCACCATATTCTCAAACTTCTATAAAATGCAATGTATATTATTAAATAGCCTTTATAAACCTTTCCACATAAATTGTTCCGAACTGGACTGGATCGGGAGGCCCCATTTTTTATTCTCCACTGACACATGAATGACATCCCACTCACCAGGGCATGTTTCTGTCCAGTAACATTAAAATTAAAGTACTGAGTGCAAATAACACAGTGCTGAGTGCAGATTTTAGGCCCTTACATTCAACTTATCTCTGGTGTGGTGTCTTGAGTCAATCAGGGTATTCCCTGTAACCACTCCCACTGCCTTCTCTTTTCCCCCACCCCCTCTTTCCTCAAACAGGTTAAACTGCTACAATTCAGTACAGGCATCATTTTCAAATCTAGGTGCTTAGGATTTCCCTCTCTCTTCCCCCCTTGGCTGACCTGGTGTGACTTGTGTAAGTTTCTTCATTGTATGGATCTCTTACTGTTTTTTGTGTAACTGAATGACCTGCTGCTAAATTCTGATTCTGCACAGACTGCTCTATTTTTTTCAGAGGCTCTATAAGTAGCTAGTGACTTTACTGAATTTTTGTGGTAATATTTGTGTTTAAACTGAACATGTACCTAGAGAAAGTGTATAATCAGAGCTCCTCCTTGCTGCATGTGTTTTTTAATGTTTAAATTGCACACACACATTGAAGAAGTGCTTTTATGACTCGAATAACTTGGGCTAGCTATACCTGAAGTGCTTTTACTGGCAATTTTCCAGTTGTACAATTGTGAATAATTGATTTAGTTTTTCTGGTATATCTTTAAAATCTGGCAAGTGTTTATTTACTGCATTGCTCTCTTGCTTAGGTTTCTTAGCTATAAATCTTAGTTCATTCTGAAGTATGCTACTTTACCCCCCCCCCACCAAACCTTTCTGAATGTATTATTATGTAATAACTGCCTGTTGTTGCCTTCATGCTTACCCTAGAATCTCTGCTTTTCTCTTTTCCTAGTTGAACTCTACAGTTCCCTACAAAACGGTGTCTACAGGACTGCGATCACTTTCTCTTAACATTTAAACAGAGTAGGTTGCACACACAAAAAGCATTTGTTAAGCTTTCACTTACAGTGCTTTGTAATTAAGCAGGTCACCATATTGGTCAGCCATAGGGCTCTTTGTTTCTATTTGAGTGGTTGCCTCCTTCCCCTGTAACTGAAGTAAATTGACTCTTACATTAAGAGCTGTAATACTTACCTTATAGATTTAGGACACCTTAGGAAACCTTGTAAACTGCAATAGCCCCGCTACGTTCACCCTCGCTACAGTCGGGCTCTCTTCGCTCCCCTCCCTGCCCCCAATTTCCTCCCGCCCCCAGTACCTCTAAATTTATAGTACTATAGCCACTCCTCCACTTTCTAGATCCTATCTGCTTTCATCTGGGATAATTCCACCCACCCCCATTCTACTACCTACATTTTAATAGCACCTATTAGCTTTCATCTGGCATTCTCCCATCCCCCTTCCAGTACCTTTACCTCACCACTCTATCTTCTGGTGTTGCATCACCAGGTAAAACAGTTCCTTAACTCACTAGCTGATTCACAGATAATGATATACTCCTCTTTACTAGCCCTCTTCTTCACACCATACCTCCTTACCTTGTATGAAAACCAGTTTCTCACGGGAATTCAGGTCCCAAAAGGCCAAACTATCACCCCAGCTGTAAATCCTTCCACCTTCAACCATACTTACAGTACCAGATCCTATCCAACATCTTGTTCAGTCTATCAACATCTCAACCCCAGGCACATTAGCTCTAGAACCAAACACTACCACAAACTAATAAACAAATTCCTGAAGTTCATCACCAAGTATAGACTCAACCTAATACTTGGTGGCGATATTCACCCCAACCCTGGTCCACTCACTTCAGATACACATACCCCCTCTACTTGCAATCTGAGCTACAAACCTACAATTAATAGGCCAACCAACTCTCTCCTAGTCTGTCATCTCAGTATTAGAAGCATTAATAACAAGGTACATGAATTGCATGCACTTCTGGATGTCCACTCCCCTGAGATTCTCTGTTTATCTGAAACCTGGTTAAAACCTAACACTAAAGACAATGAAGTGTTACCACCTGGGTACAACATACACAGGCTGGATCGTGCTTCGAGGAAGGGGGGTGGGGTAGCTGTACTCTATAAATCTGAGTTGAATGTCACCATAGATGTAATACAACCTCCTCAGATTAATAACTCAGAGATTCTTGCCACCAAATTGCAACTTAATAAAAATAAATGCATTAATATCATCTGTATGTACATTCCCCCAGGTAACAATATATCTACATTTGAAGATATCCTGCACTGGCTATCATGTCACTACCCCCAAGAAACCCTACTACTTGGAGACTTTAACATAGACTGGGGCACCTGTTCCTCAGAATCCCCAGCCACCCATGTTAACCTGCATGCATTTACACAAATCATATCCACCCCTACCAGGATAGGTAAACCCAACCAAAAAGAAAGTATACTTGACTGGGTACTCATAAACAGTCACCCCCAACTGTATACCTCTCGTACCCTCCTTAATGGCCTAAGCGATCACCTTCTCACATATGTAATTAAGCACAAAACCATTAATTCCCAACAACCCTTACTCAGAAAGGTTAGAAACAATAAAAACTTTGACCCTGCCAAATTCCAACAAGAACTAAACTGGTATAATTGGTCTATTCTAAAACACCTCCCCTTAGAGGAAGCAGTAGCATACTTTAACAACAAATTCCTTGAGATCCTTGATTTTTATGCACCTGTTCGTTCAAAGAGAACCAGGGCAAAAACTGCACCATGGCTTTCTATAGAGTCTAAACTCAAAATTATACTTAGAAACAAAGCATGGGCTTTATGGCGTTCTTCTAAAGACCCTCAAGATCACATTAAATACAGGCAATCCAGGAACGAAACCAAAAAATCAATTTTACAAGACAAAAAACAATACTACTGTAATTTACAGACAGTAAATCAAAATAACCCTCAGAAGTTTTGGGCAGGTTTAAATAATCTACTACATCCTGGACAAACTTCAACCCCAATCCCTGCTGCTACTATTGATAAAACCCCTGAAGATGTTTCTGATAGTTTTAACCAATTCTTTGCTGAGACAATTTAAGCCCTAGCTAGCCAACTCCCTCCTAGCTCCCCTGGTCCTGAAAGTAGCACCCCTAGAAACCTACTCGCGTTCAGATTCCAACCAGTCGCCACTTCACTTATCCGTACCTTGATCAAAAAATTAAAACCCACTACACTTTCTGCTGATCAACTCCCTGCCGAGTATCTACAAAAATCAGCTGATGCTATTGCTTACCCTGTCTCAATACTAATCAATCGAACCATAGTAGAAGCTAAAATTCCCACCATCTGGAAAATATCCTATGTAATCCCACTTCACAAAGGAGGCAGCTCTACTGAATTCTCCAATTATAGGCCAATAGCTATACTCTCTCCACTTGCAAAGATTATGGAAAAATGTATTCATAGACAACTCATGCACCACCTAATCCAAAATCGCCTTATGGCAGACACTCAGCATGGCTTCCGTCCTCATCACAGCACTACTTCAGCCCTCCTAGCCTTTACTAACACCATAAACCATAATTGCAACAATAATTATATATCCTCAGCCCTCTTTTTGGATCTTTCCAAGGCATTCGATATAGTTGATCACCAACTTTTAATCCACACCCTGCAAACATTCTGTCTAGATACTGGAGCCCTCCAATGGTTTCAATCCTACCTGAATGGTCGACAGCAGGCTGCTCTCTGGCAGAACAAACTCTCTAACCTTCTACCTAACACCCTTGGAGTACCACAAGGCTCTATACTAGGGCCCTTGCTGTTCTCCATCTTCATTAACGACCTTTATACTGTTATCCCAAAAGTCAGCTGTATCCAATATGCTGATGACTCTACTCTGATTTGCTCAGCCACATCTCCAGTAGAGTTATGGTCAGCTACCCAGACCACCTTTAATACAATAGAAAACTGGCTTTCTGAACATCATCTGATCCTAAATCCCAAAAAAGCTAAAATGCTGTTATTTTCACCAACACATAGGTCTACCGCTTTCACCTTTACCATAAAATCAAATGATGGCACAATAATCTCCCCTGACCCGTCTACAAAACTATTAGGTGTCATCATAGACAATAATCTAAAATTTGACCTACATGTTAACCAAGCTATCAAAACCATCAATAAAAAACTAGGGTCACTTTACAGAATAAAAGCCTTCCTAACCCCTCCAGCTAAAATTGCCATAGCTCGCTCTCACCTTCTTTCAACCCTTCTGTATGCATCCCCTCTACTCTCGAATTTAAACAAGACTGGCCTTAACAAACTCTCAATTTGCTACAACCACATTGCCAGGTTTGCCACTGGGCTGCCTTTTAGGACACATCATTGCATCAATCTAAATCAGCTTGGGTGGCTTGAACTACCCAGCCTAATCCAGTATAACCAACTGATTATGGCCTATAAAATCCTCTATAATCCGGACAATACTCCTGCACTTAAAAATATTATCACCCCCTATAACAATCCTAGACCGCTTCGATCCTCTAACAAACTATTAATTCAGACTAGCAAAATTAATAACACAGTCGGTGATTCTCTCTTTGCAAACTCTGTAAGTAGATCCTGGAACTCTCTTCCAGCTGATATTACCTTACTTTCCACCTTAGGTCAATTTAAAACTAGACTCAAACAACATTTGTCACTTAACTGGCTATGTCAATGTATCAAGCCTGGCTAACTCTCTCTAGAATGTATAAAAATCTGTTAACCAGCTTACTGTGTAATTTAATTTAATCCTGACTTGTGCTCAGGATTAACTGTAACCTGTGGAACTTGTTTAACTTGCTTACTTATGTAATCTCTGTAAATAGTCTGTTTGTAATATGTAATGCTGGTATTATGTAATGCTGTATCTGCTTACCCTAGGAGCTTTTCTCCCCGGGCCTCCGCTGAAAATGGACATGCATCCAGTCGGACTATCCCGGTCAACAAATGTAAAATAAATAAATAAAATAAAATAAAATTATGTCATCTTCTGTTGCACATGTTCTGGTACTGCATGTCCTACTCAGTCCCTGCAAAGATGAATTACCTTCAGAGAACTGAACACAGAGCTACAAGTTCCCGTAGAACACTAAATGGTTTGTCATTCTAGTCTGCAGGCTTTCACTGGGTTGTTGTTAGTCAGATTCAGTCACTGAGAGAGGAGAAGAGAGGAACCTTTAAAAACTACAAGAGAAATCTAGCCAAGCTAGAGTTTCCACTGTGTGATTCCTTAAACCTCTTATATTATTGGCAAATGGGATACATGCAAATGACCCTTTAAGGTGTTTCAGCTATATAGCAGTTCTGAATGCCCATGACCTTTTTCTTTTCGAGTCTGTTATGGACAAATTTAGGCCAATAAAGTCAAACCCCACTAGCTGTGGACATGCATGTTTCAGCCTTCATATAGCTTCATCAGCATAGCATAAGTGGACAAACAGTTCTGCCTCTGCGTTATATACTGCACTTCTGAATAGTAGTCATGCCAAAGATTCACCAGCCTCTGTCTGGGTAATTAGCTGTCAACCATATACCCAAGGAACAGTAATTTGAACTAGTTTGAACAGGAAAGTTACTGGACAGGTTTTAGAGAAAATCCAGTCTACAATTTCAAAAATTTACAGCAAGGAAGAGATAATTTCATTTTTTTCAGCCATACAGGAGGGATCCAGCTTGTATATACCCATCATTCTCTGCTGGTAGTCATAGAAACATAGCCATAGATAAGAAGGCTGTAGCAAATGTTTGTATGTAACCAATCTGTGGTGCAGCAGTTTGCATTGCTGTCTCACACCACCTTTGTCTTTTATTTCTGGTTGTAATGTCATCTGTATATAATCTGTATGTTTTTCCTTTGTCCTTCTGGGTTTTTGCTTGGTGCTCCAGTTTTCTTCCTCTTCTTGAATCTTCTGTCTTTCGGCTTTTCCTGGTTAGGGGTCGCCACAGCGGAACTCCGGTCCGCTAATTATTGGCAGTAGATTTTTACGTGCTGGCTTGCCGGGCCTAACACACAACCTTCAGAGAAGGAACTCCCTCCATGCATGTCGACACACAGAAGATGCTCTAACTGAGAATAGAATGTGCAACGTCTAACTGTGAGGCGACAACGCTACCGCAGCACCACCACCGATAAATAGTTTAATTGCCAGTCCTTCAACCCACATGTGGTATGTATGCATATGCGTGCGTGTATGTGTGTGTGTGTGTGTGTGTGTGTGTGTGTGTGTGTGTGTGTGTGTGTGTGTGTGTGTGTGTGCATGTGCATGCATTGCATGTTGACCCAGATAATTTCTTTGTCTTATGCCCCTTGACAGCTCTGATAAACTACACTTTCCTTATAACCCTGAGCAAGTCAATGTGGGCACTAAAAATGAATGAATGAACGGATGAATATAACTGATGTGTAAAAGGCAATGCTGGTGGTATGCAACCTTAATGACCATATAAGACACATTATTTACACAATGACCCCATACTATATGAGTGCAACTAAACTGTTGTCATGGCCTTTGCTTCACTTTGCAATTGAGATATGCCAGACTTATCAAGAACTATCATCATCTGATTGTGTTATAGTTATACACCTCTTTTAAATTGTGTCACTCTTACCCTTACAAAGCTTGCTATCTAGACAACTGAAACACACCCTGGACAAAGTAAACAAACCTGATGACACTGATCAGATTGGCACAGTGTATTAGGGCTATGAGTTGCAAATCAACTAAACCACGTAGTCCTGGGAATGATCTCTTCAATCTTCATTTGCCTACTTTTGTTTCTGAGCAAGTGTGTTACCCAGCTATTGCTCTTCAAGGGCACTCCTGAAAAAAGGCAGTAGTGCCTACTGTGTTCACTTGTGTAACAAAATAAAATAAAACAAGATACAAATTAAAAGGACAATACCCTTAAAATTTTGAATTTTTTTCTATGAAATGCCTTAACAAAATATACAATGAAATTACACTACAAAATGCACTCAGTCAGCGATTTTAGACATAAAACATGGGCACAACTTTATATTCATATAATGTCATATAATGTATGCCTTTGCATATTCCTCTATATGCTTTTGGGGGGAGGAGGGCAGTACAACTTCAGTGGCAGAGCAGTCACTTTTATGAATATAGATGCTTTCATGTACTGCATTTTTCTCTTTGAAGAAAGTCAAATACAAACCTCTAATACAAACTGAAATCAATGCAGCTTGACAAACTGACACTGTGAAATGTATATAAAAGCCTGCAATTCCATATTTTTGTATAAGTGAATATATCTTAAACATTCACTGCCAGTTCTTAGTAAAACTTTCAGATTGATTATGCTTGTGCATTTGCATACATTTGCATACATACTGATAAGACTTAATTCATCCTAAAGTAGTTAAAAGTAGTCCAGTGCTGAAGTTGGTTTAGTCATACTGCCATGGCCAGCACAACGAGTTTGGGACACAGCATGTTTTGAGTGACATAGAGTGCCACTTTTCTGGAGGAAATATATTTGATATTTTTTGCTGATTCGGTGCCAGCTCAGTACAAATATATTCTGGTAAGGTATTGCATGCTTCATCCCAAACAGAAACTATGTACCTGCTGGAAATGGAGTAAAATGTACTTGATAGGCTCAGAGCAAAATGCCCATGAAAGCCTATATTCAGAACAAATGCATATGAAGCCATATCTCAAACATTTTTTGAGATTTCATATTAAATCCTTTAAAAAAATATATATACTACACCGAAGACTGCCATTCTACCCTTAAGGGCCCAAATGCAGTTTAATGCTGAGGCTGACCTGGTCATACTACCATGACTAGTAAGTTTTGGTGGTTTCATTTTCCAGGGACAGAAAAAGTCACTGTATGGAGAAATGTTGGCATAAAAATCGGCTGGCCAGAGATATACAATGGAATTGTATGATATCCCCTAAACTTAACAGTAGTCAGATTGACACTTCCAGTGAAAACCAAGCTACTACATAGCAGTCTGGCAGTTAGTGCAGATGCTCAAGGCTATGAGTTGTTGATGAGATGTTTTTGTGGACAAAGGTTTGATTCCATCAGCCTTCATTTGCCCACTGTGTGACCTTGAGCATGTGATTCAATTAAACAATGCTTTTGAGACAACTAGAAAATTGGTATTGGCTCTTCAATGGTCTACTGGACAGTATGCCATGTAACTATTTATGAACCTATAGCTTACCATGTACCGTGACAGACTGCCACTGTGACATTACCTGTAAAAGCTTAGAATCACCATATGCATATTGAAGGTAATGCCTCAATCACTCTTTAACAGGTTTTAATAAACTTTTCAGTGAATTATACTTTGGCAATTAATTATACACTGTAGCTAAGATAGCCATTCAGCTTAAGGATTCATTTGAAAGCTAAAATCATTTCAACCATACTGCAATAATTAACATGGGAAACTTTGGCGGTGATGTTTTTTTTTTTCAAATGACAGCAGAGGTTACATTTTAAATTAAATATGTATAGTGTTTCCTGTTGATCAATACATATATGTTCAGCACACATATTGCATTCCCCACTCAACAGAAGTTACATACCACAGCTTAAAGAAACCAAACATAATGCAGTTTGCTAACCTTCACATTCTAATAGCAATGTAGGCTTATTGCAAGTTCTTTACAATTACAAGGCTCTGAAACAGTAACATTTTCTGAATTACATATTCGAATATTTATTCAATATTCACTTTGAAACTTCATTATGTACTGCTCTTAGATGTAAACATGAAATGGCCGTCTGCATGACAATCAGGAATATGTACGAGTTTAGAGTAAGATGAAACGAATAAAACATTTTAGGTTGTCATAGTCTAATGGATAAAGACACAGTAGGTATACTGAGCATGTACAACAATAATACTATAATTCTGAAAACCAAAACATGCATTGCATCTTTATTCTGACCACAAATTATCACAAAATAATAGTTTCAGTTCATTAAGTAATTACATTGTCCCTTCTGACAAGCCACAACTTCATTGACTATGACTATGACAAATTCATATAAATTGCTTATAAATAAAAATTACGACAAATCGCTTTTCAAATGAGAAGTGTCTTAGCTTCCACACACAAATTTTCTATCTTCAGACTAAACACTTTCTGAATGGGTGAGTCCCTGATGTTTGACTGTATTCAAGAGAAAAGAATTCTAAAATAACAATTGTTTCAGCTTGTTTTACTTGAAAAATTTTCCCCTGATAAACTAGAGCCTTGATCATTGAATTGCCATTAAATTACAGTAGTCAGTTGTTTTCACATAGAAAATGTCCCTTACAAAAAGAATCATCTTTGAATAGGTCCAACCTTAATGTTTTACTGGATCAGAGAAATTCTGGCTACAATAATGTATTTCAACTTGTTAAACACTCATAAATGTGTGCACACACAAGCATGCCCCTGTGCATTTGCACACACACATACACACACACACACACACACACACATACACACACACACACACACACACACACACACACACACACACACACACACACACACACACACACACACACACACAGGAATTGTACTCTCCAATTATTACCTTTTCAATAGACGTATCTCAGTTAATGGGCAGCGATCAAGTGAAAGATATACTGCCCTTAGTAATACGCTTTGCTACATACACACATTCCAAAGAATACTTTAGAGTCATGATTATTTAACAGTGATCATTTGACAGTACAGATCAATTGTTTCTACTCACAGAGTAATCCCACATCCCCAGAATGCCAATTTTTGACTGGGTACACCTCACCTGCTTGAAACTGACCAGGTAAATGACATTCTATTCATAATAATATATTCAGCTTGTTTTACATACTTACATTGCCTCAGACTATCCAGGTTCACAATAATTTAAATGTTGTCAAGTGACAGTAGATTGCTATCATACTCAGTGTGTTTCCAATAAAAACTAGTTAACTCCGACAAAGTGAAATAAATCATGCCTAAAATAATGTATTTCAGTTAGTCTTATAAAACCACACAGCATTTTTTGATGGGGTTCAATTTCAATATTTTTACTGTAATTAAGTGAAAGAAATTCTGATATTGGTAATGCACATCATCACGCATACACAGACCCTTGAAAGTCCTGATCTAATGATCCTTTAATTTTTATCATATGACAATTGTAATAAGTTATCACACACAAACTGTCCTCCAAACACTAACTGACATCTTTTGACCGGTGCACATTCACTGTTTGGCAGTGATCAGATGAAACAGGTTATCCCTGTGGGTATGATTTCAGCTTGTTTAAAAAACATCCAGAGTCCCTGATAATTAAGATCCATGAATATTTAAATATGAACACCTCTCAGATATAATGAGTTCCTTTCATGCACAGACTAAACACTCACCACTAGGGTTTTTTTTTTTTTTGGCACCCTGTCTGAACCCAATGTGCCCATTTGTTCTGATGGGACTACAGCTGGGCATCTCTGGGAAGGTGGGAGACTTACAACTCACTTGGTTCTGTCAGCCCATTTGCTCCCTAATACCAAGAGTCAGTTGGTAGAGAGTGGGCAAGCTTGCTGGTGCTGTGAAGCAGCTTGCTAACCCTCTGGTAGAGTGCCCTTCTCCCTGCTGGTGACTTCCTGATGTTACGATATATCTGACAATTCAGCACCATGGTCACTAAACTGTTACTGAGTGACAGGCCATCTGTACTGACACACAGTCTGCACTCTCAAAACAAACCACTTTTTGTTAAGTATTTACACCGATAAAAGCATACATACATACAACGATGCACACACACATAAACACAGGTGTACAAATTACAGACACAGATGCAAAAATACAAATAAAGACAAACACACACACACACACACACACACACACACACACACACACACACACACACACACACACACACCTTTCTCCAGCACCCAGCCCTAAGCATGATTAACTGTCATTTCACATACAGATTAACCCACATAGTTACACCCCCCCCCCCAGTAAATGCACTTACATATACTCACTGATCATTCTCCCTCTTCTGTTTGGTTATACCTTCATAGTCTGAAATCTGAAAGAGATTCTGTTCATTATACTGTATTCAGCATAACACCTCTACAGTTCTATAATTTAGAAGTACTCAGTGAAATCAGAGGTGTGTGTGTGTGTGTGTGTGTGTGCGTGTGTGTGTGTGTGTGTGTGTGTGTGTGTGTGTGTGTGTGTGTGTGTGTGTGTGTGTGTGTGTGTGTGTGTGTGCAGATACACACACAATATGTATATGTATGTGTATATATATATATATATATATATATATATATATATATATATATATATATGTATATATATGTGTATATATATATATATATATATATATATATATATATATATATATATATACACAGACAAGAATCTACTTCACAACATAAAAATGCCACATTATCAAAGACTGGTTCATTGAGATGACATCACCGAATCCTCTAAACTTCGAACACCCAGACCGCAAAACCTAACCCCGGGAACTGAACCACTTGGCCATAATAGGTTCATAGGTTCATAGGTTCATACTAGGCTATCTGCCCTGGGGCAATTATAAGCCTAGCCCAATTTTGTTTGGCTTACGCCACCCCTTGATTTGAGTATACTGTGCCCTTTTTAAGGTTTAGTTTGCTGTGCCTCTGTCTAATAGTGACATGGAAGTAATCCCCGGGACAAACCTACGATCCCCATCAATAGAAAAAAAAAAAACGCAACAAGTAAAACCACATCCCACCAACTAAATATTCCTTCTCTGAGATCACACTACACTGGGGAAAGGGCAAGGTGTACAATGGTGGGGTTCATTTCCTGGGGTTAGGTTTCACAGTTCCATCTGTTTGATGTTTGCTGGAATCGGTGATGTTGTTTCAATAAACTGGTCTTTGACAATCTGGCATTTCAATACATATAAATATATATATGTTGATATATAAGTAAACTTGAAAGGAATGAAAATGCCCATTGTTGACTGGCAATGAGAAACAGCCTCAGTACATGCAAGTGTTTACATTTTAAAATGAAAAAAAAAATGATTATAAGCATATATATATATATATATATATATATATATATATATATATATATATATATATTATTTGCACTGAGACTAATCCTATCACAGTTTATTCCTACAGTTTGACAAGGTGTCCTATGTAGGAAGAGATGTGTCGCACTGCCTTGATCGTTTATAGCCTCAGGCCTCTACTGGCCTCCCCTGAGATTTCAATCACTGGTAGTGTGGTACACAGTGGTATGCAATGTGCCTAAATCAATTTGTAGGCTATTGCTCTACATTACAAGCAACAGTTTTTCAGACACTACAGTTGGAATGTAATGTCAGTTAGCTATTTTCACTCTTGTTTCTGGGTCTGTTTTTAGCTCTTCTTTCTTAATTAGACAGTGAACTATTTAGTTAATTACAGCTGGTTTTCTTTACAATTAAAAATAAAACACAAAGATGGTCATTGTTTTCCAAAAAAACAGGAAAAACAAAAATTCACTTATGATGGGCATTGTCATTCAGTACAATGACACTGCTATCAGGTGAAAGTTTAAGGAAACATCCAATATAAAAAGGGTTAGGTAACACTTTGTGGATATTCATCACCTAATAAATGCCATATCTTAGCAAAAAAAGACATGCATGGGAGTAAGCAGTCGAGTCAGGACTTCATGTTAAAATACATATGACTCAAACAAAACATAGATGAGCACTGCTGGCCACTTTCAGCAGTGCTGCTGTAAATGTAATGGAATAAAAAAATCGATAGCAAAACTGAAGAATACCTGAGGCAAAAAAAGAGTATTTCTTACAAGACACCAAAAATATTGCAATTAAAAACATATATATATATATTTAAAGACCTGCTACTCCTCAGACAGAAGGGAGATTGACAAACTTGGTGAATCTTCTTTTTTACCAAAATGTTTTTATTCATTTCATAACACAATAACTTAACAGTATCGTAACAAGAAAAAACTATATACAATGTCCATAACAACTAAAAAAGCAATATACGTGGGAGAACACAATATTTCTCTAACAGATCAGACAATTTTGTCCAAGCAATTAAACGAAGAGCTGTGTTGTTAGCCCTTGGTATTATAGTAGCAATCTCATTCTTGCAAATGTATTTTACAAGATGAATATTTAAAGACAGGAGTAGATTGTGATTTTTAAGTTTTAGTAACAATTTTCCTTGCTATAGATAAGATAGACCATAATACAAATGTCTGTTTTTTAGGAATGACTTCAGGAACAGGAACATTGAAAAGGATAAGGGAGTCAGAAATTATACAGCTGTCATTCCATAGAGCTTTACAAAGATATTTAAAATCTAACCAAAATGGGGAAATTATTTTGCAATTAACAAACATATGTATCCAGTAAGCATCAGGGTGTCCACATGTCCAGCATTTCTTTTCATTTTTCTTGTACATTATTGTTAGTCCATGTGGGGTGAAAAAACATCTCTGTAAAAATTTCCATGTGTATCCACACCAGAACAGGGAAGATGTGGATTCCTTCACTGACTGTAAACAAAGCTTTTTTTTATCTTTTTCTGAGAATACTTGTCTATTAACTTCAATTCAATAATTCCAAAAAGAAACATCTGTTTTGCTAAAATCATTTCTGACAATTTTATAAATAACAGATATGTATGAAGTGTTCATGTGTGAGCTATTAATATTTGTTGAGATAAAATCCAAGATGTTTAAGTTACTCTTATTGTATGAGCTTAGTATATATAAAATCCTTACAACTCTGGATGTCCAGCCAATTGCAATTTTGCAGACTATATCTGCTGTTCAAATA
Organism: Protopterus annectens; assembly: GCF_019279795.1. Lineage (NCBI taxonomy): Eukaryota > Metazoa > Chordata > Ceratodontiformes > Protopteridae > Protopterus > Protopterus annectens. Next base: position 534,128,458 of record NC_056744.1, read on the forward strand.
GTCTGCAGAACTTATTTTATGAGCTGAGAGAAATGGATTCCAATATAATAGGTCACCCTTCCTAAATTCTAACATTTTCTGAGTATCAAAAGATATCAACCATTCATTTGTATAAGCAATAGGAAACATAATTATTAATAAATTCTTAATTAATTGTTTAGAAAACATAAGATTTAAAAAAAAAAATCAAAATTTAGTTTATAAGAGGTGTGAGAACAAGTTTTGACCTTTCACTTTGAATGCACATTTTTAAAATCCATATAAAAATATGTGTATGTATTTGAGTATATGGTTCAAGCAATGTCCTATTACTATTAAGAAGTAAGCTTTCATGTATGTTCCAATATGATGTATAAGAAGTATTATTGCAAACAACACTATGTTAATAAATGCAGAGTTTAAATAAAAATCAGTATTTGGAAACCCTATACCTCCTTCATCCGAGCTTGTGGTGTGCCAGAGAAGAGAAATTCTTGTTTTTTTTTGCTTCTTATCTGCTACCAAATTCTTTATTTCTAACTTTGTGCTAAACTAGAAAGGTGTTGTTACATTTCAGAAAGCTGAACTCTATAACAACTCTGTAAATAATGAACTATGCTTTAGATACATCTCTTGCATGGTACAAAAACTGCGTTTAACTATTGTTCCCTCCTACCATAAGTATCAGTTTGGTGTCATCTGAGAAAAGACAAAAAAATCAAATAATGTATACTCTAAAATAAGTGACGTATTTATAATGACTTGTCCACTTTCGGACCATAATGCTATAAACTTTACATTAACTACACATACAGATGATTTAAGATTTCTACAGAGAATTCCTGTTTACATAACTAAATTAAGCGACTTTAGGGAATGGATAATAAAAGAAATAGACATGTTTATGGAAACAAATGATAATGGTGAAGTGACTGATACTATGGGACACCTTTAAAGTTTATATATGTGGCAGAATAAAATCTTGGTACCTTAAAAAAGGAGAGAGTGGGACAAAGAACTTTTAGACAAAAAATATAAACAAGGTAAAAATGGATGCAAAACCAAATAACAAAGTAGCACATAATGAAATTACTAAGTTAAATCAAAAATACTTAGAAGTTCTGAATCATAAGGTAGCCATTAATCTGAAAAATTGAAATTAAAATCTTACGCTGTAAATCCCAAATATCTACATAAAATAGTGATAAGATCCAAAAAATAAACAATCAAAATCTTATTAATGAGATTAAATATAAAAGTGATGGTTCATTTAAGAGTACATCTAACTTAATGGGCATATTAGAAGTGTTCAAAAACTACTATAAAGATATAAACAATAACACACCACTTTTGGAGACAGTTAATGTAATAAATACTTCAATTCAAGAAAATATAACTACTAAGGTGTCAGTTCAACAAAATAACATCTTAAATAAACAAATAACACTAACAAAAGTGAAAGAGCAAATAAAAAATTTGAAAGATAATAAAGCTCCAGGACTGGATGGAATAATTCCTGAACTATATAATATTTTTCCTGAATATATAATAAAGGAAATGATGAGTGCCTTTACTATGGTTGAGCAAAAATGTATAACACCCCCATCATGGAAATACTCAATTATCTCCCCCATATTTAAACAAGGTAAGGATCCCAAATCTTGTGATTCATATAGGCCAATTTTGTTACTAAACACGGATTATAAAATTTTCATGACAATATTAGCTAATAGGATAAAGAAAATATTATCTAATCTAATACATAATGATCAGACAGGGTTCATTCTTCATAGAAAAGTACAAGATAACATTATTAAATTACTATCATTAATAGACATAGTATGCAAATACAAAAAACAACTATTTTAAGCCTAGACATAGAAAAGGCTTTTGATTCTATTAGTTGGTCTTATCTACAAAGAATTCTGATTGGTTTTAAAGTCTCCTCAGATTTTCTGAACTTATTAATGAAATTTATAGTGGGGCACAAGCTTATGTGAACATTGGATCATGTCTATCCTCACCACTAGAAATCCTCAAGGGAACTAGACAAGGTTGTCCTTTGTCACCATTATTGTTTGCTCTTTCAATGGATCCTTTTGCTACATATATCAGAAACAAGCAAAATATAAATGGATTTCAAATTAATAAGGACTATTGTCCTAAGATACAATTATTTGCTGATGATATGTTAATGTTGGGTGACATTGATGTTTTTTTGCATGATGTTATAAATACCTTAAGCAAGTTTGAAAGAATTTCAGGGCTTAAATTTAATCATAATACATACAAAACATTACTAATTAACAAAAAGATCAACAAAAACCTAAGAGAGAATAGCCTGTTTAATTGGGAGAATGATGTATTAGAATATTTGGGTGTCATTATAAAGAGTACATAGAAAGAGTCTATTAAACTAAACTACAATAATTTAATAACGGTGCAGCATGAATGGGCATGCCTTCGTTGAAGGTTGGGCATCGGGCTAGCAACTCTGCACCGTAAAATTCACTGCCAATCATGAGCGGACCAGAGTTCCACTGTGGCGACCCCTAACTGGGAAAAGCCAAAAAAAAGAGAGAGCGAGTGAACTAATCAAAAGATGGAATAAAATGTTCTTCACAACGGAGGATAGGCTCTCTTTAATTAAAATGATAATTTTACCTAAAATTTTGTTTTATATACAATCATTGATACTACCCACTACCTTTCTTTCCACTCCACTAACTACCTTGATTATAGCAAGCTCGGATGCTCATAAGCCTACTACTTATTATACAGCAGGAACTTCTTATTGTAACAATTGTTAATGTCTGTTATGTACTTCGCAGATAAAGATTCTAGTTGTCTACTGTACTATGTTCTTCATCTGTAACTATGTTTGTAATTAATTGCTTTGTTAATCAAATTGTTAATCACTATGTAATCCAATGTAACTACTGTCTGTATATTTTAACTGTGGAGCTTTTCTCCCCGGGCCTCCGCTGAAAATGGACCTACATCCAGTCAGACACTCCCGGTCAACAAATCTAAATAAATAAAATAAAAATAAATAAATTACACTAGGCTGTCTTTCATTTTTATCTTACATTAGAGGCTTTACAACCCCAATATTCTGAGAAAAAATACATTACAAAATATTGATTTTCTTTTCTGCAGAAAGTTTATGGCTCTGCTTGAAATATGGTATTTTAGTTATAGTTTTTGTTTTGAAAGATTTCCAAAAAACATTGTTGCATGTTCACATTATGATGTCATTGGGCAGAACAATGTGTCATCTAAAGACATTCCTAAAGCAAGGATTATTCTGATAGAATTTATGCTATTTTGATAAGAGTTTAGGCTACAATTTTTGCCTTATAGTTCAGGCGTTAGGGTTCAAAACTAATGTTTGCTTATTGCCTGAACAAGGTTTTGTTCTCTTTATATGTTTGTGTGTATGATTTCTTCAGCTACTTTAGTTTTTTTCCATCTTGAAATGAAATGCTTATAGAGCTGGGACATTTGCTGTTTTCATATACACTGCAGTTGACTTTCTGCCCTGTGCTGTGACTGGAAAAAGGATCAGCTCCCATAACTTGCTAATAAACAAAATTTGCTGACAATCCTTTACTGTAGTTACAAATTAATACTTAACACAGTGTAGCAGACTTTGCACAAGAGAGATTGACTGCTTTCAGTTTTCATGCCAACATCTGCAAACCCAATGAGGTTGCAAAGTATTAATGAACTGCATGCCACAGTAGATGTAAATACTATTTGTATATTTTGGTGTTTTTCTGAAAAATAGAAAATTGCTCTAAATGTCATGGCTAAAATAAGGAAAGGGTTCATTTGTCTCAATTTTAAAACTGTTACGCAGTAAAGGAAGGTAATTATTTCCCCGCACAGCTGTAGCTCTATAATTACATGCCTAACATCTTACAGTGCCCCGCATTCCTGCTACGATGACATCAGTAGATGTAAATTAATACAACTCTGAATGAATTTACAGGAAGGATACAGCCCACATAAAACACATGCACACTGAAGTGTTAACACTAACAAATGTGCTGTTTCTGCATTCCATCTGTTACAACTAAGCTTAACAAATACTGCACGATTTTAAACTTGCCAGCTCTTATAACATCATTTTTAACAGACATCTATGAACTGCTTCAAGCACCTACGACATTACAGAGCAAGTTGTTCACTCCAAAAAGATAGTACAATAAGCATGACATCCCTGGCATTGTAAAGTAACACCACCCTCAATAGAAAATGTAATGTGTAAAGGCCATGGATTCTGTCATTACAGACAAAGAATTCTTTCTGGTGCAGAGAAATGCAGAACTCAGAAGACTTATTGACTTTCTTAGTTTGCTCCCATTTCCAATATACTTCACTGCTGCAATCTCATCTAAGTATCCCTTACATTCCATCCATATACTGACCACTTAGTAAGCAATGACACCTACCTGTGTGGGTAGTATAACATAATACTGGACCAACTCCGGAATGTGTGATAATAGAATGGTGCCAGGTGGTGGATTCTTATACTCTTTGGTTATTCAGGATTTTTTTTTTTGGTGTCAACCTTGAAGTTTTACAATGCTGCCTGACAGCTATTTATGTGTTTTATGCAGCTCGTTGCCACTACACAAAAGACTTGAATGGCAGCAAGCAAGCTCTCTTCCTTTGGGAATAAAGAGTTTGGGCGGTTCTGTGTAACCTGGCAGTCCCCTAAGACATAGTTTATTGGAGAATGCAGAAAAAAATGTTCATAGTAAAGTGCAAGAAAGGGCACAAATGCTTCCCCCATGAATGGCCTTGTTATGCCATGTGCCCACAGTGGAGATAAAGGGCAAGTTAAAGTGAAATAATCTCCAAACCATGCACAAGACACTGCCACGCCTTACTGTTCCCTCACATTTTACTAAGAGAATAACTGGGTTACTATTGTGGGTTACATGGAAAGACAGAAATACAACTGTCAGCAAGCAGATGCTCATTGGTAAACTTTTGCATAAAAATAGACATAAAACATGTTGTCATGAGTATCAGGCGCTCCAGACCCTCCAAATGCCTAATTTGCCCTACTCTGGACATTCTTGACTGATGCACGAAAGCTATAGATTCTCAAGATTTCAAAACCACCTGGTCCTAATGGCTTAGAGAACAAAAAATTCTATCCCTCTTTCCACATATGCATGTGGGAAACAGAACAATGTGAGCATAATGACTCAAATGACATGTAAACCGTAGGGGGCACCCATCTCAAAGTATACCTGGGGCTTTTATGATGTTTGACAAGACTAGCATTATAGTCATTTTAAAGACCAAGAAAAGGATCAGTCAAAAGAAAATATGATTACGGCACATGTTGAACTACTTTGAACAGGGAACTCAGGGATGGAGTCTGCAGATGAATTAAACATAGTCTATGCCAAGCAAGGTGTTTAACAAAGAAGGATGAACTCATGACATCACATGGCTTTGACTAGTGGCCCAGGTGGTGGTTGAGAAATGGCCTAAATTGGCTTGCCCACTTCATGCTAGGGGCTGTGGTTGGCAAACTGAGGACCTTGACAGCTGTCTTTGCACTAGATGTGTGCAACGCAGCTGAGGAGTAGGCATCTTTTGTAACATGGTTGCAAACTGCAAGGCACCGCAGTAGTGAAATTCAAGCTGTAGCAAAAGGGGTGGGCTGGGGAATTAGGTGAATAATAAAAAAGCCCTAAGTTGCATTGCTCATAAGACTTGACTCTCATCTCTCAGGAGAATGAATGTGCAGGTTTCTCAGGAAAATGTATGACTTGGTGGGCTGTCATCCCAAGAAAGAATAAATGGTAAATGGTTCAATGGGGCAGCCAAGGCTCAGGCATAGTGGTTTTTGGCTGTGCTAGAAAACTCTTCACAAAATATATAATCTACACACACACACACACACACACACACACACACACACACACACACACACACACACACACACACACACATACACACACACGCAAACAAAAGCACACGTGTGCACACAAACACAAACGTTTGTGCGCACATATATACACAGACGGATCCCTATTGAATGATTGAAATTTCAAAACTTCGAATCTCATGTGGCCGGGACCAAACAAAACAAAAAGAAATTATTTAAGTATACCAACTCTGAGATCACACTACAGTGAGGAAAAGGGAAAATTCCTGTTCCGCGCTGTATGGAGATCTCTGTTTAGGTGTTCAAAGTTTTAAAACTTCGACCATATGAAATTGGAAGTTCTGAAACTTTGATCACCTAAATGAGACCCACACACACACACACACACACACACACACACACACACACACACACACACACACACACACACAAAAAAAACTGTTAAGAGTTAACAGCTCAATTTTTCTCCATAAACATACATAATGTGTCATGGATCAGTCTTTCGGAGTCTGCACCAGTCTCTTGAAATTCACTCCCAGTTCAAGTCCAAAATACAAAGAATTTCAGACATTCTACCCACAGTAAAATTACCTTGTGGAATAGTATAGATAGTACACATGTATGTCTATATTTATCTATCTATAATATTAGGAATACAGATAAATAGACAGACATGCAGGCAGGTGGATGATATAGCTTCTGTTGTATAACACCACTCCCTTCTGTTCTGATTGTTTAACTTGCACCAAGGTCAAGGATCTGCTTTAAGAGATCTGACTGAGGCACTTCCATTATCCAGTTATCAAAAGAAATAAAGAATGAACAAATGGATACATTGACAGATAGAATGGTAGATAGATGATAAATATTTAGTGTTAATTGTAATATGTGATAGCATGCTGCCTCTGTGTAAAATTAAGCCAATAAAATAAATATAATGCATTTTACAGTTATTGTTTTAAACCACCCTTTGGTCAACAAACAATATTTTTCTCAAGCCTTCATTGTGATTCAGTGTGATAACAGTGGAATTCTTACATTGTGGTATAAATATGTAAAAAAATATTGACTGTTGTGATATACAAATTCAGGCTTAAAGCTTTTAATAATTTCCTAAGGTTTAAGCCTGAATTCAGGATCTGCAGTCTTGTCCTCTTTTGTTTACTCCACAACTTTGTAGCAGCTGTCCATTAGCTGTACACTCTTCCTGTCTATTCTCTGTGCACACTTTGCACTCCTGCAGTATGTAGCATACATTAACAACAGACAACATTACAATGCATGAAAGTGGAAGCAGGACAAAGGCTAATAAGAACTGGCCAGTCAGTCAAACTATAACAGTGCTTCAATCAAAGGAGTTACTGATGAAATAATGGCTGTACAACATCTTAAATGTAATGGGTTACAGGATCCTAGGCATCATGAATGCAGTTTGGGGAGGGGACATCATGTCAAAGGATTGACAGAACTTTTTGTTTGGGTGGCAAGAAAATAGGTGAAAGTGAAGTAATAGCTGTGGTCAACACAGATTCTATTAGTTACTCAGTACTGATTCAAGGAGAACGTTCATAAGCAAGCAGGCTAGCCATGAGTCATTTCATGAGTAAGAAGTGGGTAAAAAGAAAGTTTAGTCTGAGAAATAAAACTAAGTGATGCACCTTAAAGTAAATTCTAATATCTTCAGTAAAAAGACTGTAGAAATGTTAGAACAGAAGGTATCCCTTGCACATAAGGTAAAAGGATATGAAAAGGATGTAGATGAAATTTAGGCCAAGAAGTGACAAAAGAAAATATCAAGCAAGCAAAACTTCACTATATAGTATTTATTTATTTATAACAAACAAAACTCAAGCAAAAAATAAAATTCAGAACAGCAGGAACAAAGCTTTCCATGGCAGGAGGTATCCTCTTACATCTCACCAGAGGAGATAGACAGACAGGAACTGAAAAAGAGGAGGAATGTATTCTCTTAATTAGCCAAACATACGCTGACAGTGCACATTTTGATATCAGCTGCATTAGAAGAAAGCATTACCTACATAGCAGATGTCTTGAAAGTCAATTTTAAGGGAATCAAAGTGTCATTCTGGACAGGGAGAAGGCCAAGAGAAGACCTTTAAATGAAGAAATAGGAATCCATCTTATAAGGATGTAAGTAAGAAAATATAAGAAAGGAAGAAAGAAAACAACAAAAATGGGAGAGCTGACAATATAGCAAAAGAATCTGAAAGCTGTAAGCTAAGTAAGTCAACGTTGAAATGCACAAGAAGGGCTGTGTGAGTGAATCTTTCTTCATAGCTGCAGTCGAAAGTTCGTGCTCCAAACTTCACAAAAAAAATGTAGGAGATTCAGATGGGCAAGGGGCAAGGCATGTATATGCAAAGGGTAGGAACTGTAGTGTTTATAGGACAAAAGATGTGTGAAAATGCTTTTTATAGATTCATAGGTTCATAGGATGATACCAGGCTATTAGCCTGGAGGCCCTTATAAGCCTAGCCAAGAATTTCGCCCATGTTCCCCCAAAGTTAGCACCTGCTTCCCCTGTCCAGCAGGGACATAGATGGGTTCCTAGGGGTATATTTTCTGTTTCCCATCCAGTCGTCCAGATTCCTCTTAAAGAGGGCTAGAGAGGTACTCTGCTTGACATATAGAGGGTGTCTAGTCTACACACGGGGGAGTCTTTGGGACACAAAGCTATCCCACCAACAAGTTCTATTAATGTCACAGACAAGGTTAAGGCCTTGCGTGTAGGCTGTGTGAGTGGAGTTTGTCTTACAGATATGTAGCAACTTCATCAAGGCTGGGTCTGTAATGGTCTTGTATGTCAGACACAGGTCACCTCTGAGTAGTCTGTATGAGATTGAGTAGAGGAACAGGGCTTTTAGCCTATCTATATATGATAGGTGTCTGAGACTCTGGATTTTTCTGGTCAGGAACCTCTGTGGTCTCTCCAACTGCTGCATGTGCTTGGCAAGGGGACGTTGTACACAATAATGGGTCTGATAAGGGAGGAATACAGGGATGTTATGACCTCCTTGTTCTTGGATGAAATACCCTTATTTATTTCTGTACAAAGGAGGCAACATGGTGGTAAAAAGTCAGGTTGCTATCAACCTGGGTGCCCAAGTCCCTCACAACTGATTGCATGCTTAGTATGTTGTTATTAATGTGATAATTAGTGGGGATGCCATTTTCCCCAAAAAGGATAGTGATGCTTTTCTTGGCATTCAGTTTGAGGAGGCCATGTTTCTGGCACCAGTCATTAGTCTGGGGTAAGGCCCTCTTGGACGATGTTCACATCACTAGGGGAATTTCAGATAGCACCCAGCTTGCAGTCATCTGCAAACCACAGACCACTGCTTTTGGCTTGCACCTCAGAAAAGTATATCCCAAACAGAAGAGGCCCCAAGACTGATCCTTGGGATACACTTCTCATTACGGGTCTACTACTATAGGTGGCTTCCCCTGTTTTGACTGAGTGGGTTCTATCGGTGAGCCAGTCTGATACCCATCTGGTAACATACGGGTTGATGCCTAGCTGGGAGAGTTTATCTGTTATGCCAGAGTGGGGAATAGTGTCAAAGGCTTTGGTTAGGTCAAGGTAGGTGGTGTGCACCGTCTTTCTCTCGTCCATGGCTTTGGTGACTGTTTCAAAGAAGTCAACCAATTTTAACAGGCATGATCTCCCTTTGACAAAACCAAACTGTGTGGGGTCAAGCGTTGGGAGGTTGCCAATGTCCTTGTTTATAAGGTCCATGATAATGCTTTCCATGGCCTTGCAGATCAGGCTAGTTAGGCTGATGGGCCTATAATTGCCTGGGTCGGTGGACGCTCCACCTTTGTGTAGAGGGATGACAGTGGCTGTCCTCCATTCAGCTGGGATGAATCCAGTGCCCAGGCTTTGGTTGAATAGGGTGTCTAATGGACCTGAGAGCTCATGCCTGAGTTCATGTAGGATACAGCCAGGGATGTTATCAGGTCCCATGGAGACTGTATTTTTTGCCTTTGAGAGGGCATTAAGGACCTGCTCCCTGGTGATGAGGGGAGGAGTGCAGGTGCTGGGGATGTCCTGGTTTACTGATAGGGGAGGACAAGGGGGGTGAAGTTTTCACTGAACCTGTCTGCCAGCAGGTTGGCTATATCTATGGCATTTGTGTATGTGTTGTTATTGACCACCAGTTCAGAGCAGATTTGAATGTTGCCTTTGAGATTGCGGACATATGTAAAGAAGGCCTTGTGATTGTCCTTGGTGGATGTGACCAATTTGGACTTGAAGTTGGCCTTAGAGGATTTCATCAGTGACCTTATTTGCTTGCTCAGACAAAGGAGAGATTGCTTCCAACTTGGCACCTGCTCCTTCTTGGCACTGGACAGCAATTTTTTCCTTCTGTTATAGAGTTTGTTTATTGCTAATGTCTACCAGACAGGTTTACTCTTCCTTGAGGAAGATGATTTGGTCCTGTCAGGTATTGCTGAGTCCATACAGCTATACAGGTGCACATATAGTTTTTTGGTGTAGGCTTGGACATTAGTGATAGTTCCAACTAAAGAGACAGTGGCTGTGAAGCTGCTTATACCTGCTCTGAGGAGACTGTAATCAGATTTGGAAAAGTTTTTTCATTTGACCCTGACAAGGGGGGGGGGGTTCAGGGGAGATGGAGACTTCAAAAGTGATCGCTTTATGGTTGGATCTTACCAAGGGGGATGACACTGTAGGAGTGCTACAGTGACTACTCATTTTGGTTAGGACCAGGTCCACAACATTTTCACGTCTCATAAGGGTGTCGACCAGCTGATCCAATGCATTGTCACTGATGAAGTCAAGGAATCTCTGGGCATTCATGTTTAGGCTAGAATAGGTCTTCCACTCTATGGCTGGGTAGTTAAAGTCACCCAGGATCAGGGTAGAGGGTTGAATCTTGATGAATTCAAGTAAGTCCAGATAGGTGGAGTGGGCATCCTGAGTCATGGTTGGGGGTCTGTAGCTAGCTATGATTTGAATAGGTGTTTTGTCAACAGTTAACTGCACTTGGAGTGTCTCCTGTACATCATACCGTTTGACCAGCCTGGAGGTGTGTATGTGTTTGATAAATATTGAAACTCCACCTCCTTTGGCTTTGCAGCCCTCTGTTTGGGGTCTGAAAGTATGGTAGGATGAGTAACCTGGTAAGGCTGGTGTGCTCTCCACAGCTCTGAACCAGGCTTTAAGGACTGCACAAATGTCAGCATCCTCCAGGGCAAAGAATGCTTGCAATGTGTGCAGTTTCATGCTAAGACTCCTAATGTTTAGCAGCATGACCTTTAAATTTTTAGCCTATGAAAAAACATTTACAGTCAGTTAGTGTTTGTTCGATTAGCAAACCAAGATGGAGACTGTGACAATAACAGGTTTGTTATATTAAACACATAGAATGAGTATGCTTATTCTTTTTAATAATCTTATGCTAAACAAGGATATGAGACATAAAAAAATAAAAATAGAGAGAAGGAATACATAGAGAAATAAAAGGGTAGGCAGGCTAACTTTGGTTAATTCATCAGCACTTTACTGTGGCCATAATTGAAGAGGTGAAATAGGAAAAGAAGGGCTGTGGGACAGAATTCAGGCATCTCATAAGATCTGCTGAAGAGCAAGTGTTGTTAAGGAAGTAAGTATAAATAAAATACAGACAGCAGAGGTTGATCTATCAGAATCTGTTTACTGAATATAATGCCCCTTCTAGCATGTATTTGTCTAAACATATAACTCAACTTGAGAGATGTCAGACGTACCTAACTAAAACAGATCAGTGGTCTCAAAAATTGCATTTGTCAGGACTGACTAGCAGCCCTGACTCCCAGAAGAGTCTCTAGGGAGGGTGAAAGTTCAGCCACCCAGTGTGCTAGGTGTTAGATGGCTCAATCTACATTAATTTCTGTACCAACATTTTTAAGTGCCAGTATGGAAACACTACTTTTGTGGTCAGGACTGAAGTTAAGTGCTTGCTTCAGAGGTTTGTGTGCAGTATAACATGTAGCAAACTGTTTGCAATAAGCGGATCAGCAATTTGCTACAATTTTAGCAGAAAACTCTTGTTTGGCACATCAGAGACAGGTAAAGAGAGCCAGGTCAGAAAATGAATCTTTTTTTTCTCATCAACTTAAAGACGAGGGGTGCCAGCACAGGGACTGACATGGAGTGCTAGACGAACCAGCTACAGCTTTCCTCTGTCTCTCTCTCTCTCTCTCTCTCTCTCTCTCTATCTCTCTCTCACTCTCTCTCTCTCTCACTGTATCTGTCTCTATACTCAGTTTCTTTACACTCCTCCATGGTGATCTGCAACAAGTCTTTTGAGCCACAAATGATCTAACCTTCTTTGCTGGTCTATTTCATCATAGAATAAATGGTTCCTCAAAGACCAGGTTAAGGGAACTAAACGTTCATCAACAGATAAATAAGACATGTTGGCATGATAGAGTCATATCCCACATCTCTGGAACAAACTTCCACTACGTGTGAAGCAGAATAGCATCCTTACCACCTTCAAAGCAAACCTAGATAATTGGATGGGCAGCCTTAAATTCCCTTCTTTTCTATTATGCCTTTGATTTCTTAATGCTGGACAGAACTTGTAAATATCTGTTATTGGCAAAATGGTCTGTAGATTAATTACCTAGCACTAGTATTCACCTATGAATCTAAACACAATATTGTTTGTATTTTTTGTGTACTGTAATACAAATGTCCAGCAAAAGTCTAGACTATGAGTGTTTGGAGGAAGAGTTCATATTTTACTATAAATGGACTTCGTTAACAAGTAAATCCTGAATGCCCAGGAATTGGTTCATCTCTATTAACATGCCAACTGACTCAATAAGTCTGCATAATTGCTTAATTGCTGAGAACAGCTGCCATCTCATCAAAGTCATCAGAACAATGTCAGTACACATTCATGTGATTCAAGACATACACTGTAAAACTAATGAGTCAGCGGGGAACTTGAAGTATTGGGTTTAGTATGTTGATTCACAAACAACTACACTTGCAGTTCTGTATTCTGAGGATTTCCTTTATGGTCCTCAGAATAGTATGCAAAAACAAAAACAGTTCAAATATTACTGCATATCTGGGCTGTTGTGAGGCATGCGTTCAGTGGATGAGTCAGTGTGAAATGTTGAAACCATATTTATGTGAGTTCTTATTTTAGGAAAGAGAGTAACAATCATAGAGCAAAAAGTCACATAAAACATGAAACGTTGAAGCCATATGTATGTGTATTCTCAATTTAGGAAAGTGGGTAATAGTTGTGTTGGAAAAAAGTCACATGAACTCCACTGTTTTATTTGTAACTCGTTGTTCAAGTATATGGTGGACTGACACTAAAATGATTACTTTTCATAACTCATTAACTTATTTCTGGAAGGATATGTCAAGATCAAAGTGACAATTAAATTTCTAACACAGTTTGAACTAAAAATCCACCCATTGTTAGCTGTTTGCGATATCATACTGAATGTTTGTGTTTACTGACAAGTAAGTGAAAATGTCAAAAAGGACTTAAACCAAACTGAGTCCTTTCTTTTGCAGAAACTGGAGACCTGCTTGTGACTTAACAGACTTGGGTTTAAGTACTGGGGCTGGGTAGTGGAAAATAACAGCTTGAAGGGATGAATGGTTTAATAGGTGGTTTACCCATCCTTGGGAAATGGTAATGATCATGGCAGACTACAGTTCCTGGAGGAAGAACCTTAGAAAGATAAAACTAAGCAAAGAATATGCATATGGAGCTGCATTAACAGGTGGTCTCCTATAGGCAAAGGGACTATTATTTACTGAAACACAATAACACAGACACATATATTCAAAATGTAAACTTAGAGAAAATGTATTCTTTCATTCCTCCATAACCCACTTAATCCAAAGCAGGGTTGTGAAGAAGTAAGCGCCTATCCTAACAGTTCAAGGGCACACAACCCATGAATGGAGTGCCTCTCAAATGCAGGATGCACATGCACAGTCACTCAGTGCATAAGCTCTGCCTTAATGGAGTGCTATCCCACTGCAGAATGAACATGCATAGTCACACAGTACATAAGTTTAGCTTTAATGGAGTGCCATCCCACTGCAGGATGAACAAGAACAGTCACTCAGCGCATAAGCTCACCCTGAATGGAGTGCCATCCCACTGCAGGATGCACATGCACAGTCACACAGCACAAAGGCTCAGCCTGAATGGAGTGCCATCTCACAGAAGGATGCACATGTACAGTCATTTAGCACATAAGCTCAGCCTGATTGAAGTGCCATCCCACTACAGGATGCACATGCAAAGTCACACAGCACATAAGCTCATCTGGAATGAAGTGCCATCCCACTGCAGGATGCACATGTAAAGTCACACAGCACATAAGCACAGCCATGATGAAGTGCAATCCCACTGTAGGATGCACATGCACAGTCACTCAGCACAAAAGCTCAGCCTGAATAGATTGCCATCCTGCTGCAGTATGCTCATTCACAGTCACTCAACACATAAGCCTAGCTTGAATGGAGTGCCATCCCACTACAGGATGCACATCCAAAGTCACACAGCACATAAGCTCAGCCGGAATGAAGTGCCATCCCACTGCTGGATGCACATGCACAGTCAAGCAACACATAAGCTCAGCATGAATGGAGTGAAATCCCACTACAGGATGCACATGCACAGTCACACAGCACATAAGCTCATCCAGAATGAAGTGCCATCCCACTGCAGGATGAACATGTAAGGTCACACAGCACTTAAACTCAGTTGGAATGAAGTGCCATCCCACTGCAGGATGCAAATGCACAGTCACTCAGCACATAAGCTCAGCCTTAATGGATTGCCATCCCACTGCAGGATGCACATGCAAAGTCACACAGCACATAAGCTCAGCCTTAATGGAGTGCTCAGCACATAAATTCATCCTGAATGGAGTGCCAGCCCACTGCAGGATGCACGTGCACAGTCACTCAGCACATAAGCTCAGCCTGAATGAGTGCCATCTCACTGCAGAATGCACCTGCATAGTGACTCAGCACATAAGCTCAGCCTGAATGGAGTGCCATCCCACTGCCGAATGCACATGCACAGTCACTCAGCACATAAGCTCAGCCTGAATGGAGTGCAATCCCACTGCAGGATGCACATGCAGTCACACAGCACATAAGCTCATCTGGAATGAAGTGCCACCCCCCTGCAGGATGCTCATGCACAGTCACACAGCACATAAGCTCAGCCAGAATGGAGTACTATCTCACTGTAGGATGCACATGCACAGTCACTCAGTACATAAGCTCAGCCTGATTGAAGTGCCATCCCACTGCAGGATGCACATGTAAAGTCACGCAGCACTTAAGCTTAGCCGGAATGAAGTGCTAGCCCACTACAGGTTGCACATGCACAGTCACTCAGCACATAAGCTCAGCCTGAATGGAGTGCCATCCCACTGCAAGATAAACATGCACAGCCACTCAACACATACGCTCAGCATGAACTGAGTGCCATCTCACTGCAGGATGCACATGCACAGTCACTCAGCACATAAGCTCAGCCTGAATGGAGTGCCATCCCACTGCAAGATAAACATGCACAGCCACTCAACACATACGCTCAGCATGAACTGAGTGCCATCTCACTGCAGGATGCACATGCACAGTCATGCAGCACATAAGCTCAGCCTGAATGGAGTGCCATCTCACTGCAGGATGCACATGCACAGTCATGCAGCACATAAGCTCAGCCAGAATGAAGTGACATCACCCTGCAGGACGCTCATGCACAGTCACACAGCACATAAGATCAGCCTGATCGAAGTGCCATCTAACTACAGGATGCACATGCACAGTCACTCAGCACATAAGCTCAGCCTGAATTGAGTACAGTCCCACTGCAGGATGCACATGCACAGTCACTCAACACATAAGCTCAGCCTGAATGGAGTGCTGTCCCACTGCAGGATGCACATGCATAGTGACTCAGCACATAAGCTCAGCCTGAATGGAGTGCTATCCCACTGCAGGATGGACATGCACAGTCATTAAGCACATAAGCTCAGCCTGAATGGAGTGCCATCCCACTGCAGGGTGCACATGCAAAATCACACAGCATAATAAGCTCAGCCTTAATGGAGTGCCATCCCACTGCAGGATGCACATGCGCAGTCACTTAGCACATCAGCTGAGCATGAATGAAGTGCCCTCCCACTGCAGGATGCACATGCACAGTCACAAAGCACATAGGCTCATCCTGAATGGAGTGCAATCCCACTGCAGGATGCACATGTACAGTCACTCAACACATAAGCTCAGCCTGAATGGAGTGCCATACAACTGCAGGATGCACATGCACAGTTACACAGCACACAGCACATATGTTCAGCCTTAATGGAGTGCCATCTCACTGTATGATGCACATGCAAAGTCACAAAGCACATAAGCTCAGCCTGAATGGAGTGCCATCCCACTGCAGTATGCACATGCAAAGTCACACAACACGTACGCTCAGCCTGAATGGAGTACCATCCCACTGCAGGATGCACTTGCATAGTGACTCATCACATAAGCTCAGCCTGAATGGATTGCCAGCCCACTACAGAATGCACGCGCACAGTCACTCAGCACATAAGCTCAGCCTGAATGGAGTGCCATCTCACTGCAGGATGCACTTGCATAATGACTCAGCACATAAGCTCAGCATGCATGGAGTGCCATCACACGGCAGGATGCACATGCAAAGTCACACAGCACATAAGTTCAGCCTGAATGGAGTGCCATCCCACTGCAGGATGTACTTGCACAGTCACACAGCGCGTACGCTCAGCCTGAATGGAGTGCCATCCCACTGCAAGATGCACTTGCATAGTGACTCAGCACATAAGCTCAGTCTGAATGGAGTACCATCCCACTGCACGATGCACATGCACAGTCACACAGCACACATGCTCAGCCTGAATGGAGTGCCATCCCACTGCAGGATGCACATGCACAGTTACACAGAACATAAGTTCAGCCTTAATGGAGTGCCATCTCACTGCACGATGCACATGCAAAGTCACACAGCACATAAGCTCAGCCTAAATGGAGTGCCATTCCACCACAGGATGCACATGCACAGTTACTCAGCACATAAACTCAGCCTGAATGGAGTGCCATCCGACTGCAGTATGCACATGCAAAGTCACACAACACATACGCTCAGCCTGAATGGTGTGCCATTCCACTGCAGGATGCACTTGCATAGTGACTCAGCACATAAGTTCAGCCTGAATGGAGTGCCATCCCACTACAAGATGCACAGATACTCAGCACATAAACTCAGCCTGAATGGAGTGTCATCCCACTGTAGGATGCACATGCACAGTCACTCTGCACATAAGCATACAGTAACACATCACGGGTCACCAATTCACTTAAGGCATATCTTTGGGATGTAGGGTGTAAAAACAGGTTTCACTTAAATGTAGCTTGTTAGAGATAAATACAGTATTCGTTTTACATAGGCCTGAGATGCTGCCATATTAAAGGAGACTTATGTCTATCTTCATTTTACATTTTTTATGGAGTAGAAAGGAATGTTTCAGTACAAATAAATAATCTTCAGGCAAGAATACTTCTAACAGAAGTTTCAGTACATTGAGTAAAAACAGATCTTGTTTAAATAGTATGAGGCTCGGGAACCAAGGTTAAAGAGTTGTGTAGAGCTTTTGGGAACGTTACAGGGTTTTACTATTATTAGAGTAATATACATCAGACACAGAAGGGAGTTAGTTCAGACTGATATTTTGAAAGTCATGCAGTGCAGTCTTTGGTAGTTTGGTACAGACACTCGAGAGTGTGTGCAGATGTCAGGTCAAATATCCATCATTCCAGAATATTAATTATATCACTCTGGAGGAAAGGAATAATTCTGAGTATAATAAGGTCAGAAGCTATGGACATTATAAGTCAGTCTATTTCAGTTTATCAGCACTGTTGACATTCTGATTACAGTACAATGAATCCAGAAGCACCGGATGTTGACAAGTACGTCCACTGTACATAATAAAACATTAAATAAATAAAACATTATTAACTTCTGTCACAAAAGGAGATAGCCAACCCAGCAATATGGAATTTTGTAAATAATTATATGTCATTTATGAATATCAACATGATTCATATTCTTGTGTTACAAATGTATTAGAAATGTATGTCATAAGATGGTTTGTACAGACGTGTGTTGAACAGGTATTTTACAAAGTGCTGTTTAAAGATGGAATGACAGCATGTCCTACTGGATTAGAACAGAAATGTACCTGCACTATTGTAACTGTTTAGATGTATATATTTTAACAATGGAAACTGGAACACAAGAGGTTAACTTCAGAAAAATAGCTGAAATTAAATTACCTTATGGCCACTTACCTTAAGTTACTCTCTATCATATGTTCTTTGCATATATGGACAGTACATGATAGGAAGTGGAAACCTCAAAACCTCACATCCTAATCCCAAAAGTATATACATATATGTATATATATATATATATATATATATATATATATATATATATATATATGTATATATATATATATATATATATATATATATATATATACCTGTATCTTGCATACACTAGTCAGTCACAAAATAAGGGTCTATGATCTGATCATGCATCAAATAGGAAAAGCATCGAATGGCATTTCATTGTAAATGCCATTCATCGAACCTCCTCATGTGGGGGGCTGTGTCTCTCACACCCCTCTGCTAATTATATATACCAACTACGAGATTGTACTACAGTTGATAATTACATATACCAGCTATGAGATTGCACTACGGTGGGGAAAGGACAAATTTCCCTAAATTTATTGTGATGCAATCTTAATCAGAATGGCTTGATGAACAGCATATTCAATGACATACCTTGTTTGGTGTTTACCCATTCAATGGGTGAACAGACCCACAAAATAATGCCTTATGCAGACAGTCTTTTAATGGGCCTGGTGACTGCTTGCCTTGTATCACCCTATGAACTAAACAATAACTAAATGGCTTTATGATGGGATGATGGTTGTGCATGTGTGTGTATGTGTGTGTATGCCTGTGACTGTGTGTCTGCCTGGATGGTTGGAGTATTAGCCTAGTTAAGGGATAGGTAGGGAAGGTGTGTGTGTGTGCGTGAGTATTTACAGGTATGTGGGCATGCATGTGTGAATGGATGAGTGTGTCCGTGAGTGCAACCAGGTAATGGAGGCTGGGTATGTACATGAATATGTGTGTGGGGGGTGGTCATACATCTAAAATCCTGGGTGAAAGGAACTAGACACAGAGAATGCATAAAAGCTAATCAAACAACACTTTTGCAGCACAAAATACCTATGGGTTGGGGGGGGGGGCACTAGACAACAGGAATGTAAAAATCAGGTACTAAACAATTTGAACTCACATCCTTAGCATAAAACTCAGCTCCATAACAGAGTGTTAGCCCATGACATCACCACTAGACACCAACGAAACTCTTACCATATCAGCTTAAGTTCCTGAAAAAAAAACAAGCAACCAGAGCCTGAACCCTCTACACTAAATGAGGACAGTTTGAGTTATGGTATGTTTTTTAAACTTTAAGAAGAATGAAACTCTTATGTCTGACATTACTGACTGACTGCAATGGCTTATGAGTTATGATGGGTAGAGCACCTATAAGAGGCAACATCAGGAGTGATCTGTAAAATAAGAGCTAATTGAGAGTTACTGGGGCATGTCCATGTAGGGAAGGGGTGGCCATCATACCTGTATATAAGCATACTAAGGCTTCAAGACAAAGCCAGAGGAGCACTAGATGACACCAGGGAGAAGTTTTAATGTATTTCTTGGGACTCACTTAAAAAGTTAATAGAACGACTGTTCTAACTTCACTACACATTTTACGGAAAATAAGAATGAAACTCTAATGTCTGGCATTATTTACTGACTGTAGGGATTTAAGTTTTTGAAGGGCAGGAACAAAAACAAGAAGATACATCAGGGATGTTTTGTCAATGTGTGTGTGTGTGTGTGTGTGTGTGTGTGTGTGTGTGTGTGTGTGTGTGTGTGTGTGTGTGTGTGAGTGTGTGTTTGAATGTGTGAGAGTGAATGTGGTGGTACCTGTGCCAGTACAATGCATGGGGTACCTTAGGTGCTTACCAGAGGAAAGTGATGATTTGTACTTGTGGTATTTACAGGTGATTCAGACATACGCATATTCCCCTTTGCTGCTAACATGTCTCTGAGCCGGAATGAAATTTTCAGAGATTGTAGAAACAGTCCTTTTTGACTACTGCTCTTATCTTCCATGGTGGGGTTATTTGTTAATGACACAGAGAGAATGTTGCAAAACAAAAAGTACCAGTGCAATAAAACACAGAGATATCAACCACTGAAAGACTGAAAAAAAAAATAGAAAGGAAATTATTCAACCGTGAAGAAAGTGAGTGCAATACAGATGAAAATGAGTTTGTATATACTATGGAGAGTAATGTCCACACAAGGACCAATTCCCTGCTAAGGGGAAATGAATTGCATCTGCAGGAAAATAAACCATTTGATGACTGTGTAAAATTAATAATAAGTATAAAGCATTTCATTAATTAAGATATATATGAAAAGCAATGATAAAAAAGACAGCAAACAAAAATGTTTCAGAGGAAATATACATTTAAACTGAAAATATTTACAGTGCCAATTGCAACAATGCATGTATACATACTATTCATCAAACCAGCTATGAATTACCAGAGGTGACTCTGATAATAAAAAATGCCAGGATTAAAGCGGAAGTGTATTTAGTTTCATTGGGTACAGTGTCGCATTTAAAACGTTAAAAGTAAAGCCAGTGGTATGACAATCAAGTGTAAGAATATATGCTTACAAATCATTGGTTCTTCTACCAAAATGAATATTTTGCAACTTTAACAGAAATAAAGGAGAAAATGAGTAAAGCGTATTCATTAATCGAAGAACAGAAGCATATCTTCAGAACTATATTATAGTGCAAATGAAGTTGGACTAGTATGGATGCCTGAAAGTATCTGTAACAGTAATCTTCAGATCTGTCGGACTAAAAGCATGAATGGGGTGACTAAAAGTGAAATGTGAGATGGTGGTATCTGGGCGGCCACAGTGGTGCAGTGGTTAGCATTGTCGCCTCACAGCAAGAGGTTTTCTGGTTCGATCCTCGGCTAGGGTGCCTTCTGTGTGGAGTCTGCATGTCCTCCCTGTGGTTGCGTGGATTTCCTCTGGGTGCTCCAGTTTCCTCCCACATCCCAAAGACTTGCTGTAGGTGGATTGGACAATCCAAATTGGCCCTAGGTGTGAGTGTGTGCCTGCTGTGGAAGGTTGGGCGCCGGGCTGGCAACTCAACACTGTAAAACTCCACTGCCAATCATGAGCAGACAGGTGATCTGCTGTGGCAACCCCTAATCGGGAAAAGCCAAAAGAAGAAGAAATGGTGGTATCTAGGAGTACTCCCCTTTCTCTAATTAATGCAACCTTCATGTGAGGGTATATATTTAAGCAGGAGTGTACTCATGATTGGCAAACAAGACATTCAGAAATACTTGAAAGATTATAATGCCATGTTTTCATGTATCATACTTACAATAGGAAGCCAGAATAATACAGAGTGATGGATTGACTACCATCACATCAATAATATGGGGTTTTTCTAGCTACACCGGGCTAAATATTAACTATAAATAATGTCTTTGACTGTGTACTGCAGGCTGTCAATGTCCTCTGGTAGTCACCTGCTTTACTGGCAGCTGCAGGATAGTCAACAACCATGTGTGACCACTGTGGCACAAATCAAATGGCAAAGAATGCAATAACACTTCTTATGCATGCTTATGTGTCATTGCAAATGCATTGCCAAAGCACAGTACAGCAACACTAGCTATGTTCCATTTTAAATGAATTTTCAGGAAAGTTCATTTCTTTTCTGTTCTACTCACTGTTTCTTTAAATCAGATTAGACTCTCATAAATGCTACCGTATCTTTCATGGATGTGAGCAAGCCTGAAGCTGCAGAAAATAAGTTTTCTACATGTCTGACAGTTTCTATGAAGTTAGTAGTCTGTCTATGCTGCAAACAAGTTCAAATAAATAAATACTTATTTCCAGACAGTTTATTTTAGAAACGTATACAAGAAAGAAAAATATACCTGCAACCCTTACTTGCTTTTTTGTATGCTGGCCAAAGAGTAGTACCCTTGATAACTGGCCTCTCCCCTCTCAGTAGTGAATGAGTATATAAAAGACATTGGAAATGAAAGGACAACATGCCTTTGTGCTCACATTATGAGGAATACAACCTACAAGCTTCTCATGTGAATTGCTAATTATAGAAAACACAGTGCTCCAGTCTAAAGCCAGCAGACAACAGCAGCTCAGCAAATGCTCTAGGTAGTGCTGTATAACACAGAATCTATTTTTTTAAGTAATTTTTCTCTCCATGCCTGGCAACCATCACATCTCCTCTCCCACTGGTATCAAACCAATCCACCCTCCATGGACAGAGCTCTCCTCACACTGAGAACTGAACTGACATGAGGGAGGCTATCATCCAAGTGGCCATGAACTGACATAAGGGAGGTGATCATCCAACTGGACATGGATGGACGTGAGGGAGGCTATTATCCAAGTAGTCATGAACTGACATAAGGGAGACTGACTTCAAAGTGGCCATGAATGGACATGGTGAGATTATCATACAAGTGTCAAGGAGTTGACATAAGGGAAGTTATCATCCAACTGGTCATGAATGGATGTGAGGAACACTATAATCCAAGTGGTCATGAACTAAAATGAGGGAGGCTATGATCCAAGAGGCCATGAACAGACATGAGGTAAGCTAACATCCAAATGGCAATGAATGGACATGAGGGAGGGTGTTATCCAAGTGACTATAAAATAACATGAAGGAGACTATTGTGCAGTGGCCATGAATGCATATGGGGAGACTACTATACAAATGACCATGAACTGCCATGAGGGAGGCTATCATCCAACTGGCCATGAATATATAAGAGGGAGGCTATCAGCCGAGTGGCCAAGAACTAACTTGATGAATACTATAGAGGTGTTTTCTCTTAAGGGTTAAACCCACTCCAAGGTGGCTGATATAATAATATAAGTCTCCACAGGGGTCTAGAGAATTCTCCCTAATTAGATGCGTGCTCCTACATATGTACTAAGTATGACATCTATTGCTATCTGTTGTTATCATTAAGCAAATGTCCCTGGTCCTGGTGTATTTAGTGCTGCACCATCTTTTAACTGCATGATAGCAATTGTCAGTATATAGCTATCTCTCCTTCTCCCCAAAAAGGGCAAGTCAGCAGCTGTCACTCAATCCCGGGTTCCTATCAGAAGCCCGAAGACACATTTTGTCGAATGCGTCTTGGTCGAACTTCAAATGTCAAAAATGCAAAATGAAGAAGTGGCATATAAGCAAATACCTTCCCTGGGAAAGAAGTTGGTTGGCCGCTTCAATCACTTTGCTGTTTTCGGCACTGTAGTTGGTATATTTAAGTAGGGGGGTGTGGGGGGGCATAGCCCCCCACGTTAGGGGGTGTGGGGGGTGAAGCCCCCCACTTTATGTAATATTTGAATGTGTTTTGTTTTTGTTTTTTTATTTTTTTGTTTTTTTTGGGAATAATGATTTTTTTTTTCCCTGGGAAAAAAATCTTTGTTCTGGTAGTTCGATGTGTTGTGAATTCAAACTTTTGAGTTTGATATAACAACATTCGATCATTTGATCGTTCGTTGTTACAATATAGACCCTCAATCCCACCCTTCCTGTGATGAGTTCTTCCATCATTCAAGCCACAAGTCAAACTGAGGTCATCTGGGGTCCCAGTCAAACCTTTATCCCTCTATAGCACAGAGGTAGTCACCATTGGCACAGGGGCTTTTTTCACATCCTGACAAGGTCATGTATGCCAGTTAAGGGGCATTATGTTGTGTAGCAGCAGTACAAAAAACAGAAATTAAGTTAAAATTATATAAAATGGAATCCTGCATGCACCACAGATGCAGAATCTTTCAAGAAGATGCAGATGTCAAATTGTTGAATAAACTGTATGATCTTTAACCTACCAGGCCACAACAGCAACAGATATTTTATAACAAGAGGTGACAATATAATCCATTCTAACTTTCCACTTTATTTTCAATTTCTACAACATCTGGACAGCGACCAAGAGCAGAGAGAATGCCCTTTACATTAGTATCACATTAGAGGTCAGAAGTGTTGCAGTTCCTTGAGTAGGTATTGTGCAAATGGCAGTAGCAGAAATGAAAAGCGAAGTAACACACTTCATTTAACTGGTTCTGCTATAATTATTAACAGAGCTATACTCTAAAAAAGTTGCAGCCACACCAACACAATGACCTGTGTAATCTGGGCAAAGAAAAACAAAACAGCTTTACTTGCAGTGGTGCAAGCCCCTGTACATGCTCCCAAACTTGTACAGAAGAATTCTATGGTTGACCAAACATGTAGAAAATAGCAGTTTAAGAAACAATCTATCACTGCTGATGCTCTAATAGTAGCATTACCAGCAATGATTTCCTGTAGAAGCCACTTGTAACCAGTAACAGTGAATAAAACTGGAGAGAACTGTAATTCACAGCTCACAGCATATTTCAATTACTTGTGGTACCACACTTAAATACCACATGCATCAGATAAATGCAGGCGCTTCCCATGGCAGACTGCTCTGACTATTTCATTCTGTTTTCTTTTACAGTTTTGTATTAAGCATTTAATTTCTCTTTGATAAGCGATTGCATCTGCATTGCTTCACTCTTGCACTGGCAGTATGTGCGTGACATAAAACTAATGCTTGGTATTCATTCTTCCCTCCTGTTTTCCACTTCATGACCGCAAAAGTGCTTACAATTTTGTTGTTTGTCTTTTCGGCTTTTTCCCGGTAAGGGGTCACCACAGCGGAACTCTGGTCCGCTAATGATTGGCAGTAGATTTTTACAAAATGCCGAGGTGCCAGCTCGATGCCCAACCTTCAACGAAAAGTGCTTACAATATGGTCACAAAAATCATAGCAAAAAATATTGCAGCCACAGTTAAGCTAGGATTTTTTGTAATCAGTCTCCAGAGCCGTGGACAAGGGAAAGGTGGTCCACACAGCCTATCTGGACCTCGCCAAAGCCTTCAACACCATCCCCCACTCTGGAATCATAGATAAACTTACTAAGCTGGGCATTAATCCCTACAGCACTCGATGGGTTGCCAGCTGGTTTACTGACAGAACCCACACTGTAAAAGTAGCCAACTCCAAATCCAGCTCCAGACAAGTGACAAGTGGAGTACCTCAGGGTTCAGTCTACTTCTCTGAAGTATAAGCCAACACTAAGGGGCTCTGGCTAACAAAGTTTGCAGATAACTGCAAACTAGGAGCCATTATTGAATCCCCAAATGATGTGGATATTCTACAAAAGGACCTTACAGAAACAGATGATTGTTGCCAGAGCTGGGCTTAAGCTCAATGCCAAGAAATGTATAGTTATCCCCTTTCGGAAAAAAACATGTACCATGAATTAACACATAGGTGGCAGTACACTAAACACCGAAATGTGATAAGACTTAGGGACACAGGTGGACAGTGGTCTCACCTTCGATAACCACATCGCCACAACAGTCAGGAGATCCTTCTATGTGGCACACCTCATCACTAAGGGCTTTTCATCCAGAAAAAAGGAGGTCATTGTACCACTGTACTCATCCCTCATTAGACCCATTATAGAATACAACGCCCCTTTTGGTATGTACCTCTCAAGACATCTGCAACAACTGGAAAGGCTGCAGAAATACCTCACTAAAAGAATCACAGGACTAAAGCAGATGCCCTTTGCTGACTGTCTAAAAAAACTCCACCTATACTCTGTCACATATTGTCTACTCAGAGGCGATCTCTGCTTAACATACAAGGACATGTCAAACCCAGAGCTGTTGGACATGCTACACTTAACGAAATCTCAATCCCTCAGAGACACATGCTCCAGGGATCTAAACCTTGTCATCAAAATGAACAAAACATGCTGAAGGGATATGTTCCTGACCCAGAGACTCCCCAGACTCTGGAATAGACTGCCCATACATGTCAAGCAGAGTGCCTCTTTGGCCCTCTTCAAAAGGAACATTGATGATTGGATGGGAGATAGGAAATTCACCCCAGGGATCATGTCAGTTGCCCTGCTAGACAGGGGTCCAGGGAAGTAAATACTGTGGGAAGAAATAGCCAGGGAATTGTTATGGCTAGACTTGTATAGGCCCTAGGGCCGATAGCCTAGTACCAACCTATGAAACTATGAAATGTATCCCAGTTTCCAGACTATAATCTGCACTGGCAGGGCCAAACATCTTGCATGTTAGACTGTATTACATACACATGCACACATACAGACACGTATATGCATACACACAAAGACACACACACTAACAAACACACACATATTTCCATTGTCTTTTCTTTTTTTGATAAAATAAGACATCTGCTGTGGCATGTGAAAATGCAGCTGTTTATGACATAGTAAGGGATTTCATGTTTTATACCATATTCCTCACTCCCACATATCCTTTTGTGGACCGCATTTACTTTAAATATGAAATGTAACACCTTTCAATCAACCAGGATCAAGCTAGTAAGAACATCTGTCCTTTATTTCATTATATGTACAGACCATTTCATTATAAGCTATACCACTTCTTGAGGCAGATGCAGTCTGTTTGCCTTTTTTAAAGCTGTACAGCAAATTTGGCACTTCAAACTGTGTAGAAAGAAAACATTATGAGTTTTCAGCAACTAGGTGACAAACCCATAACTCCACCTTACTTGCGCTGAGAGTCTGAGGAGAACATGAAAATTAAATGACTTGTTCAGGGCTACATTTTATAGGAGATAGAGCTGTCCATACTGAAGTGTTTAGCTTCTTAGTCAAGTAAACTCAGTGTGCAGTTGAAAGGGTCAGCAATTTACAAATCTGGATTATAAGAAGTCAGACAACAAAACTAAAATCATACTGCTGTTGAGCTGGGAATGGAAAAATATTACCCCTCAGAATTTAGTCTGTGCAATTTAGCCTAAATGGAATCTATACAATCACTACAGAAAATAACACAAGAGAGTGGAGAGGTACAGTTTCAGACAAAGAACTGATTCATACACTACTGGTTTAATCCTCTTAAAGTTATGTATATCTTAAATGCATATCGCCCTCCTAAGAAACAACTAGACAAAATAAATAAATAAGGTCTTTATGAAACAACTTAAAATAAGACTGCTAGCTGGAAGTAATTCTGTAGAGTGAATAACAACAGAAAGCAAATATTGGGAACCCCCCCCCCTCATAAAACAGCAAGACTGCACATGGTTTATGTTTCTCCTCAAACTAGAAGAGGGTTGTTACTCTAAAGGTGAAAGCAACACGTTTTATGAATATCACTTAGCGGGAACAACTGTAGTTAGAGATAGATAAGGTTCAAAGTTACAAAGGCTAAACTCAAAATTCTCACAAAAAAGACCAAATGATACAAAATGTCTTACTTTAATTACTGAGAGACAATTAAAAGACACATCTATATCAACACTGAGAATCGTAGTGCTTTCATAATACAAAAAGTAAAAAACATGACAAGAAAGAAGTGGGATTCATGGAAGAGTTTATGTACCATTTTTAATCAATAATGGTGCTTAGATTTAAAAAAAAAGGCTGCAAACAAACATGCATTAGTTATAAGTTGTGGTCAAAATTTGTGAAAAGGGTAGATTTAAGTATTATTATCCACAAAAACGATGAGATGTCCCTTATTATTTACAATATAATCTATTTTATATATGTGCATATTTTACATGATTAAAATTAATATGCATTTGCATTCTGCTTGCAGTCTTCTGTGTAGTCTGAATGCATTAAAACATGCTTAAATTTATCATTTTTTTTGTAGATAATACTGTTTTAATCTGTTTTACCTCCGGAAACTTTAACCCACAGATTTAAAAGCTACATGCAACTTCCTTCCTATCATTCTTGTAGTCTTTTATGAAGTCTTACATATGGATAAATAAAAACAAAAGGCCTTCTGTTCACTTGGCCAGTTATATTTTCTACATGGAATCCTTTTTTTATCTTTTTTTTATTTTATTTTTTTTTGCGAATATTTCAAACATTGCCAATCACATCCATACATCAGTAAAGGACTAAAGAGATGTAACCAAGGTACAGCTATACTACCACCTGTTCATGTCTCAGTTGCTCATTTTCCATCATCCTATGACTGTGTGCACTTAGTGTACACTTAGTGTAGGTGTCATTGAATATGCCCCTGTGTCTATAAATTCCACTGAACAAGCACAGTGCAATGTATAATTGAGCAGAGTGTAATGTACAATATACAGATTAGTTTCTAAAGTGGGTTTCAGTGAAGCTTGAGAGAGGAGAAGAGCCTTGGATGGAGATAGGGATAGTGTGCTAGGTTATATGTCCCATGTTGAAGCAGGAGCATTTGGCTTGGATGAAGAAGTGTTTTTGAGATGTAATCTGAATTTGGAATAAGTGAAGATTTCCTTAATGCCAATGGGGAGACCTTGCCTAAGAGTAGGCGCCAGAGAGGAGAAAGCATGTGCAGTGCTGTGCTGTTTGTTTCTAGGCGTAATGAGAGTTGGTGTGACAGAGCATGTGCAGTGCTGTGCTGTTTGTTTCTAGGGGTAATGAGAGTTGGTGTGACAGAGCATGTGCAGTGCTGTGCTGTTTGTTTCTAGGGGTAATGAGAGTTGGTGTGACAGAGCATGTGCAGTGATGTGCTGTTTGTTTCTAGGGGTAATGAGAGTTGGTGTGACAGAGCATGTGCAGTGATGTGCTGCTTGTTTCTAGGGGTAATGAGAGTTGGTGTGACAGAGCATGTGCAGTGCTGTGCTGTTTGTTTCTAGGGGTAATGAGAGTTGGTGTGACAGAGCATGTGCAGTGCTGTGCTGTTTGTTTCTAGGGGTAATGAGAGTTGGTGTGACAGAGCATGTGCAGTGCTGTGCTGTTTGTTTCTAGGGGTAATGAGAGTTGGTGTGACAGAGCATGTGCAGTGCTGTGCTGTTTGTTTCTAGGGGTAATGAGAGTTGGTGTGACAGAGCATGTGCAGTGCTGTGCTGTTTGTTTCTAGGGTAATGAGAGTTGGTGTGACAGAGCATGTGCAGTGATGTGCTGTTTGTTTCTAGGGGTAATGAGAGTTGGTGTGACAGAGCATGTGCAGTGATGTGCTGCTTGTTTCTAGGGGTAATGAGAGTTGGTGTGACAGAGCATGTGCAGTGCTGTGCTGTTTGTTTCTAGGGGTAATGAGAGTTGGTGTGACAGAGCATGTGCAGTGCTGTGCTGTTTGTTTCTAGGGGTAATGAGAGTTGGTGTGACCGAGCATGTGCAGTGCTGTGCTGTTTGTTTCTAGGGGCAATGAGAGTTGGTGTGACAGAGCATGTGCAGTGCTGTGCACTTTGTATGTCGACAACAGTAGTAAAGGAAATAAATGTATACCTTTTTTCTGCATATGTTCTCAAGAACAGCAAAAACACCATGTACACGCCATTTTTAATTTTGCATTTACTTATTTATTTATATATGAATGTATACATGTATGTTTTTGCTTACTTATTACCTATCAACTTACTTACTAGGTTATTAATTGGGTTTGTGGGATAATCCCCTTTGACCCTTTTCTCCCATGACCAGAGCCAGTACAAACGTGCCTATGAAAGACACGCACTGTATGTAACATGATCATTATACAGAATGTCACAGCAGTTATCATGAAAATAGACATTTCCAAAAAATACATTTAAAATGCTGTTTATACTTTTGTGTATCAGGAAACATCACATTCCTACACCTAAGGGCAAACAATGCAGTTGTTGTCAGGACATTATGCAAAGGTGACCAAAGTGGGTAACTAATCACACATGACTTACAATTCCTAATTACAATATCTTTTCCTTAAGTTTATCCACTTTTTCTGGCTTACAAAAAGGTTTAACAATTTACACTGCAAGCACAAATGGATAACAAAAGATAAAAGCACTCTAAATGTTTATAAAACCTAAAAACACTCAACTATTTTTGATACAAGAAGAGAAACTGTTTGCCCATCTGTGTCAAAGCAAATTTGAAACTAACATTTTGCTAATTTTGGCACAGTTTGATATTTTCCTTCTTCTACAATACAGTCCTCTTTCTCAAAAACATATTTGCTTTCCATATTAACTTTATATGGGAATTTTGCAAGAGATCGGTAGAATCATTGTCATGCAGACATTGTAGCTGTAATCGGCAAAGTGATGAATGCACAGAACCTCATAGTGTGCTCCGTAACACCATATTGCATTTATCTATTTATTTCCATTTGTTCTTTTCCATTTTATTAAAGCTGAAGCCTCTCCATGTTAGAATCCTTAACTTTATTGGTATATGTGCAACTATAAGCGTTTTGCTGCTGACTCGGAACAGTGATTACATGTACTCCTCTATAAAGCATAGAAGATTTGCTATACATCTCAATAGTGTGAAATGGGATAATGCCAGTAAATTTTACATTTTAAGCAACCTCATAACATAAATGAGTCCAACAGAATAGCACAAAATGCTAATTTAAAGAAGTCAGCACAAGTTGCCTGATCTCCTCGTGATCCAAGACCTCAGTCATTCCACAATCTTTTTCTCTCAGGCCTGGCATTTAGAATTGCCCAGTACGATAAAGATTCAGATCTCCCATGATCATATCCCCATACCTCTCAACCTCTTAGAAGAAGTAATGGAGGGGGAGTCAAAGGCCAAATTCAGGGACAGATTGCAAATACTGAATATATAAACTTAGAAAGTTAATATAATAACATATTTTGCATTAGCATGCTTTTTCTAAAGGATATGAATTTTGAACCTCAAATGTCTGTCATTATTTAATGACTTCAGCCTTCAAGGATTTGCCAGAAAACCTCACATTTTATTAGGGAACAGATGAAAAATATAAGGCAAAATTCTGTACAGTGGAGACGTATGTATAACTCATTTCCTTGTACCTCACTCCTTTTCTCTGATTTCATTATGTTATCCTCTTCTCTACTGATATGTCTAAGGAATGATACATAGTAAGATTTTTATTCTTCTTGCTTCCTTGCCATCATCATGAGGAGGTGTACTCCTCCAACTCTCTGACATTACATTTCATAGATTCACCTTTCGTAATCTCAGCAAATGCTAATACTGTGAATCTAAATTGCAGAAAACCACTTTCAGCAATAAGTAAATATTTTTACAGGGGGCAAGCCATACCCTCAATTTGCATGTAATAGCTCCATGGTTGCTTAACAGTGATGAAAAAGGGAACCTCAATGTCTGCTGAAAATGGTTTTCAGTGATTTGGATTTGAGGTAATGGCAGTCCTTGATGCTACTACTAATGTGTTTCCTGGTTCTCCATTTAGCACCCTCCTTTACATAGTTTACTCCATTTCTATCCCTCTCTTCTTTCCATTTGCTGAAGAATCTATACCTGGGCAAAAGATACACTTATATATCCAAACTGGAAGCCACGCACTCTCCAGCTAAGAGCAGAATAGCTGGTCAAGAGGAGAAGGTCAACACTTGCACCACACCACATGGAACACATAGCCCTCCAGAAGACACACTAGCACTTCATTCACATAAAAACACAAACCATACACCCACC
This sequence comes from Protopterus annectens, assembly GCF_019279795.1. Taxonomy (NCBI): domain Eukaryota; kingdom Metazoa; phylum Chordata; order Ceratodontiformes; family Protopteridae; genus Protopterus; species Protopterus annectens. The sequence continues at coordinate 534,160,095 of NC_056744.1, forward strand.
TTCGCAGAGGCTCTCAATAAAAACCTACCCAAAGAGCAGAGGCCTTCAAGACAGAAACGCACTCAACCACCACAACACAACACTAATCACGAGACACATAACTCTCATAAACAGTGTACAACTTACCCAAAGCCCCTAAGGCAAAACAGCATGCCCAACATACAGTCAGTAACAGTCAGCTGCCTGTTAGGTGCTAGGATCCGTCACATAATGCACAAACTCGGGTCCCTCAACAACAGGTACAAATATGACTCTGTCATTGTACATGTGGGTGTGCATGACCTGAGACTTATCTCCCTAGACTACATGAAAAGAGACATGGAGGAGTTCTCAGATTATGTAGCCCATGCGAGTATGACCCTAGCCCAGAGCAGCATCCTACCATCACCCAGAATGATACCACAGTACAAGCAGAAAAATATTGATTTCAACAATTGGCTAAGGTTCTGATGTCATTCTAAGGGGATCCAGTATCTGTCTGCCTGGGATGACATGATTGACAGACCTCACTGCTTTGCCAGAGATGGCCTGCATCTGTCACCCATGGGCTTCTGGATACTGGCCAAGGCTCTTGCCACCCCTATAATCCCTTTTTTAGGTGGTGTTCCAAAGACCAAATTACTACCATAACAGCTACAAACAAACGCAGTCTGAGGGTCATGCTGCTCAACGGTAGAAGTCTAAATCTCAAAATGCACTCACTGAAAGCACTCCTTAAAATGGAGAACATCGACATTTGTGCTGTAACAGAGACCTGGTTCAAGGCTATAACTCATTCCACACTTTTCATCTGCAGAACTTGGACCAAATGTCCAAAGGTGGACGTGTTTCCATATTCATAAAGGATGCACACACCTCCAGACTGGTGGCCCAATATAATGCATCAGAGATACTTCAGGTGCAGCTAACATTGGGTAAGACAGCAATTCAGGTTGTAACCTCCTATAGGTCCCCAACCATATCCCAAGACTTACACTCCATGTTCCTAAGCACCCTGGGGAATATTAGGGTCCAACCTAACACTCTCATACTGGGCGATGTCAACTACACCTCCATTAACTGGGAAAACTACTCATGTACCAATACACTTACCTAAAGTTTCCAGGAATTCATTAATTCCAATGCCCTGGACCAGCTCGTTCTTACCCCCACTAGAGGTAGCAACATCCTTGACCTGGTCAATACTAACATGGGCAACCATCTACACCAATTGACAACTCCTCCCTGATTAGATCCGACCACAAACTAATCATCTTGGAAATTGACACCCCCCCCCCCGCAAAGGTAACCACCATGAAAAACTTCTCCAAAGCTAATTTTGGGCTCCTTAAAACAGAGGTGGCTAACTTCATGGCATCTATGCAAATGGAGAATAATTGCATGACCACCGAATCATACATCAATGCACTGTACGAACATGTAGACAAATGCATGGATCTCGCCATACTCAATAGAACCAAGACGCTCTCCTCAAAAAAAAGGAAGCCAATCTGGTGGTCCCCTGCTATAAACAAACTCTACAACAGAAGGAGGGAACTGATGCAGAATAAGGTGAAGTCCCAAGACTGTAAAAAACTTCCTTATCAGCCTCAGCAAAAAGTTGAGATCCTTCATCAAATCCTCTAAAGTTAGTTATGTAGACAGAATTGCAGCAGATAGTAAAGGTAACCACAAGGCCTTCTATAGTTATGTAAAGAATCTCCGTGGCAATACCCAGATTTACTCTGAGCTACTGCACAATGGCACCTCCTATACCAAGCCAACAGATATTGCCAATATACTGGTTAACAGATTCAGTGCCAACTTTACCCCCCCCCAAAGGCCCAATCACAATACCAGTAGATTGCCAGGCACCCAGTATTACTGCTGCACAGGTTAAAACAGCACTGTCCAAGGCCAAGAGTACAGCTTCTATGGGACCTGACAATATCCCTGGTTGTGTTCTACATGAAATACAGACTGAACTGGCACCTCATCTGTGTGCCCTGTTCAATCATAGCCTCACCTCAGCTTTTGCCTCTAGCAAATGGTGCACTGCTACAGTCATACCTCTCCACAAAGGAGGAGCAACTACAGACCCTGGGAACTATCACCCCATTAGCCTGACGAGTCTGATATGCAAAGCTGTGGAATGCATCATCATGGACCCAATAAACAAGGATATAGAGAATCTCCAAACCCTGGATCCCACACAGTTTGGTTTTGTGAAGGGTAGATCATGCCTGCTCAACTTGGTTGACTTCTTTGAGTCAATCACCAGAGCTGTGGATGAAGGCAAGGTGGTTCATACAGCCTACCTTGATCTTGCCAAGCCCTTTGATACTATTCCCCACTCAGGAATCATAGAAAAACTCACTAAGCTAGGCATCAACCCCTATATCACTAGGTGGGTTGAAAACTGGCTCACAGATAGAACCCACAGTGTGAAAGTAGCTGACTCCAAGTCAGACTGCCGACCAATCACAAGTGGAGTCCCACAGGGTTTGGTCCTGGGTCCTCTCCTGTTTGGTATCTATTTCCCTGAAGTCCAGGCCAACACAAAGGGACTCTGGCTGACAAAGTTCGCAGACGATTGTAAGTTGGGAGCTATTATTAACTGTAAAAAAAACAGCAAAGGTTCCAAGCACGGCTTAGTTCAAAATATTTAATAGGTACAAAAAATACACAGGGTCAGTGCTTTCACGGACCAAAGCTCCGCTTCATCAGACCATAATAAACCATGCCAGCAGTTACTCAACATTTAAACCTGTTTCATCCAATACAATCAAGTTTGAGAGTGATGTAATAATTGGCATTAATAAATACAAATGTACAAAAAACATATATATATATATATATATATATATATATATATATATATATATATATATATATAAAACTTGTAGTTACTGATATGCTTGGACTGATAGATGAGAATAACTATAACCATCTCATTCATAAAAAGCATGCTTACATATTTGGTTAAAAATTCAAAAATCCTAATAAAAACCTTAATAAAAAGTGTTTGACTACAAAACATCTGATTCAACTTAATTAAAACCTAGTAATGTTTCAATGGTCTAGCTCTTAAAAATGGTTTGTTAACTCCCCAAGTGATGTTGACATCTTACAGAAAGTGTCAGAACCATGGACGTAAGCTCAATGCCAAAAAAATGTGTTGCCATCCCCTTTGGGAAAAACCCAGTTCCCATGAATTACCACACTGATGGTAGTCTACTGAACACAGAAGGCATTATGAGAGATCTGGGAACACAGGTTGACAGCAACCTCTCTTTTGACCACCACATTGCCACTGTGGTCAGAAAGTCGTTCTATGTGGCACATCTCATTACCAAGGATTTTGCATAAAGGAAGAAAGAGGTCATTGTCTCCCTCTACTCTTCCCTCATTAGGCCACTCATAGAGTACAATTCCCCATTTGGCATGTACCTCACTGGACACCTACAAGAACTGGAGAGGCCACAAAAGTACCTCACAAAGAGGATCCTAGGCCTTAAACACTTGTCCTATATGGGCAGACTCAAAAACTCCAATTATTCTCTGTCTCATATCACCTACTTAGAGGCAATCTCTGCTTGACTTACAAAGCCATGTCTGACCCAGCTCTGTTAGAAATGCTACATCTAAAGAAATCCCAATCCCTCCGCACTACATGCTCCAGGGACCTCAACCTCATTACCACAATCAACAGAACATGCTCGCGGGACAGGTTCATAACACAGACTGCCCATGGTATGGAATAGACTTCCCATACATGTCAAGCAGAGCACTTTACTGGCCCTCTTCAAGAGAAATCTTGATGAGTGGATGGGAAATAGAAAATTCACCCTGGGGATCACTCCAGTGACTCTACTCAACAGAGGCACTGGGAACTAAGGTCAGGTGGCACAATGCCAGGGTAATCCTATGGGCTAGGCTTGTAAAGGCCCCAGGGCCATTAGCCTAGAACACACCTATGAGTCTATGAACCATGTCCCTTCCTTTCTTGTAGTGGGCTTTTGTTTCTGTAAAATCAGCAATCTCCACCTTCTCTTCCTCCATCCCTACCTGCATCTCCATCACCTTTTTTACCTAGACTCCTTCCATTGCAAATTAATAATACCCAGCCATCAGTCACCTTGTATGTCCCTCTGCTACTGTATTTTTTCTGTCTTTTTACAATCTAATGATCTATCCCACTTTTTTGTATTTGTGAGTTGCCCACCTTCTGTCTTAGTTTAAATGTACTTGTACATTTCCAGCCCTCATTGTCCCCAAAGTCTTCAGGTTCAAAGTCAGGCAGAGTGAATTAACTAGGAATATGAATTTTAAATACATGAGATAGTCAAAATGCCTTTTGATATTAATGTGGATTATTAGGCTTTGTATAGCAAACATAGCCAAGCAATTAACTGGGAGATGCAATGGCTAGTACCGTAGACCAGGTTTTTGAGTTCTAAGTGTCATTTTTCAATAATGACTGGATCCTACATAGAGTACCTATTTTCAGACATCTGTAAAAATGCTAATTCTTTCATCCATTTGTAGAAAACTCTTTTGTCATCTTTGTCTGTCTTAATCACTGGCACACAGAGTACTTTTACAAATGTCACAGTTCTGCATTCATCACCTTTTGTGGTAAATGCCATCTGGCTATATACCTAAAGTTCTGGTTTAAAACCCCTTATTTTTACACTGCATGGACAGATTGCTCAGGTTGTGCATTGTAGAGTGATGCACCAAAAATACAATGTATGAAAAAAAACATATCCATGTGGAAATTAAATTCATAACAGTTTCACACAACTTCATTGGGCATTGAAGTTGTTCCATTTTTACTGTTGTTTTTTTTTTAATTTTTCTTATTATTGTTATTATTATTACATTTTTATGGCCCAATACTTATGCCATTGGCTAGAGGCATGTAAATCATAAAGGGTCTGAGCCATTTGCTTTCTCAGTACCCAATGGGATTCGTTTGGTATTTCCTTGGCATTCGTTTGGTATTTCCTTATCTCTTTTACCATCATTAACGATAAAACAGTACTGAAGCAAGGCATGTAAAAATATAACTAAACAAATAAATAAATAATAAAACAAATCAAACAGATGTGTGTCTCTCAACTCTAGGGGCAGCACTCCTTGGCAGGCTGAAGTGTTTTGTCTTACCTCAAATCCACACCTGGTCATCCACAGTGTAGCTCCAGAATGTCCCAAACTATACCACCACATAGTTGGGAGGGTGGCCTAAAGGTTAAGGTGCTTGCCTTGTAAGCACAAGGTGCAGGGTTTGAGTCTCACAGGAGATAATTGGCTAGGCTTAAAATGTCTCGCAAGGGCAGTTAGCTTTGTACTAATCTATGAACCGATGAACATTCTTCTCTTTTCCGGGATGGGTGAGCCAGCAATGATCCCTCACTGGATGTGTCATCCTATATGCAGGTCATTCAGGGTGTCATACATCTCTTCCATTACCCATTCTGTATAACTCACTAATGTTCTATTCCCATGCTCACCTATGCAACTGTATATTGCCACATTAGTATACCAGTAAAACAATCTATATACTCTATGTTAGTTCACATAACTGAAACATGCATGCACTTGTAAAACTAAACGACAAGCTGTAAGCTTTACCCATACCTCTAGAATTAAGTTTCACAACACACAAAGTCCCACAGACTTCTCTTACCAGCAGAATTAGGGGTAGATGGTGAGTTGGCTTGACTTCCATGAGCAGATACAGTAGCAGCATTGGCAGCAGTTTTGGCAGCATACATGTTGGCTTCTTCCTGGAATTTGCCAATGTTCTTCTTGTATCGGATTCTCTTATTTCCAAACCAGTTTGATACCTAATAAGAGAATCACAGAGAAGGCACTTAATGAACAGACAGTGACAGCACATTATGGGCATTAAGGACTACGTGGCCAGCCTAGCGTCCCTACTTCCAAATTTACTAGATAAGCTACAGTTCCTTGTTAATATCTAGCTTCTTCCCACTCTTGTTCAAAACAACCTTATTTCTTCCCCATTTATTCCTGAACATCTCTCATGTTTTTGACTGTTACTGACATTTCAAAAATGCAACTTAATACATGCACCATCCTCACTTTGAAAAAATATTTCATCACACTACCTATCATTACTGTTTCCGAGCAAGTATTTCTATAATGTTCTGCCTTCATGGACTTTGATAATTCCTTGTGCTTCTTGAACATTTCTATCATATTAGAACCAGGAACCCCCTGGTAAACAAATGTAAAATAAATAAAAAATAACCATTATCATGCCCTTCCTCTCCTGGAGGGTATATATCATATCTGTTGGTCTTCTGTGTTCTAATTGCAAGTTTTTATATAGACTCTACATTTTTGGGTTGTTCTCCTCTGGACCATGTTCTCTCTGTTTGTATGTAGTGGATGTCTCCAGTATTCTAGACATAATCAGTTTGCTGTCTTGTCATTTGCTTGTTTTACTTTCATCCCTTCCTGTATTATGATTACAGCACTGATAGGAGATGGTAAACTGATACAAGGCAGAATTATTCATTGAACAGTCTTCTATCATATCCTGTGGAAAAGTAAACAACATTCACATAATCTCAACAGTACTGAAATCTCAAACATTTAAAAAAAATGTCACATAGGGCATCATGCAGGTATGCTAACACACTGGACTCATGCCACTGTCAGCCCATGTGACTGAAAATATTTCCTGCCCACATGTGTCAGGGGGCAACTTCTGACCTTTGCTTGAGTCCTTTACTTCCTTCCTTCTCATTCTGTGTAAAAGGAAGCACTTTGCATGTGCACCTACAGTTTTTTCACTGTAGCTGCAGAGAATGATTTATTATGAGCTCAAACAAAAAGCACCCATGAAATGAAATAAATGGAAAATAAGACCTGCTGCTACTGGAACCTCTCCTTAACTCTTTTTTTCTCTCTCAGTCAAGCTCTGTTGGTGAGCTGATTTCCCAGTTATCTTATTTTCAAAAGAGTACTACATGTATCATGACAAAGAAGACACGATGACCATTTGACATGTTGGGACCTGCTAGAGCAAGCCCCAAAACACAGAGAGTGAATGGTTGAAAGAACAGACATATATATAATAAGTCCAAGATGGTCATTTCCTGGAGTATTCCATTTTCTCCACAGTATGACAATGCCAGAGTTACTATATATAAGTTTGGGGAGGCGGGGGTTGGAGGGTTGAAGACACAATAGCAAAAAAAAATAAACTTTTGAAACATTCAAAAAAAAATTATTATTTTTTTCCTCAAGACATGTCTTATTGGTTGTAATTCAAAACAGAGATGAAATACTTTTTCAATAATATTGAATTTAATAATTACAATTCTTATGGAAATGTATAAAACATTTTATAATTAATAATTGAAAGTAATTAAATATCTTTATAAAGCTAGCTATCAAATCTGTTCCCAGCAAATGTCTGCTGATTAATTATTACAAGCATGCAATAGAAGGATTTAATGAAATGGAATGGATGAAATTAAAGGTCAAGCTAAGTGTCAGCCAGTGTAGTGTTAGTTTAAATGTTGATCTTGTCTATCAAACGATGTACATAATGCCTGCATTTCTAGTGACAGGAAACCAGTTAACAAGTTCATCCTTCAACCTTTATAGTCTAGAAAAAAATCAACTGTTTTCCAAAGAAAAAAAAATATCAAAACCTTCCAACATGAAGAAAAGGAACACCTATTCACATGTTATTTGGAGGAAAAAAAACAAACATAGATAGCCTATAACTAATTAAATAAATCAAAGGAAAGCTATGTTCCCTTGCGGTGATGACCTCATGAATCTTAGGAAGTAGCCTGCTTTAACAAAAAAAAGTCCTTTAACTGCAAGGCACCACTAGAATTATTGCTGGAGCCAAGACCCTGTTAGCATCCTGTGTAATTACTACTGCCTCCACTTAAAGTACTGTCATAATGAGTGAGACACATCTTAATGCCTCATTTACCGCCTCCTCTTCTATAGAATGTACTGCAAAGTGAACAGAATCAAAGAAACAATTAACTGGGTCTGTGGTGTTCTTGAGGTTTTGTGGCTAGCACTCCTGGACATGAGTCAGGAGACTCATTTTGTTTATCTAATTGCATTAGTGGGGGGTGGGGATGGGCAAAGACCATGTTCCTCTATGGCTGAAATCAGTGCCAATAACACACATTTCCGGTATATAAACAACATCCAAACAACACACAGAATTCTATATTTTCACTGTAAACACATATTAGCATAATCAAATGTTCAAGTGCTACACACAGAGGGCATTTCCTATGAAGATGTGCTTGGAAAGTTATGAAGGGAAAAATAGCTAATGATGAATTGTGCTGGAAAGCCCCCTCAAAAAGAATCAACAAAAAAAAGGTATCCATGATACATGCACTCAGTCATTTACAGTATTGTGCAGCATTAGCAAGCACAATGGCAGGAGAACCTCTCTAATCAACCAAGAACTACTCTCTCGTCATCTTCAGTGACAGGCATACAGGGAGGGGACTGTTAAAGAAGACAAGAAAGAAGACTAGACAAGAGATGACAGCTAGACAGCAAGTGCTATTAAGATCAAAAGGTCAGGTAAAATGTCATGAAGCCTATGCCACCTCTTTTCAGGATCAGAAGCTCTCTTCTTCAAACCACTACTAGATGACTCAATCAATAGGCTTAATAAATATATAAAAATGTAAGTGTAATCAAAAGAGTTTGTAATAAAAACATGGTAATAAAAAGGAAAAATCATATAAAGACGAGAAAAAAGCAGAAAAAAAGAAGTCAAGGATGAGTCAGGAAGAATAAAGGATAATAAAAAAAAAAAAAATTATAAAAATTCTGCAGAAAAATATAGAAATGATGAATGCAATTTGGATGCATTGGCTGGTGTGAAGGATATTGGTGACAAAATTATGATTTTGATGTTTTGTTTTGTCTTAAAAACTTTTTTAAAACCCTATATGAAACAATAATGCACAATAATGCACAAACCTGTATTAAATCTAAGATTATCAAATGTTAAAATAAAGAGGATTAAATGTGAAAATAATGTGAAACAACAACTCTTTATCTTGCTAAACTTCAAACAAAAAAAAATATTAAAATAAAAAAAAACACAAATTCAATAACACAATTTACATTTTACATTCAAAGAAAGATTTTTTTGAATTATAATTTTTACTATTTATTAATAACTTACTTTTTCACTTTTATTTTCAAATCTAATTTTGACTCCCAAAAAGTGAATCCCTAACATATATATATATATGTATATATATATATATATATATATATATATATATATATATATATGTATATGTATATAATATATATAATATATATATATATATATATATATATATATTTAATATATAAATTTTATATATATATATATATATATATATATATATATATATATATATATATATATATATATACTGTATATGTCTATATACATATATATATATATATATATATATATATATAGAGAGAGAGAGAGAGAGCGCGCTACATAGTCGATAAAACTGAAAACTCAAAACAGTGTTACTCAAAAACTCAAAATATTTAAATATTTTTAATGTAAGGGAGTAGTGCTAATTATATATAACAACTCTGAGATAGTACAATGGTGGGGTAAGGGCAAATTCCCCTTTTCCATATTTTGAGTTTTCATTATTATAAGCTACTCCCATATATATTGCCGCCTTATTTCCAAATTAATAGAAAAGTAAATTGCCAAACCATACTTATTTTAAACTTCTTCTGGTTCCTGACTAGGCCAAGAATTCCTCTAAAATTACATCAGAAAATAGACGAAAGGTGGATTAGGATTACCAGATATAAAGTCATAAGCTTTATCCTGGGTCTTGAAGGTAGTAGGCCATTGGTTTGGTATGTCATACTCAAGAGAATGAAAATGTATATGGAATTTATGTAATAAAAATATAAACTATCAATCAATAATTTAATATAATTGATAATGTGATGCTATTAATTTTAGCTATTTTTGATCTACTCGCTTTAATCCTACAAATTCTAATTTTAAGATGGCAAAATGACCTATCACCTACCTGTGTTACCTGTTACTTTAGGAGTTCCACAAGGGGCTATCCTTGTTCCCCTTCTCTTCAACCTACTCACCAATACCCTTCATACCGCTACCCTACATGCTATGCTGCTCCAATATGCAGATGATTCAGCTTTAATCTGTTTCGCCCCAACCCTCCAAGAACATCAAAAAATGACACAAGATTCCTTTGTTGCAGTTGAAACATGGCTAACAGATGCTCAGCTCATATTCAACCCAAACAAAACTAAGCTGATGCTATTTCATCCCACAAAAGCCATAGATCTGATCCCTACATTCAAAATAATGTCAAGAAACAAAACCTCTGTTACACCAATACCCCAAACAAAACTTCTAGGTTTAACAATAGATCAAAACATGAACTTTTGACCAACATATTGCACAAAGAATAAAAAAATATTCACAAAAAACTAGGAACTCTATTCAGATGCAAACAATATATTTCCAGTAATACTAAAACCATTATTGCCGGAACCCACCTAGTCTCCACACCTCTTTATGCATATCCCCCATATTTATTAATCTTAATAAATCTGACTTAATCAAAATAAATGCCTGCTACAACAAAATAGCAAAGTTTGCAACAAACTATGCCTTTAGATCTCATCACTATCAGGTCCTGCTTGGCTAGAACTACCCAATCTGCTCACATTTAACCAACTGACTATGGTCTTCTAAATCAATACTGATGTGTATGCACAGTATGATCTAGTAATAAATCCCTATTGGGCATTACAAGAAGTAAAAATGTTCAGGTGGGTTTACCTTTATTTTGTTGAAAGCCGTATGTGCGACGTGCAAAACGTCGTAACTACGGCTGCAAAAAAACACAATGCCGATTCACCATGTGTTTGAATGGCAAATATGCGAATGCTTTTTTCCCATTCAAACACATGGGTCAAATGTCAGAAATGGCTTTCCAGCAAACCATTTTTGACATTTGATCCTTCAATGTTGTCTGTATTTCGGCATTACGGTTCGCGGAAACGACCGTTCGCCTATATGCAATTCACTCATTCAAAGGTAAACCATTCAGGTGACTCCCTATACTCTTACTACACTGAAAAAAATATAGAATACCATTATCCATGAACATAAGAACTACAGACAAAAAAGCAAAATTCAAAAACCTTTTCAAATCTTACCTAACTCAAACACGGAGTTGCATCTGTTCCAACCCAGGATAAACTACCTGAACATACATGGAAACATATCTATAACCCATGTATGTGGTATAAAAAGACATACCAAGGATCGTACTATCTCTCTCACTTGTGTATTGAAACATATCCAGTCCACTGTATAATTATGCTTTATACCACCAAATGTAACCACAGTGAATTGTGCATGAAAGCAATTTTATAATGCATTAATACAAGCTTTCTATTGTACAGCTACAGTAATCATGTTCATGCTATATTGTATTATCTAACACTGTTTTTAGTGGAGCTTTTCTCCCCAGGCCTCTGCTGAAAATGGGCAGCTTTCCCAGTCCGACTTTCACGCTAAACAAATGTAAAATAAAGAAATAAATATAAAAATAAAAATTAGATAGGTATGATTCTGAAAACTTATAAAACTTAATCTTTAAACATACAGAATTAAAAAGCTGTTTTCCATATTCCCATACTGTCTCACAACAGAATTTATAGAAGACACTAATAGTGATAAAACTTTAGGGTAGATGATGAAGGATGTTTTGTTTTGGATAATTGTCTTATTACCAGTGGATGGTATTATGAGAAAATTTAATGTAGTTGATAGGGGTTGGACATTGAGTTGAAGCATCAACCAGTTTGATGTTTCTAAAATATATCGAATAATGGGTAAACTAAAAAGTTATCCATATTTAAAAAATACATATCTATGATTTTATCCAACAAACCTCATCAAAATCAGTATTATCAGATCTGTATAACACTTTTCTGAACTACAAAGCCTTAATAAATGAGGTATACTGGAATTACTTTAAAAAGGCAAATTTTCCTAACCTGTCCCATACCAACCATTAATTAATACTGAAACCCACAAAGAAAACAATCTAGTCTCCATTTTGGAAAATATTTACTTGCAAAATTTTATATAGTATATTTTATACTGTGTATAGGATTAATAAAATAATAAAAGTGATACTCTGTTTTGAAGGTGTAGCAAAATGGTGAAAGCTGATTGGCAACATACCTATTATGAATCTGCAGTTTGAGTTATTTTCCAAAGCTGATTCATAACATATTTTTAATTATGAATGCAGCCCAATATCTGAATTGTGTGTTATTTTCTACATATTTGCTAAGTTTTTATGGGCATCATTTTGAAGTAAGTAAAGACAATAACAAAGAATTATGGAAAAAGCCTAATTCAACTTCATTTCTTAATTTATTAACATAACCACTATATAATAAATACACGCAAAGCTAAATATTCTAATGTGAATTATAAATTCTGTCAAAAATTGGATTTACTTTTGGAGAAATATAATAAACATCTGTTTAATCTTTGACCTATAATCACAATGACATGGACATACCTTGTAAAAAGTTAGTTTAGATAGTGTTAAGGTTCATAGCCAGATGTGGACTAGTATGAACATTGTCTTGGGCCCAGGTACAGTGGGATTGGTACTGATACCAGTGATTTGTCTTCAGAGATTGGCAGTGCTACTAGCATGACTACTGCATACTTTATTTGGAGATTGGCAGCACCAGTGTTAGTTCTATATACCTTCTTATATCCGTGGAGTTAAGTCCACGGTTGACATTGAACTCCACAGCCATTCAATAGGCATTCTGGCTCTTGAATGCAGTGAATTAAAGAAAAATACCTAAGGCTATTTATTAAAAAAAAGAAAAAGAACAAAGCAGGTTGTTTGCAATGTTGAATGCATTTCAACACAACTGAATTTGTTGTTGGTGATATAAAGCAGTCACTTCAGTGAAGAGGGTGCATTTAAATTAGAACTTACACTAGTGGTGCTCATTTATTGAACTACGTCTTTGCTGTCTGGCATTTTCCCTGACTGTGATCCTGCAGACACAGACAAAAAGAAACAATCATTTTAATAAAGGCTCAATATCTTACTGTTAAAAATAAAAATCATTATTTTTCTGGGGATGGCAGATATCAGATCATCTTTGTGGCTTGGTGGGAAGTGACATAATGTTTGTATTTAACAGTAAGTTGAATACATTACTGTGATCATTCTTACACATCCAGTATCAGAGATGAGATAAAGATACGAAGAAAACGCCTGCCTTTGAAAATGCCTGAGGAGGCATTCTCTGTACAATATGTCTTTTATAAACAGGATGAAATATTATACAGTGGTCATTTGTTTCTTGAACTTCTTTCACTTCCATCCAAATCTAAAACCACAGTCTATATTGTGTGTGAAAGAACAGGGAGACCAGATTATTGCTGAATAATCATTATAGGGTTTGTCTAGCAGCAGCACATTTGCAACAAGCTGAATATGTTACTGTATTCATTACACCATTCACTTTCTTCCAATCAAACAGTGAAAGTTAAATCCACAACATAAAGAAATAAGACCTTGATTATAAACCAGGGGACTCACGTTTCACTAATGGCTAAGCACTTGATGAAGCTTGTGGAGGAGAGAAATGATGAGGCTTTGACTGCTCACCTCTCCTCAGAAGGAACATGTAGAAGCATGTTGGCATGTGAAAGATTATGGGTAAAACTTGACAACTCTAGCAATGATAATGCAGTCTTACAGTTAACACAACCCACGTTAGGGTAGGCACTTTTATGACATGTTACCATTGGCACTTTTATGACATGTTACCATTTTGGTGGCAAAAGGTCCTACACAGTGCCTTTACACATGCCTCCTTGACGTCTGCCCAGAATATCAATAGGAATAGTGCTAACAGAAAAAAAAATGTCCCAATGCATGACATTATATATAACAGTGAAGGTATCTGAGTTCAACTTTGCCTCCCATCCATTGTTTTCACCTTCCTTTTCCCTCTCTGACAATGAAGGCTTTGGGCAGGGGGAGATACAATTTAAGATGTGGCAATCTCTCACTCCCTATTCCTTTCATCACAGTTGACCCCATCCAGGGGAGTAGTAGTGGAAATGGGTGGTCTTGGGCTAAGGGAAGGTATGATGGGCACCTGATGATCATGGGTTACAGAAAAAAACACACAAACATTGGAGGTGTACACAGAATGTGTCTCTCTTACAGGATGAGGGGGTTAGTAAGAAAATATGTATATATGCAACTAATTGACAGTAACAAGCTGAAATATATTACTGTGGTCATTTATTCTTTCACTTTCATTCCACTATAACATGTTTTGAAGGAAGGGCTGCAGAAAGCACCAAGGTGGAATATATTATTGTGGCTATTTCAGTTTTTTCTTTCACTTTTCTCTCAGTCTAATTTCATAAGGGTGCAAAAAGACGTTTCTTTTTTAGTGGGATATGAGGTATCTGAAAGCACAAAGCAGGCCTAATCACTGTTGAATGAACTTATTTAGGGAATTGTTCTGTCTACAGGCAACAAGTCAAAACACATTAAGTAGGTCCTTATTTCTTTCATTTTCACCCCACATGAACATCAGATGGGTACATATTATGCAAAGAATACTGTGATTATTACACACGCGCACACACACACACACACACACACACACACATGGGATGGCAGGATTAGCAAAGGGACCAAATATTCAAATCTAAGCATGAGGACATGATTACAATCACTTTAAACTGACTACACAATATATTTAAAACACACACACACACACACACACACACACACACACACACACACACACACACACACACACACAATATCGCATTTTATGTCTGCACTAGAAATAGAAATACAGTTAAACTAACTGAATGACATTGCACCATACTAGATGAAAGTCTGCTGGTTTTTATTCCTTGGAGATTTCACCAACTCATACCTCTCAATCTCCTAGCCTAAGAATTGTGGACAAAGTCAATAACAGTGACTGGACAAAGGCCCAAAATCAGGAACAGATTTTAAATATTGCTCTTATAAACAATAAAGTCTGTCATATGAATTGTGAATGTTTATTTAATATATATTGGTTTTATGCATTGTCTGTATGTATTATTAACATGCTTGATTGCAGATATGACTGATGTTTGATTTGCCTTTATATAATGACTAACTAGTTGATATCTGGCGTTAGGTGGTAGTTGCAATATTCACATATGCCTAAAAATATCTGGGCATGGTTCCCGGTATTGGAAGATTTTATTCCTATGATAGATAGGTTTATTTTATGAAATACGAGGTGTTTTTTAACGAGCTTACATTATGCATTTTTTAGTTAGGTAAACAAACATTATTTGTTTGTAAATACGGGTGCCATAAGTTAATATAATTGTTGTTATAAACTTGGACTGAACATATTAGTATGCAACGCAAGATTTTAACAAATATTGTTCATGATTTATAATACAAGGTACTGTTGGATTTTGTTATTAAAGTCCATGGATAATGTGCAGAGAAGTCTTAATGATTTATATTTTGTTAATCTATGTTAATAGATGATGAACTATACAGTTTTTATGTAAGACATCTTCACATATTTGCGCTTTAACACTGACAGTTATTAGGAAGATCTATGTCTTTAAAAAGTTTTGGACTCATTGTCTTTTTAAATTATCTAATTACTGCTTTTGATTGCTTAATTGAAAGTTTGTTTCTGTATAAAAGAAAGTGGCTTTTTTCTGTTTAATTGTAACCTGATGAAGCGCACCTGAGTGTGCGTGAAAGCGCTCGTTCTACATTAAACCTTTGTATTTTATTTTTTCATGGTGGTTCCTTGCAGTTTGTTTATCTTCATAAACAATAAAGTTGCTATAGTAGCAGTTGTTTTCATTATCATGCCTTTTCTGCAGGATATGAAGTCTGAAACACAAACGTCTGTCATTATTTAGTGACTATGATCCTCGAAGATTTGGTAGAAAGACAATATGAGGCAGAAATCTGGATTTTCTTTCAAATTCTGGCCATTTGACAGGTTTGCATTAAGCCCTTTTTAGCTTAGTACCATAATGTAGATAAAGCAGCAAAAATATTTTCAGAGGTTAAGTTGCACAAGATTCAGAATAATGTTTATGCTATCTTCACTTTTGTATTAGGGGAAACAAAATGTTAAGCAAAATCAAAGGTGACCCTGAAGATGAGGGACTCTTGATAAGCATTGAGCTGAACATTGACAATTAAAGGACTATTCCTGAAATGCTGTTGTTTGCAGATGGACAAAAGAAAAAAAAGCATACTGGCAGCATGTTACCAGTGGCATAAATTTACTAATCATTTTGTTTCTTATTCAGCTTATTCATTGAAAACACTGAATCTGCCCAGTATGTCAAAAATAATCTCTCGGGAAAGTGAGTTCTTGGTCTATACATAAAGCTAGGCATTCTGCATGTTCCTTCCCCGTGTTGCTCTAAATAACTGGTCACTTAGAGAAAGAACTCAAATGTGTCTGGCATACAGTTTTAAGTTCTCTTAGGTCCTGGACTCGATCTACTATGCAGCAGTTTTAATTTGAGTTGATTTCAGTCAAATAAATGAAATCATATTTGAAATGTAAAGTAGTACCCTGTAAAACTGACATAAGCAATAACAGCTAGAACTAGTAATACAACAAAACATTTTTATGTTTTGGTCATCTCACCTCCCCACTGTTGAACACAAGTTGTGGGGTAGCCAATAATCACTTACTTTTGTCCATGCCTTCTGAAGGATGAGCAGCAGAACCCCTCTAACTGTTATAGTACAGGCCACTTTTCAGAAAATCCTTTACATGCTTTCATCCTTCCATCAGTGTAAGCAAGACTCTAATGCACATCTCTACATTTTTCAGAACTGCTGCAGATGTCATTTGAGTATCCCTGGTACTTATGTGCCATCAGTTCCCCATGCATCTCCAGAGGACACACTTAATGATCTCCTGCCCTCACTCCAGCCACCCCCTTTGGAAAAGGTTGTCCAATCCTTCCTACCCCATCGTAGGTTAGCTGTCTACCACCTAGACACTGGCAGTACTAGCTCAGCTGTAGTTGGGTAGATGCCCCATCTCCATACCATGGAGTCACTTGAATGTAGCACTGAAGGATGATAACATCCTGGATTTTTTATCAATCAAATATATACACAGATGAAAAAAAACTGGGCACAGAATAAGAGGCTATCACCATTCTTTTTATGTAAGCTTAATTCAAATCTGGAAAACCACTCCAGACAAAAAGAGAAACCCTTTCAGTTAACGCTTTTTTACAGTCAACATCCAAATAGCAGCACTTCTTTAGTCTCAATAACCATTTAGTTTAGTTAACTAAAGTCAATTAATTTAGTCAATTAACCATTTAGTCTCAATAACCATTTAACTATTCAAATTAAACTCTTTAATAAAGAAGAAAAATTACTGAAGTAAAAACTCAGAAATAGTAAATTCACAAGCTAAGCACCACTGACTTATTGTTGCTACATTGATGTATGGGTTTATCAACTGTCCATCAAAGTAACAGAAAGTTAAACACAGGGAGTCAGACATACATTTAAAGTCCACCTACAAAACACATGCAATGTTTCATGTGCAATGAATGACACTAAATTCAAAACTGATTGGTGGTTAAAAGTCACATGATCATGATTTACACTATGCCATTTTTTGCACTGGTTTTAATATCAGATGAAGCACTGAATGCGAAAGCTTATGTATGTTTTGTTGTTGGACTTTAATTATTCTTCCATGTTTCTGTGCTTGGGTTTTCTGCTCCCTTTTTGAACTTCACTTTATAGTATGGATTACTTGTTCTTGAGCTTGGCTTTTGTAGTTTTATCAGCTGTCCTCCCAGAATATGCCAAATTAGAATACTGCTCTTGAGGAAACCCAAATAAACATTTAAAAGTAAGACTGCCACATTCAAAAATGTAAATTAACTAAGTAAGTTTTATTTAGTTTTGTTGTCTTATATGGTACAAAACATTTGTTCCCACTATAAATGTCTTAAATACTTCCACTGATACAAGAAAGAGATGATGAACTAAATAGCACATGTTAATACAAGGCAAAACTGCAACACACCTATTTGTTTTTTCTTAAAGGGCATACCAGCCTTACCTGTGAGACAGTGATTGCACACTTTTTGGCCAGCTCCTCTTTGGCTTCCTCACTGGGATAAGGGTTGCTAAGGTGGGAGTAGAAGTATTCATTAAGAATTTCTGTAGCCTGCTTGTTAAAATTTCTCCGCTTCCTCCTTTAAACAAAACAAAAAATAACCAAAAATTAAACTTGGCACAGATAAGTAAAATTAGTAGAGAAGAGAAATAACTTCTGGTATATCAGTCACCAAAACTACTATTACAACCACTGGTAACACAAACCCCATAGGTGCAGAGATCAGCTTGATACAGTTATTTAACCAAAAACTATACCATGCTTGATGATGGAAGGGTTCCCCTAATGTGTTTTATTGCTTTACCAGTATCTATGCAAGCAAACACTGGCATAAAAGTCAGAAGAGTAAAAGGAGTAAGGGTGGAATAACGTTTGTGAATTCTGACGGGCTCTAATACTTTGAAAATAAGCTACATTTATAACAGGAAAACAATGCAATTTACGTCAGATTATCCCTGAAAAAAAATCACATATTTATATAACAAATCAAATATTTTCAATTATTATTTTAAAAGGCACAAGACAAACACTTACTTTTAAAGTACTTTTTAAAAACATGTTATTCTTTTTTTTTTTAAAATGCACATGAACCAAGAGCTACCTGTTTTCTTAACTGCAGGACAGAACAAGCAGCTTCTTACTTCAATGCCACTGAATCATTACATGATTAGTGATTTCATTTTATTTATTTATTTATTGATTTATTTACTTATTTTTGTTAACTGGGATAGTCCAGCACAGCAACATAATCCCTTTTCAGTGCAGTAATGGGGAGAAAAACTACACAATAATTCATAATGCACTTTGTTACAGTGGAGATTACAATAAACAATATACAATAATACTAAAATGCTTGCTAATTGTTATGATAAGACACAAGCAAATATAATGTGAGGTATACATAATAACTTCTAAATGAGAAATGGTGAAGTAGATGTGATAACCTCTTTAATAAGAGAGAGAGAAATAAGGAACAGTGGTAGGGAATAAAGTGAGAGAGTACAATTAGTTACAGTCAAGGACAAGTAACGAAGTGTAACTAGTTACTATTTATTGTGTAATGCATGGACAGTGTTGTGCTTTTACTAAGAAGTGCTTTTAATTAAGTTTTTTTTTTAACAAGTTGCAAGAACATGTACTGCTGGGTCTTCCAGATTCAACTTGTGATCAAGTTACTGCTACATTTTGTGCAGTAGGTATAAGGCTTGTTAAATAAAGCTACATGGGACACACTGGCTTTTAGCTCATTAGTTTACTCGTGAGTGTCCCAAACCCTCATGGTCACATGACATATGTCCCTACACAAGACTATCCCTTAAAGGAATACCACATACACCTTTAACTAGATACACCAACATTCTATAGCAAATACAGTTATGTGCGTAATACATCTGAGTCATAGTTATGTATATGCTGTGCTAGTGAGTTGTTAAGACCATAAACATACCATAAACTCAGTCAATGAAATACAATTAACTGTAAACATTACATAAACACACTGTATCTAAATGACCTATTCATTACTCTAGCATTTCGAACACAGATGCCTTTTATGGGTAGGTAAGGAGTCATCAGTCCATGGACATGAACTGGAAGATAGCAGTTCTTTGACTGCGTTATACATAGACCTTACAACACTCCCTAAATCTGAAGCCTCAGCTCCCTAATCAGCTAAAGACACGTTTCCAGGATTTTCAGGCATCTCAGACATCCAAGGCATTGAATTGTCTGACAAATAGCCTCGATCTAGTAATCTTTGAAAATGTCTGTAATTCCTTTTGTACAACTGAATATTTTCTCCTTGTAGAGACTGTGGTGATATTATCCTCATATAGCTTTACTTGAAGTGAGGTTTCAGTCAAGATTCTTATTCACTGTCACTCTCTTTTCCTTGTAGTAAAAAGATAAATCTGGCAATGTTACCATAATATTGCATCTGCATAATCTGTCCCTCTCTTCAATAATTCCGAAGTTTGAATTCTGCTTTCTGACACTAACAGGCCAAAAGGCATAGGCCACTTGGATATCAGCCTTTCTCCCATCAGCAGTTGTGAAGGTGACAGTCCTGTAGTCTAAAAATGCGGGAAGAATGTCCTTCTGTTCAAACTTATTAAAATTCATCATGTGTTTTGCAGTTTGGATTATATTCATTCCTCTTGTACATTTGACTGCATATATCTAAGAGAAAGTTAATATGCCCAACTCATAATTTCTGAAAATGTTGAATTATTGGCTAACAAACTGTGAATGATTGCCTGACTTGCACTTTTGATTTGTATATCACTTACACCAAATAATATAACAGAGACATTTACAGATATCTCTTCAGTTTTTCCATCCTTTTTTGTGTAATTTAAACCTCATGGGAAGAGTGAAAAAAAGGATTTTAAGTATAATCTATTTCCTATCTGTGTGAAAAAAATGCAACGTAGGCTACCGTATAAAACTTGGTCCTACCCCACTCAGTACTGTTTGTCCGTACACCCGATGAGGCTATAATGGATCCACAATGGTTAATTGAGAGTTTTAGTTTAAAACAATATTTTTATTTTTTAAAGGAGTCCAATAAATCCACTCGACCACCAAGGCAGATATAACAAATCTTTACTATATGGTAAGCGCTTTCATGCCCCACTGAGCACTTCTTCAGACAATACAAACATGTTAAAAGCATCCTTATATATACAATACTCTATATCAAGAGAACCTATCACATAAAAACATCAATAAAATCATTTAAACAATCTCCGCCCTCTCAAGAAAGGTTTTAAAGGAACTGGACCATTTAATCCTGGTGGTGCATCACTATGTAACCTAATGATCCAGTTGGTCTCCCTTTGTTCAAGAGTATTATTAAAATCTCCTAGTCTCATATTAGTTATTATCTGATCTAAAACTCTGAATTTAAATGTGTGTGTATGATCATTATTCACTACGTGTATATATATATATATATATATACGCATACACACACACACACACATACATATATGCATACACACGCACACACACACACACACACACACACACACACACACACACACACACACACACACAGACAGACACACACACACACACACACACACACACACACACACACACACACACACACATATATATGCATACACACTCAAACACACACACACACACACACACACACACACACACACACACACACACACACACACACACACACACACACACACAAATACAGACAGAGACACACACACACATATATATGCATACACACTCACACACACACACACACACACACACACACACACACACACACACACACACACACACACACACACACACACACACACACACACACCTTTGGATGAAAAGGCTTATGAAATTCTAAATATGCATACATACAACAGTACAGTTTAACCTGTCACAGTGTTCTGCAAAAACCTTTAAAAAATGTATAAAGCCTTTGTATAAATGTACTAAATTATTTCACACTGTGAAATCAAAAGTATTTTAATGCACTTGTCAGATAGACAGCAGCAGTTACCTTAGCACTCCATTAAGCTCTGATCTAGACTTGGAATAAAAAAGGCTTATGTAGCTATGGATTGTTTTAAAGATAAGCCTAGCTTAGGGTTAAAATAGTAACAACTATAAAATTAGGATACTGTGTTCAATTACATACACACTTATAACTGAAGGATCTCAGACTACTTTACAAATATCACTGTATAAACTAAAAAAATAGTCAACAATCACAATTATTGTCACAAAATTTATATTCTACCAACTGCAAAGACAAAACCTTTCATTGTAACTAATGTTGTTTAGAAGATGATGTCCATTGAATGATTTTGCAAGAAAAGTGCAGCAAAACCATGAACTATATTGGCAGCTCAAATTAGACTGAGGAAGGGCTCCTGGGTTGAATGAAAATATTAACATCAGCAGTGTATTAAAGTTAAGAATGGCTCGTTTATAACATAATAACACTAGCACACCAGTTGGTGCTTTGAATGCAATTTGAGCTGTTTTAGTTGCTATTTTAATGTTTATTTTAATTTTTGTGAATTAAGATTATACATTGTTATGTTTATATGATGGCTATAACCTGACTTTGAGAGGAAAGGAGTTATTTGCTATGTTATAAGGTTATTAGTTGCATATAACAATTTTGTACATTTTAATGAAGTTTATTTATTAGATAGCACACACATGTTTATATTTAACAAGATATTGTGTGGTTTTAATTAACAGGGAGTGAGTTTAGAAGGGTCATGTGATTTTTCTGACTATTTAATGAGTGCTAATGAAAGTACAAAGATTTTTGTATTCTGAAGAATCTCGGTATTGACCGAGCGAAAATGCTTATATCACTGTTTTTTATGTGAAATAAAGTTCCTGATTATCTACAGTTGTTGCTACTACATTGGAGATATCCGGGTCCTGTGGCTATTGGGCAGTATTTTGATTCTTGGTTTGGTCTTTTTCACTGTTCTGCATCTTGTTTTGAACCCATGGCAGAAGGAACGGATTCGGGAAGTTTTCTGGAAACACCAACACTTCTTAAGGATGGCTCCAGTAACTTGGGGTGAATTTAAACAAGTTTTGGCCCTTTTAACACAGCTTTCCAACAATATCCATGAATGGAGCACGGAACTGAGCACAGGGTTGCCTGGCAACCAACTACAGCTAACAGAGCAACAAAGGAAGCGGGTCACACCTTCTGCGCCGAACGCTAGTAACAGTGTGGACGATGAGCTTCCTTATAACATCCCACAGAGTAACGGCAAGGCTTCTACATCGCACAAAAGAACTGGTATGACCCACAGAACCAGAACGGATGACAATCACAATGAATTTAATTTCGGCGCTTGGACTGTTAAACAGTTCCACTTTAATCAAGGTAATTCAAACATTGGTTTTAACAAAAACATTGAGGACAATTTCAATGGTTTTAGGGACAAACTGTACGTGTTCAAGAGTAATGAGTTTGAGATAGATTATCTCAAAGAATGCGTACAAGTTAACCAAGTCCCTAAGGGGCTTCGGTTATATAAGTTCCCTAATAGTGCACAACCAGGGACTGTTTTTTATGATCAACTGTGTGAAATTTTTAGCAAAGCTGGAATTGATATGCTTAAGTTAATGATTGCTGACTATGAGACCAAAGCCGATATTTTGTTAAAAGAGTTGAATGCTTTGAATCACAATGTAACTAATGACAATAATTTTACTAGTGTTAAGAAAAACTATGACAATGTATTTTATGAAGTGGACCAATACTGTGTAAAAATACTGAATAGAAAAATTAAGAAATTAGAATGAGACCTGTTTGAATATAGAGAGGGAATAGCTTACCCCGCCCCCAGAAGTGGGGGATGGAAAACAATGCTGATACTGTTTTTGTAGATAGGATAAACGGGACAAATAGTAATGGTAACTATTCTAGACCTGGAACGGAGGCCCTTAGAAGAAGTGAAAGAATAGCGGAAAAGGAAAGGAAGCAGTCTTTCCAGGATTTTCAGCATCCTTCCACCAGAGGGGGGAGGGGGACGAGATACCAACACAAGGGCTGGAACCGCCCCCCGAATTGAAATCTGTGGAAATATTAACTTCTACCACAGAATTACAAAATATTGGTGGTAAACAGGTCATTTGTAGAAAAGGTAATTTCACTATATTCAATTTTACCGAATTGATACCCACTAAAGAGTATTTTGATTTGTTTTCTAGGGGATGTCATTTTGTTCCCTCTCGTCCCTCTAATATGACAAATATGTTGATTGACTTAAAACTATTTATTAGGCAATTGAATTTAGCTATATTTTTCAAGGGTCAAACTAACACCAATACAGGATTGACAAGGTTTAGTACTTTCAATCCCTCTATCCACTCCTCCCTTAAGGTCTTTGAGGAATTCGTAGAAAGAGATATTAGGAATGTGGAACGGTTTAAGAGTAACACTTACCCTGTCAATCTTAGTGACAAGGAGATGAAACTGATAGATTTTTTGAAACAAGAAAAGTGTAGACTAATGAAACCTGATAAGGGGGGAGGTGTAGTTTTGATGTATATAGTGGACTATGATTCTTGTTTACATAATATGTTACAGGAAACAGATCAATATGAACTTATCACTAAATGAAATCAACATTGCGCACTCCAAAATAAGCTATTATTTATATGATCACCTACTACAAGGTACTATTAATAAGCGTTTATATAATTATTTACACGTGGAAAAGCCAAGAATCCCAGTAATTTTTGGCATCCCTAAGACCCACAAAGGTCTAGATCCAATTAAATTTAGGCCGATTGTTTCTGGTGCAGGAAGTACTGCTGAACCCTTGGCGAAGTTTATAGATTATACTGTGAAAAAATTTTTATCTTCTATCACATATATTTACAAGGATTCTTGGGACTTTTTGAAAGGAATCGATCAACAGAAATTTGATGTGCACCTTTTAATGGTCACTATCAATATTGTAGAACTTTTTCCAAGTATTCCACACTCGATAGGATTGGAATGGTTCAAGGAGGTTTTAGTATCTGAATCTGGCCTTGATAATAACATCATTAATTTAACTTTAGAATTTATGGAAATTGTTCTTGAAAACAATTTCATTCATTTCAATGGGGAGTTTTACCGCCAAAAGAAAGGTGTGGCGATGGGGGCCCCTTGTGCTTCATTATATGCCAACTGTATGTTACACTATTGGGAGCAGAAACATGTCTTTGAGAGTCGATGGTCTGAGTTTATAGGACATTATATGAGATACCTTGATGATATCTGTTTGTTGTGGAAAGGTACCAAGGAAGACTTAAATTGGTTCTTGGTGTATATTAATAACAGCACGGGGTTTTTGAATTTCACTTATAACATTGACCACAACAAATTAAATTACTTAGACGTGACTCTATTTAAAGATTATGATAATCAGTGCTTCCAATCAAAGCTATATAGGAAAAGTACATTCTCAAACTCATATCTCCACTTTGATAGTGGACATCCCTTTTATCAGAAGAAAAGGATAGTCAAGGGTCAGATTATTAGAGCACCGAGAACATCTAGTACTTTTGAAAGTTTTGTGGAGGAAGTTAACATCATTGGGGCATTGTCTGAAGAAAAGGATTACCCCAGGACATTGATTGACCATATGATTCAGGAGGTTACAGTAAACAGAGATTTGAAGTATTTTCCTTTGTTAGGAACTGGGTTATCTACTCCCGACCAAGAAATAGAATTAAAATAACTAGATTCCAAGAATAATTTCATTCACACTTTTTCCACCAGTTCCCATAAAATTTAACAGATTATTTCAAAATATTGGCCTATATTAGCTTTACATGGCGAAGCAAAACAGTATGTTCCATCCTGCCCCCATTTTGTAAGGAAAAGGGATGCCAATTTAAAGGAACTGTTTGAGCAAAACGGAGATATTGGATCAAGAATAAACAGGATAAAAGTGGGTACACATAAATGCGGTTCCTGTAAACAGTGTAGTTTTATGTTTAATCAGGACACAGTTTTCATCCCTTCTAGAAAATGTAGATTTAAATCCACCAACTATTTTAATTGTGGAACTAAAGGGGTGATTTACTTAGGAATATGTGTGAATTGTTATAGTTTTTATGTGGGCAAAACGGAGCGGCAATTGAGGAGAAGAGTTTACGAGCATTTTTATGATGTTTCTAAGGGCAAAGAAAACAATGCTTTTTTTAAGCATTCACAGGTGTGTGAACACATGGATTTAAAGTTCATGGTTTTAGAGCAGTTGATACCAGATTTGAGAGGTGGTAACTGGGAAGCCAGGCTTGAAAACCGTGAACTATATTGGCAGCTCAAATTAGACTCAGGAAGGGCTCCTGGGTTGAACGAAAATATTAACATCAGCAGTGTATTAAAGTTAAAAATGGCTCGTTTATAACATAATAACACTAGCACACCAGTTGGTGCTTTGAATGCAATTTGTGCTATTTTAGTTGCTATTTTAATGTTTATCTTAATTTTTGTGAATTAAGATTATACATTGTTATGTTTATATGATGGCTATAACCTGAGTTTGAGAGGAAAGGAGGTATTTGCTATGTTATAAGGTTATTGGCTGCATATAATAATTTTGTACATTTTAATGAAATTTATTTATTAGATAGCACACACATGTTTATATTCAACAAGATTCCGTGTGGTTTTAATTAACAGGGAGTGAGTTTAGAAGGGTCATGTGATTTTTCTAACTATTTAACGAGTGCTAATGAAAGTACAAAGATTTTTGCATTCTGAAGAAGCTCAGTACTGACCGAGTGAAAGCGCTTATATCACTGTTTTTTATGTGAAATAAAGTTCCTGATTATCTACAGCTGTTCCTACTACATTGGAGATATCCGGGTCCTGTAGCTATTGGGCAGTATACATAAATTATTATGCCAACAACATGAGGCACTAGCCAAAAAGTACTGAGACGAAAGGGGGTGGTCAACTGTACATACACTTCTGCAGGGAATAATCATGAAGGAGGGGAAGGCCTAAACTAAAGATGAGCAGTATCTTAGAGACAAATTGGAATGGGGGTCTACCCTACAATAACTGGGTCTACCATGGAATAAACACTGTCTTACAGATAAAGCTGGGGAGTGATATGGAAGGAGGGTCTATATAAGGCAGAAACACAATCTTGGAATGTGGAATGAGGGTGTGTGTCAGAAAGCACCACTATATAATTGTTTTTATCTGTTATTTACATTTGTTTTGTAAATCAAATTAATTTATTGATATTACAGTTACTAATTCTTTTCAATTTGCAGAGTAATTTGGACTTATCCAATCTGAGATTGTTTTAGATATTGATGCTTTTATATATGTTTCTATATTAGGAAAGTTTAATCCTCCCTCTCTCCATGGTCTGATATGATGTATTAAAGCTATTCTGTTTCGTTTGGGAAACCATAAACATTTTATTAGGCATGAATTTATTTCTTTAAGTATATATTTTTTCTGGTAACAGTTGTATTGTCAAGGCTATATATATAGGATCTTGGGCAGTAAAACCATTCTTATTATCTGTAGTCTATCTTCAAATGTTAATATTATTTTGTTCCATTTTTCACAGAGATTTTAATTGTATTGATGACATTATTGTAGTTTTTTTCAGACTAATTCATTATTATCCTTGCATAACTCAATTCCTAGATATTTTAAGGTAGATTCTTGTTTCCCTATGATGTGATCCCCCTTAGTCTGCAGTTCTTTTTTTATTTAAAAATAAAAATTGTGATTTTGATTTATTGAAATGGAGTCCTGAAGTCATGTGAAATTTGTCAGTTAATATATCTAATTCTTTTAATGTATTTTTTGTATCAGATAATATTAGTAAAATGTCATCAGCAAATAAACTTACTTTAGAATTGTATTGTTCATAAACATCTATTCCACTGATTTTTATATTGTTACGAATTGAAAATGCAAATATTTCAATAGCCAGAGCAAATAGAATTGGTGACATGGGACATTGTTGTTAAGTGCCTTTTGTTATACGTATAGATTTTGAGGTAAAAGGACCTAACTTGACATTCACTAAATTATTTGTATATATATTCATTAGAAGATGAACAAAGGATGCAGGAAATTCAAATAGCATTAGGATTTTGAATAAATAGTACCAATTTAGGGCTCAATGGCTTTCTCTGTATCTAAGCCAAAGAGTGTTTCTTTATTTTTTTTATTAACATAATCTATAAGAGAAATTATCCTTTTAATATTGTCATGTGTGTGTCTATGATATATAAATCCAGTTTGATCATTATTTATTGTTTTGGATAGTGGTATTTTCATTCTGTTAGTTAATATTTTCATAAATATTTTATAGTCATTATTTAATAATGGTATAAGTCTATATGAGATACAGAGGTTTGGAGATTTGTTTTCTTTTTAGTATTGGTGTGATTAAGGAATATTTTCGAGAGGGTAGTATTAAAGCTTTGACTGAATTTCTGATAGAGTTTTATGGAAGAGGGATAGTATCTTTGAAGGAAAAAGTTTATGTATTTCCATAATTATGCTATCTATTCCTGGAACTTTTTTTACCCTCTTTTATTGTATCTGTAATTTCTTTGTAAGAAATGGGTGTTTGCAGATCTAGTTTTAAGTTTTCTGTTTTTTTTTTTTTTATATTAGAACATTTTTCATCTAGATTCAATTAATCGATATGTATATTTTCTTTTTGGAAATGCTCCATATAGTAATTTCTAAAGGCATCAAGAATGTCACCTATATCCGAGACATTTTCCCTTTCTTTTTATGGAAGATACTTTTAATGTTATTAGCTTTTGACTGTATTTTGATTCTTGTGTATAAATTATGTAGATATTTGGGAGAATTGGCCAAGTTATTAGTTTTTAGTTTTTCTAAAGGTAAACTAGTTTTATGTTAGAATTTTGTTGCATTTATTGTTTAATACTTCTACTTTCTTTTTCATCTCCAAATGATTTTGATTTTTTTTCAGCTTTTACTGACAAAAGTTTGTATTGCACATATATTAATTCAGAATCCCATTCTCTGATTTTTTTATACCAAGTTAGGGTTTTACTACATATGTAAGATTTTAATGAGTCCATATCATGATTTTATTATCTGTGTAGTGCAATTAATATCTAAGAAGAACTGTAATTCAGATAATAACCAGGGTTTGAACTCTTTAATTTTAGTTATATATGCTGGACTTCTGGAGTTAAAGATTAATGGTTTATACCCATTTTGAAGTTTTAGTATCAATGAATTGTGCTCTGAAAAGGAGCAGGGAGTGATTGAGAACTGACTGATTTTAGAGTGTAAGTCATGGGCAGTAAATATTTTACCTATTCTAGTTTGGGTACAAAATCTGTGATCTTGATAGGAAAACAACAAAGATTTATCTTCTTTAAATTTGAAAGTATCTACAAGATGAAATTATTCTACCCACTTGTTTAAAGCTTTTGATACAGCAGATGTATGTAGCAGTCTTTTATTTGTAGTTTCAGAAATATCAAATATACAGTTAAAATCTCCTCTTAATATTAAGTTCCCTTTATAATTATTGGACATGAAATCCAATTGTTTTTTAACAGTTCCTGTTCCAATGCCTGGGAACCAGTATAGATTGGGCTATGGTCCATATTCTGTTATTATATGTAACTATTACTAATGCCATAAGGCCTTCTTTATCTTCATACTTGTAAATGATTTCTGGGTTAATCACATTCATTTTCCATAAAAGTGCTAGCCCTTTTGTCTTTGTCTTATAAGTGGATTGCTCCAATATCATATATTGCTTAGGATTCCATTTATAATTGTCATTTATTTTGAAATGAGTTTCTAGAAGGAAGACAATGTGTGCTTTGCTCAGTTTTAAATATTTTAGTAGATTTGATCTCTTGCTAGGATCGTTTAAGCCATTGGCATTTAAAGATAATAAAATTAAATCCATCTTAGGTTATCTAGACTATGTATTTTTCATTTTACTGTGACTATTAAACATTTCATTTGATAACTATAAATTATATGTTTGAGCTTTTAAATGAAATTATTAGTTTTATACTTTGAGTGTTTACCAATAAAGTAATGTTTCAGTCAGGCATACTAAAAATGTTTTTGCGAGATAACAAATTTAAATTCATAAATGTTAACAAAAAGTACAGTTGCGTACCTACCATAAATGTAGATGTTTGAGTGTATTCACTGTTGCAGTCATTACACTTGGGTTATCCTGCTGGCAGGCTACCCGCAGTCGGCACGAATTCCAAAGTCCTGGTCCAGCGTTGGCTGCTATCGCCTCTTCCCTGACATCAGTGTGCCATGGGTATAAAAGATGCAGCAGACACCATTTTCTTCAGTTTTTCTTGCCCCAGATGTCAGGTGCCCCCAAAAGGGTAGGGTGTAACAATTATGATCATAAAAAAGCATGCACATAACCTTCATCTACAAGCAAATACACCACATAGATTGTATAGAATAGATAGGCACAGATAAGTCCCAGCAAAGAAAAAGGGGGATGGTGGGGGTGTAATCTGGACTGCAGCAGTGAATACACTCGAACATCTACATTTCTGGTAGGTACACAACTGTACTATGTTCATTGTGTTACACTGTTGCAGTCATTACACTTGGGTTGAATCCCAAAGCGGAGGTTGGGTGACTGGGCCTAAATAGAGTTTGGAGTGGCTATGAGGCCCTGCACAACTGCAGTGGCAAAGCCTGCTCTGGACTTAGAGTAGAGGTAAATGGTAGTGCTTTGTAAAAGTGTGCACTGAAGTCCATGTTGCAGCCTCCAAAATATCCTTGGTTGGCACTCCTCTGAGGAAGGCTGCTGAAGTGGCTGCTGCTCTGGTAGAATGTGGCCTAATGCCCTTGGGAACTGATTTGCCATGTTGTGAATAGCAGAAACAAAAGCAGTGGCCTATCCATTTTGAAATAGTCTGCTTTTAAATGGCATTTCCCTTGGGAACCTGCAGCATATGCCACTAAGAGTTGCTCAGTCTTTCTGAAGGCTTTAGTCTTGTCCAAGTAAAAGCATAGCTGTCTGTGTATGTCCAAAGTATGCAGAAGTTTCTCCCCCTTATTCTGTGGGTTTGGATAAAAGGTAGGCAAATGTATGGTTTGGTTAAGAGCCACGCTGGACACTACCTTAGGCATAAATGTCGGGTTTGTCCTTAGAGAAACCCTGTCCTGATGGAAAATAATAAAAGGTTCCACAGCCATTAGTGCCTGTAACTCTGAGACTCTTCTTGCTGAAGTTATTGCTAGGAGAAGAGCGATTTTCCATGACAAGTATTTTATCTCTGCTGTATTGGCAGGCTCAAAAGGAGGCAGTGTGAGTTTTTCCAAAACAAAATTGAGGTCCCATGTAGGTATTGGAACTCTCCTTGGAGGTCTTATGTTTTTGGCCCCTCTGAGAAACTGTCTTAGCAGTGGATGAGAAAAAATAGGTGGGTCTGTATTGTAATGAAATGTCAGAGGCATGGATCTTAATTGATGAGAAGGATAGGCCTTTGTCCAGCATCTCAGTTAGATATTGCAAAATCTGAGGAATATTTGGTTCAAGTGAGTCAATTCCCTGCGCTTGGTTCCAAGCACAGAATCTCTTCCATTTTTCTGCATAAGATTTTCTGGTGCTTGACCTCCTGGCCTCCAAAATAACATCCAAAACTGCTTTAGAGAGAGGTGTGTTCTGAATGATTACATTATCCGCCATGCAGCCAGATTTAGGGTTCTGAGTTGGCTGGGTAGGATCTGATTGTTCTTTTGAGTCAGCAAATGAGGTATTAGAGGAAATGTCCAGGCTGGGCCTTGAGACAAGCTCTTTAGGATTGGGTACCAGTGCTGGCATGGCCAGTCTAGGGCAATCAGTATCATTTTTGGCTTCTCTTGTCTGACCTTTAGGAGTACCTTGGAAAGGAGAGGAAGAGGAGGGGAAGGCATATACTGTAAGGGCTTTCCAACTGAATGAAAGGACGTCCACTTTCCATGCTTGCTTGTGATAAATCCGAGTGCAGAATCCCTGTAGCTGGCAGTTGTGAGGGAAGCGAATACATCTATGTCTGGGCATCCCCATTTCCCTGTTATCATGTTGAAGATTTGTGGGTCCAGTTTCCACTCATGAGGATCCATGAGGTTTCTGCTTAGTTCGTCTGCCAAAGTATTTGTCTTTCCTGGCAGGAATTGTGCTTGCAGATGTACTTGATAAGTCAATGCTGTGTTCCACAAAGTCATGGCTTGCCTGCATAGGGGGTAGGAATGTGTGCCCCCTTGCTTGTTTATGTACCACATGACTGTAGTATTGTCCATCTTTATCAGTAGTTGTCCTGGATGAAGTAGGTCCTTAAAGGCTGTCAGGGCATTTTGTACAGCTAGCATCTCTTTTTGATTGATATAAAGATGCATTTGGTTTGTGGGCCATGTGCCCTGAATACATTTTCCTGCCATGTGCGCCTCCCAGGCATAATCTGATGCATCAGTTGTTAGTGTCTGCCTGGCAGTGGTTAAGGTGAATGGCTATCCCTTGTTGTGGTGACAGGCCTGTGCCCACCATTGAAATTCCTGTTGCAGGCAGGGAATGAGAGCAATTACTGTTTCCAGGCTATGGCAATGTTGAGTCCAAACACTTTTTAGATACCATTGTAGTTTCCTCATATGCAGTCTTGCATATGGAATTAGTAGAATGCAGGATGCCATGTAGCCCAGAGCCTGCAGAATTTTTCTTGCAGATAACTGGGTCTTTGTTGCCAAGTCTTTGAAGCAAGAAGTCAGATGCCTTTGTTTGTCTGGAGTGAGATAAGCCATCTGGGCAGTTGTATTTAAGCTTGCACCCAGGAATATTATCTCTTGAGAGGGTACTAGTTTTGATTTCTTTTCATTTACTGTGTACCCTAGGCAAATTAGTAATCTTTTTACAAATGCAAGATGCTGTAGTAGAATATCTTTGTCCTTTGCTAGAATAAGGCAGTCCCCCAAGTAGGGGTATATTTGAATTCCTCTTTGTCTGCAAAATGCAATTACTGGTGCCAGGCATTTTGTGAAGACCCTGGGCGCAGTAGATAAGCCAAAGGGCAGTGCAGAGAATTGGTAGTGCATTGAACCAGCTATGAATCTGAGGTATCTTCTGCAAGATTGTCTGATTGGTACATGCAGGTATGCCTCTTTGAGGTCCAAAGTTACAAGCCAAGCCTTCTTGTCCAGCATGGGCAGAAGCTGCTGTAGAGTCAACATTTTGAATTTTGGGACATCCAGAAAAGTATTTAGAATAGACAGATCCAGAATTGGTCTCCAGGCTTTGTCCTTTCTTGGTACTAAGAAAAGTCTCGAGTAAAATTCTTGTCCCTGCTCTTGTTGTGGCACTGGCTGAATAGCTCCCATGTCCATAAGAGATGAAACTTGTTTTTGTGCCTCTTGCCATTGATTGCATGGCAGGTCTGGCATGCCTTTTTCCTTTGGAAGAGTGTGAAAGTGGAACCTGTATCCATGAGAGACTATATTTAAGACCCATTTGTCCTGGGTGATCTTGTGCCAGTTTTGTGAAAAAAGTGCTAGCTTTCCCCCTAAAGGTGCTGCCAAAAAATAAGTGCTTGGCATTGGCAGAGGGAAGTCAATGGGACTGTTTTTTATAAGGCTGTGATTTGTCTTCTCTGCTTTTGGAGGTAGTAGCACCCCATTGTTTGGGCCTGTATGAGTGCTGGGGCTGTTACCTGCCTCTAGAGCATCTGAATCTGCCTCTTTGTGGTCTGTCTGACACTGGAAAGGGCCAATTCTTAGAGGGCCAGTTCCTGCTAAATCTGGGTGGCTGTACCTGTAAGAAATCCTTTACTGTCTGCATAGATTTTGCCTTATCCTCTATTTTCTTTAACACCTCCTCTGCCTTAACACCAAACAAAGTATCATGCTGCAATGGAGCATCCAATAATTTTGCTTTAACATGATCAGGCAGATTCTGTTCCTTTAACCAAGCATGCCATTTAATAACAGAACCTGTAACAGCGGCCCTGCATGAGGCCTCCAGTGAATCATAACCACATTGCAAAGTATGTTTTTCCACTTCTTCAGCTGCATGCAATAAATCCTGCAAATCTTTGTTCTCAGAACATACAGAATTTGTCAACATTTTTTTGTTTTAACAAAGACATTAAATATTGCTGATATCTGAGCATATGAAACTAACAATTTAAAGCCCATACAGCCAAGGTAGCAGAAGTGTAAACTTTTTTTCCCCCATCTATCCAAAGCCCTAGAATCTCTGTCTGAGGGGACAGGGTTTTTGGCAGAAGCAGCCTTGACCCCTTTGGGACCCTGTGAGATAATTTCTGGGTCAGCAGCAGGGTTTTTGTATCAGGGACCCTGTAGTATCTGTCCGGCTTAACAGGGGCAGGAGGTAAAGAACATCATCTACTATATCTAGAACAGGGGGAATTGCAAGAGGTCTGTGCTGAGGAAGTAAAAGAAAGTCTCAAAGTCTTTTCTTAGAATCAGAATAATCCTGGCTCTCCCAATGCAAATGCTCCCTCATGGCATGCAGGGTTTCCCCAAAAGAATAGTCCTCAGGAGGAGAAGCTGAAGGAATAGAATCTTCAGCATCAGAATCCTCAGAAGAGGAATCAGAGGAAATGGAAATCTGATCAGAGGAATCATATTCAGTGTCTTGCCTAGGCCTCTTATCAGGAGGGGGATGGGAACCCCTGATCAAAGTAATTAGGTTTTCAGCCATTTTGAGCATCTGTTTCTTAGGCATAGAAGCCTGTCCTGGAGAATGTTGTACTGGTTTCCTTGACTGTAAAACTGTTTTATATTTTGTCTTGGATGCAGAAGTAGGCTTTATATAAAGTTGTATAGGTCTGAAGACACCCTCAGAAGCCGATGCCTGCTCAGCGGCTCCGGACCCATCTGAGGGATTAATTTCCAAAGGGCCAATGCCTTGAGTATCCAGAGGTCTAGCTGTCTCCATGTGGGAGTCGACGGTGGCCTGTGGCTCTGAGGTAGCAGGAGTCAGGGGCTGCGAAAGCACCTCACTGAGCACCGGCGAACCGGCGACTGGCCTAGAAGAGGCTTCATCGTCAGTTTTGGACCTCAGATGCTTGTCCTTGTCTTTATACTTGCATTTTTTTATGAATTCCGATTGTCGGTTGTTCTGACGGCATTATGTAGTTAAACCTTCTGCCAAAATAATGAAAAGCAAAATTGTACAGATGCTTAATAGTGTGTTGGTTAAATCTAGCACAAAACCGACAACTAGCAACATCGTGGTCAGGGCCTAGGCAAGGAATACAGTAAGAGTAGAAATCCTTATGAGGTATTTGCTTCCCACAAGAATTACAATTGTTAACGTTTTCTGACATCGGTCTGGAGCAAGAAAAAAGTTTCCCCAATGGGGTACACAGCTTTATTGAAGACTTCGGATCTGAAATTCGATTTCGAAAATCTCAGGAGTCGGCTGACCGGCACTTGCAATCTGAATTTGCTTCGGGCACCACGCAGCAAGAAAGACTGAAGAAAATGGCATTGGCTCCATCTTTTATACCCCTGGCGCACTGACGTCAGGGAAGAGGCGACAGCAGCCGACGCCGGACCAGGACTTTGGAATTCGGGCCGACTGCAGGTAGCCTGCCAGCGGGATAACCCAAGTGTAATGACTGCGACAGTGAAACATGATGAACATCTAAGATCCGCACTAGCCATGGAATGAAAATCATTCCTAATCTGATGAATAAACCTAAGTCCATCAGATTATCACTCATACCTTGACAATACAGAACATCTGAGCTCCATAAATTGAATTATCATATGGAGAATATTTGTAATAGGAATAAGCAATATTTATATTATTTTTAACAGATATAGTACTGTTGCAGATTAGACAAAATTCTAATACAATATAAATGTCTACTTATTGTATAAGCAATTAATATTTACATGAAAGATAGATGACAAGCAATTCGATCATAGTAAAGTAGGATGTTTCGTATATAAAACCTCAGTAAAAGATTATAGCACACAGTTATTTAACATATTCACCCTTATAGAAGAAGTCTTTCAAAACATATTACTTAATATAAATATATGGTAATTATATTTATACCTAATGTTTATAATACAGTGTATTTTACTGGATATATCAGAAGTTATATTTCATTGTTTGCCAGCATTTAAGTAATCACTTAGTTTGTTGCTAACTTACTTAAAGCATCAAGTTTGTTTTATGTGAACATTGATGAAAGCTAGTGCATTTTAATTATCAGTGCTTCCTCTTCCCCCCATTTCCTACACATAAGAATTTTCATATTTGTCATTTCTTATAATAAAATGAGTGAAATTATAGGTTAAAAACAACAATTTCACTTATTGTGATTACTGATTATAAGTTCCCTTTCCATATTCATAAATTGCCATTTGATGGCATATACTGAAAGTTTTTAGATTTAAATGGCAACATTCTATTTTGTATAATCAGCAAAGGTTAAACTGAGTGATTACTGTTGATTATTGTCAATTTAATACTGTTTGTTCAGAACGTGATTGTTATATTCTGTGACATTCATAGTTCAGGCTTCTATTGTTTCCCTTGAACAACTTTGTCAGTTTGATGTCATGTATAAAACATTTGTTACCTTGGTAACAGCTTAAGTATTATGCATGGTCAAGATGGGTTACAAAACCACAATTCAAGTTAAAGCAAGTATATGACTTGTTAAGCACATTTACTTATATAAGAAAATCATCATGCTTCCCCTTGATGTTCAATATAGTGTATGTCATTTATGACAAGTTAATAAAAAAATGTTATTATACACAAGCCCATGTTATTAAACTGTCTATTGTCAAATTAAAACTATTTCTTTGGAATATGATTGTTACATTCTGTGACATTTCAAGTTCAGGCTTCTATTGTTTCTGGGAAAAAGGAGTGCAAACCCAATAAACACCAAAACAAATAACCAAAATCAGGAACCAGTGATCGAGGCAAAAGAAATACAAACTGATTAGCGTACCACACTTTATTCAATGCTTTTGTCAAGAGACGTCATCAGAATACAGAATCCACTAGTAAAAACAATGATTAAATAAGCAAATCAATCAAATAATTAATTAACACAAATTACTTAATAAGAAATCATTTAAAAGGACAAACCCTAAAAAAATTACAAAGAAAAAAATATGTATAAAACATCTTAATCAAAATAAGTAATAAAATCCAAATGTTTATTTAAATTTAATTTTCTCTATTTTAAGAAACATTTGATGTTGGTAGCCTCATTTAATCCAGGCTTCCTGTCAGCGCTAAGTTTGATCTGCCAAATGGTCTCTTTTTGTTCAAGAAAATTTTTAAAATCCCCACCCCTCAGATCCATTTGACCAACTTCTAAGATAGAAAAAGAAATTTCTTGAACTTCACACATTCCAAAGAATTCTTTGAAGAACAAGATAGCATTAATGTTTATATGCAATTAATGGATATAGTGTTGAAAAATAATTATATCTATTATGAAGGACATTACTTTAAACAGTTACTTGGTGTTGCCATGGGGTCAGCATGTGGTCCATTATTTGTGAATATTGTGATGGCATTGTGGAAAAAATGTTATCTGTTTCCTTCCTCATATTTTGCCAATGTTTCCTTATATCTACGCTATTTGGATGACTTGTTTGTAGCATGGAGTGGTTCTCCAAAGAATATTTTACAGTTCATTGATTATATAAATCAAAGTACTACTTTTCTTAAATTCACATATGCTGATAACATGGACAAAATACCCTATTTGGATGTTATGATACACAGACTGAAGGGTGGGCAGTTGAAATCTACTATTTTTTAGGAAGCCCACCTATTCTAATAGCATCTTACATTTCACAAGCAATCATCCTATGCATGTGAAACAAGGCATAGTGAAGGGCCAATTAGTACGAGGGGCCCGCATGGTTTCTAACTATGTGGATTTTTTACAAGAATGTGATACAATGTGCCAGATGTTTTTGGACAGAGAATACCCCTACAGTTTGGTATTTAATATTAAACAAGAGGTGAGAGGAAAAATGCCAAAATGGGTTATATATACCTATTGTGAAAAGCCTTGGGGGGTTGCCCTCAGACCATACAACTTCAAAAGCTGGGTCCCTGGCCTGTAATATTTTTTTAGGGGATAATACTGATTTATTGCCCCATGGGAATGAAGTTGCTGATACCAGTCCATGTCCCTGGGATGTGCCTTTGTGCCCATTTGTATCTTTTTCCAATGAGAGTTATATAGTACAGGATATTATTAATAAGAACTGGTGTATTCTGTTGAGTGAACCATTAATGGCTGAAACTTTTGGCAGATACCCTAAATTTGTTTTTAGAAAGAGCATAAATATAAAAGGCCTATTGGAACAAACAATAAATGTGGGTGTAGAAGGAAGGATGATACCTTGCGGAATGTGCCACCAATGTAATTATATACTACCAACAAGTCTCATCATACGTGATAAGAGGATTTATATAAAAGGTAAATTTAGCTGTTATACCCATGCAGTAGTGTATGCCGCTATGTGCACCAAGTGTCCAGCCTTTTACATAGGCAAAATGCAATGTTAATTGGCACAACGGATTTACGTGCATGGGTATGATATACGTCACTGTGATGAAAAAAATGCCTTATATAGGCATGTGAAAATCTTCCCCAATCACTTTTTCAAATTTATGGTGTTACAGCAGGTAAAATGTGGGGATAGAGGGGGACCCTGGAAATTGTTTCTCGAAGAGAAAGAAACCTGGTGGCAAGTATTTCTTAATGCTTAATTGCCACCACGTTTAAATGATATAGTGTCCATCTCTAGTAAATTAAAATTAAGAGTTTTTGACAGATGAGTTTTCCTACCTGTTTTTGGATTTAGTTTTATTATTCATAATTTACAAAAAGATAGAATATATTTTTTTATATTATATTTTTATACATTTTTATTATTTTTCACATTTTTGGTTTAAATATATATATTTTTTATATTTTTTGTGTTATGTAGGTTGGGATCAAGACATTATTTTAGAATATATGTATATATACATACAGATATATATATATATATATATATATATATATATATATATATATATATATATATATATATATATATATATATATATATATATATGAAATTTATTATATATAGTTAGATATTTATTAGTGTATATAGTTACAATGTTTGCTGTCTTGTTTTATACTTTGGTATTAATTGGTGCTAATTTGTTTTAGGTAGGGTGTGATGTATAAATATGCCTGCATTTGCTTTTCACTTTGTCTGAAGAAGTTTGGTGATATCTACCAAATGAAAGCGCTCACCATTTTATTTTGAATAAAAGTCTTGGATTTTACTTGGGGATTCCTGCCTGTGTGACTTTTTTCATCTGTTTTTGCTGTTCTTCTGGTTTGTGGGGGTCAATGACCCAAAATGAGGTCCAGAGAAGTCATAATACCACTGTACTTGGCCTTCATCAGACTCATCCATCCATCCATCCATCCATCCATCCATCCATCCATCCATCCACAGCCCCTTTTTCCAATTTTTGCACATAGGGTTGGAGTGTCCCTTCAACAGTGACAATCATCTAGATCCTAGGTTTACACCACTAGCTGTCTAGCCCCTGTCATGGTAGTTCCTCCATACCACACACTCACACCTATGGCCAATCTGAAGTGTCCCGTCCACTTACTGCATGTCTTTGGAATGTGGGAGGAAACCGGAGCACCCAGAGGAAACCCGCACAAACACAGGGAGGACATGCAGACTCCATAGAGAAGGCACCCCAGCCAAGAATTGAACTAGGGAATGTCTTGCTGTGAGAAACAATGCTATCCACTGTGCCACTGTGATCATCAGACTAATCATAGAGTATAATTTTCCCTTTGATATGTATATGACCAGACACGTAGCAACTGTAACAGCCACAAAGGTTCCTTACAAAAAAGAATACAGGGAATAAACACAAATGTCCTATGCTGATCATCTCAATGGCTGATCTCTTTACTTAGTATCATACAGACTTCTGAGAGGTTATCTTTGCGTGGCATACTAGGCATCTTTGTACCCTGTTTTTATGAACCTTTTGCACATCTGCAAAACAAATGTAATAGAACTACTAGATTAAAAGACCTACATTTCACTTGTAACATAAACAGGACATGTTAGAGAGACGTATATGTTTCTAAGAGAATTCCCATTCTCTGGAACAGGTTCCCCCATCCATATGAAGCAGAGTTCCTCCCTATCCCTATTTAAGTGCAACCTGGACCAATGGATGGGTAATCAGAAATTTACTGTGATCTGGTGCATATGTCTCTGATGGACAGAGGCAGTCAGTAAATCACCCCCTATATCAATCAAATTTTTGTGTCACATTTGAGTTTCATGGCTAGGCTTATAAGGGCCATAGTGGTTACTAGCCTAATATACCCCTATGAATCTATGAAAATTAGGGACAGATTTTAAATATTGCTCTAATAAACTTAGAAAGAAATGCTATACTAACAGGTTGTTTATTGGCATGCATTTTCTGAAGGATATGAAGTCTGAAGTTCAAATGTCTGTCATTATTTTGTGCCTTCAGTTCTTAACAATTTTCCAGAAAACCACAAATTTTATGAGGAACAGATCAAAAATATGAGGCAAACATCTGGACATTCGAGAGGTATCCTCCTGCTTATGCAAGATTGTACAATTTACTTTCCTCTACTCTTTTGGCACCAAAGAAGTGCTGAAGAAGTGGGTAAAAGATAGGCTCTTTTGCTATGTTTATACATTAAAATGCTTCAGATGTCCTCCAGACATAAAATCACGGGCAACTTTCCACTCTTCTAAAAGACCAAGTAAGAAAATGCAAGCTGTTACGCAAAGCTTGTTTACTGGATTTTATACCAAATGATAATACTTAAACTGTAATAAAATGTATAGTAAACATCTGGCAACATACGCATGACATATGTCACATGAAGTCGTGGTTCAGTTTCTGGTTATGCCAAATGGATGATGAAATACAGATTTTTTTTTTCTGGAAAAGTATTGATTAAGTTTCCATCAGCCCTTTTACAGCCTGAAGGGTAGGTGTCCCAGTCATCCATAGCACCATAACCAAAGTCTAACAGGACTGTATGCACCTAAACAGTACAATAGCAAAGCTAACTCCAGTTCTGAAAATCCCTTCCTGTCAGAGGTAAGTACTAGACAATCCATCTGCAGACTATTACATACCTAGCCAATAACCAGCTAGTGGCTAAGCATGGGAGCCATACCCCATACCTTGTATCCGAGAAGTAAACACCTTAACCATTACGTCATCATGCCAAATATATATTAAGCTACTAACACTATTCTGCTGTATTTTATCCATTATTGCAATGCTACAATGGGTATTTTAGAATGTAACAGAAACTATGAATATGTTTAAGAATATGTATAGATGAAATTTTGTACATGCTTTGGTAGAACTGATATTTGTGAAAGTACAAGGTAACTATAACCTTGATGTTTTCTTCACAAAGACTATATATGAACATGTGTCTGAAAAATATCGTTATTAAAAAACTAAATTGCAGTTCACTTTTACCAAGGTAAACTCATTTTTTCTTTTCTAAATGAAAGTACATATTTTGTTTTAGTTTGCTGTCAGTTGTCACCTGTTAAGTGTACTTTCAAGTTTTAGGACATAATTTCAACTTAAAATACTTGCACAAATAAATGAATGAACACGCCCTAGGATTCCAAAAGCTTTACAGCAAGGGTAAGACACTACACTGCCCAGTTACCTATGCTTGATTCTAAAAACAAGCGCCCCACCAGTCTTCATCTAGCATATATTAATGAGGACTAAAGAAGCCCTTCACCCAACTCCAAGGGGATAACTATGCTCATGACACAAAAACAGTTTTACATTAGGAAAGGCTGCCAATGTAAATCCTAAATCAGTGAAACAGCCCTTTGAAAACAATTGTTTCAGCATTTGCAACACCTCCACCTGTAAGAGGAAACTGCTGCTGTACATTGCAGTCTTTCCCTCCATGTACTGCTTGCAGCAGCATTACTGTCTGAAGTCACACATATAGATGGATCTCTCCCATTAACTGAAGAAAACTGTTGGGGGGGCTAGTTGAGGACGCATCACTCATCAGACCCATCATAGAGTACAATGCCCCATTTGGGATGTACCTTACAAGACACCTGCAACAACTGGAAAGACCACAGAAGTTCCTCACCAAGAGGCTCACTGGCCTCAAGCAGATGCCCTATGCAGCTCGACTGAAGAAACTCCAGCTGTACTCGGTTGCAAACCGCCTATTCAGAGGTGTTCTCTGCCTGACATATGAGGCCACGTCCAACCCAGAATTGATGGACATGCTCTACCTAAAGAAAACCATAGCCCCTCGAGCCACACGCTCCAGGGATCTAAACCTCACCACAACAATAAATAGGACATGCTGGAGGGATATAGTCCTGTCCCAGAGACTTCCCATGCTCTGGAACAAGATTCCAATCTACATTAGGCAGAGCTCCTCACTAACCCTCTTCAAGAGAAACCTTGATGAGTGGATGGGAAACAGAAAGTTTACCCCAGGGATCACTTCAATGGCTCTGCTGGACAGAGGCACGGGGAACTAATCTAAGGGGGCAGCGAAAGCCAACACATTCCAGCTAGGCTTATAAATGCCTTTGGGCAGATAGCCTAGTACCTACCTATGAACCTATGAACCTATGAACATGCATGCACAATAATGTGGTGTGCAAGTCACCACTCAATATCCAAAGGGTTGACTTTCAAAAAGAAGAGGAGTCCCTCACATGTCCATCCCATTAGGAAGATGATGAAAATGTATGCATGATGGT
Organism: Protopterus annectens; assembly: GCF_019279795.1. Taxonomy (NCBI): domain Eukaryota; kingdom Metazoa; phylum Chordata; order Ceratodontiformes; family Protopteridae; genus Protopterus; species Protopterus annectens. Next base: position 534,202,720 of record NC_056744.1, read on the forward strand.
CATGCTACCTTTCATGCATGCATTTGCCTATGCATCAAAAAAGTTGTGGTAACACATGGCACAGCCTCTTTGATATATAGCTCCACCTGTAGGCAGCTCTAGTACTACATACAAGCTCAGTGCATGCAGTACAATTACTGCCCAGTAGGTGGAGGTGTGGTGCTAGAGAGTTTTAGGCGGGTTTGGTAGGTCTGCCAAGACCCTGACAGGGATCATAGTATGCCAAGAATGGATAATGAGATTCATTACCAGAAAATGTTTCAGAATTTCATTACATGTTCCTGTCACAGTGGGGTTCCCTTACATTCAGCACCTCGGCATTGCATGGTACTGTGTAAGACATATACAACCCCCTGGTATGAGGTCATAATCCAGAGGCAGGGTTATAAATCAGAATAGTGTTAGCGAAGCAGGATGATGGAGGTTCTCCATAATGCTAACCTGATCATTCTAGTATCTAGCCCAAGTAGTGAAGTAGTTCACTGAATTGTTATTAGGTTATCTGAAGTAATTTAGAAGAACATGTAGTTACACAAACAGAGCTGTTAGTAAACAGTTAATTCCTACTTTCAACCTGAACACAGTAAAGGCCTTCTTATGGGATTAAGTACAAACTGCAACTGTATAAAGTGAAAGGCAATGTAGTACAAGAAAACTGGAAGCGTCTGTTCTGCATTACAAAATGTTCTGTGAGAGCATTGTGAAACAGTGAATAACACAAATGGCTGTAAGGTTCAGAACTGAATTGAAAAAATACTAAATATTCACAAAATGCTACATCTAAATCAAAAACAGTTTTGAGCTAAAATTTCATTGCAGGTCTTAAACTAATTATCAAAATAATGACCAAAAAGCTGTTTACATAATTTCCTGCTAATTAATTAGCTGGCTGGAGCTGCCCATTGGCTGTCAATCAGGACTGTCTCATTCACGTCAAGTTTTGCTACAACAAAGTTTACAGGCCTTAGGTCATTATTGTCTAATCAGTAAACTCCAGTTGTGAAATGGTAAACGAACCGCTACTGCTACATACCTGTTTTGTATACAGTGTTCCAGTTCTGATTTTTATTGACAATGATTTAAAACTCAGTTGTTTTAAGTGCACTGGGTTTTTCTAGACATTGTGAAACCTGGCTGTCATAATCAGCTTTCCAAATCTGTTTGCTTTTCATGACCATAACAGCATGGAATTGAAAGACTGAGTTTTGTACGACACACTGCTTGAAGAATCACCTGTATGCCATCTGCACAATTTTACCTTTCATCCCACACAGGTGGGGGCAGAAGCCCATACTCCACAGCAAAAGGGTAAACAGTACAATGTCTGTTAAGACAGATGGAGCTTTAATGGAGCATGGCATTTGGCAAAAGGACTGGCAACAACTGCATAATATTGCACATTTGTTTGTATTTTTGGCCTTGGTCGACTTTTCAGGGGTAAGACTTCCATATATGGCAACATATAAAGCATAAAGCAATATGATAATTGATATACTAGACTTTGCAGGTACATTAACAGATGTGTTAATTTGTAAAATTTTAAAATGCCTGAGACACTTTTAGGCTTATGAACTCTAGGTATAAATTTTTAATTAGTGTTAGTGCTTTTAATTTATTTTGATTAGTGTATGAACTTTAATGATTTTAATTACTACTGTGTACTACAGGCATAAATTTTAATAGCTTGATTAGCACTAGATAAACTTTTAATAGTTCTATTAGTATAGAAATAAACAACTAATTATTTAATTAAGTCAAATTTGCAATTTGTGTTGATAACTATAAAATAGATAAAGGAAGGCCTTGCAGATTTTACATCTCATACTGTACTTTTTTTTTGATAACATGCATAGTGAATTATTTAGCGTATGTGCACAGTTCTAACCCAAAGCCAACAAGGTTGACCATGCACTATTTAAGCAGCAGGTTATGCAATGCTTAGCTTATTTGGAAGTTTGATGTAGAATATTACAGCAAGTGACTTTCACAGACATCAGCTAAAGACTTTTTTTTATTGAAAGCTTATTTACTTTTAGAGTAACTAATGCACTTTGGCAGTTCTAAAGCACTAAAGTGCTAATTCCAGGGGAAACATTAATTAGTTTAACATTATTAAAAAATATATGTTTAATACTAAGATAAGGTTAGTTAAAACTTATTGTAGTGAATATTAAATGAAAATATTGCACTTTATCAGCTGATAATGATTCAGTGCATTTTCCAGCTACTTGTCTCTTTGGCTTTGACTCTCTGGTTAAAATCCTGGTTAGGTATCAGTCTGTATGGAATTTCAATGTTTGGTTTTCCTGTGTTCATATAGGCTTTTATCGGGATTTTTATTTTCTTCCCACATTCCAAAAAAAAAAACCATCCTGACAGATGCTGTGGGAATACTGAACTGCCCAATCTGTGATTTTGAGTGTGTATACAGGTACCTGGAAATGGGCTAGTGACCCATTTTATGCTGGTTCGTGCCTCCTGCTGAGTGCTTCCCAATATAGGGCTGGCCTCATGGTAATCCTGAAAATACCTCTCAACCTCTTAGCACAAGAATTCCAGCAAAGCCCCCCAAAAATGGGGGGGGGGTGTAAATGTTATAAACTAAGAAAGTTGGTAGAATAACAGGTATCGCAGGTATGAAGTCTGAAACTCAAATGTATGTCATTATTTAGTGACTTAAATCTTCAATGATTTGCCAGAAAACCACACATTTTATGCAGAAGAGATCAAAAATATGAAGCAAAAATCTAGACATTTCTGCAAAAATCTGGGATAGTTGATGTATGATCTTGAACAGGATAAAAGAGCAAGAGAAAAATGGATGGATGGCATTGGTAAGCTGGCTGACTGGCATTCAAAAAAGCATAGCAGATGGTGCAAAATCATAGTGGGAACATTCAAAAATTATAGCAGAGGGGCCAAAAGCATTGCAGGGCACATTCAAAAAGCATAGCAGAGAGTGGAAAATCAAAGCAGGGGCATTTAAAACACATACCAGAGGGTGAAAAATCATAACAGTTAAAATTTGCTTATGTATAAATGTGTGCCTGTTGGAAGTGACAACATGATGCTTAAATTCACACCCCCTGATGTGGAGTCATAATGCTTGTTTTCCATTCAGGAGCACTACATGTAAAATTAGGATCCTTGTGGTCCTAACAGATGTGTGACTGCAAAATGTGTCCTTACTCCATTGTGACATGGTTAAGTTGCACATGCACACTTTGATATGAGACAAAACAGATAGCAGTCTATAACCACTAGTAACTTTAACATAGCAAAAAGAATGCAAACTGTTTTTTTCTGTTTGCAGTTTCACTTAACAGGACACTGCATTATGTGAGATAAAGTAGATCATTAACTGTAGCGGATTGAGATGCATTCCCTTTCCCCAATGTGTATTCCCACAAAAATAAACAGAAAGTGCATGTTTCTCAACTGTACACCTTTTATAACACTGAAAAAATAATATAATGGCAGGCTTAAAATGTCTTACCCCTATTCTGAAAATAATAAAAAAAACAGTGATATTGCTCCCCAAAATAGGATTCCGAGCCAATTATGAGGTTAATGGACACATAAGGAGGTGGATAGCCATTCGACTTAGTGACAGGAAATATGTAATTAGAAAAGAGGAGAATTATTTTGATATTATCTTCATTAATGTGGGCATTTCCCAGGGGCTGGTATTGGGCCCCATTCTTTTCTCTGTCTTCATATCTAGTTTTTTTTTGAAGATAAGATGGATATCAGCAAATTTGTTGATGATCTGGAGACTGGGGCCAGTAGTAATAACGTGATTTACCAATGTATTATTTAGAATTTGTTGGACATGTTTGATTTATGGGCAAAGTCCTGCGACAGGTTAATCGGTACATACTAGGCTAATGACCACCATGGCCTTCATAAGCCTGACCATGCAATCCAACCCAATTGTGTCCCTGTGTATCCTGGGCATTTATTAGGAAGTTTCTGGAGATTGTATGGGGGATATGTTAATTTGGGCATTACTGTCTGCTTCTGTCTATCAGAAACATGGAGGCCAGACCCACAGTTAATTTCTGATTACCTATCCATTGGTCAAGGTTATGATTACACGGTTAGGAATAGACTCTGCTTCATATGGATGGGAAGCCTGTTCCAGAGGATGGAGATCTCTGTGACATATGTGCCTCACCAACATGTCTTATTTATGTCGCAAGCAAAACTTAAATCCTTGGAACTAGTGGTCCTGATGCTGTTCATTTTGCAGATGTGCAAAACTTCCATCAGAGCTGGATCCAAGGATGCCTTGTATACCAGGCATAGATCACCTCTCATACATAGTATAGGGATAGGGCTTTAAGGTGATCCATATAGGACAATGTGTTTATACTCCAGATTCTCCTGGTAAGGCACCTTTGTGGATGTACCAGTTTTTGCATATGCCTGGTCAGGTACATGCTGAAAGGGGCATTATACTCAATGATGGGTCTGATAAGGGCTAAATAAAGTGATACTATGATTTCTCTGGCTCTGGATGCCATGCCCTTACTTATAAGTTGGGTGACATAGAATGACTTTCTTACTACCTTGGCCACATGTTGGTCAAAGGCTAGATTACTGTCTACATAAGTTCCCAGATCCTTGACTACCAGGTTATCTCTTAGGGGTGTCTTATCAATGCAATACTTAGCCCAGGTGGCAGTTTTACCAAAAGGAACTATAAAAACATTATAATGTTATAATAATTATAATAATTTTAAATGGCAACAAACCTACTCATCCTTTCAACCAATTACTACTGGTTTCCCTCAGGGCTCTATCTTGGCTCCTCTATTATTTAATAAATGCATTAATGACCTCCACACCTCCACTGTCCATGTTAATTTAGTTAAGTACGTAGACAACCCAACATTAATATGTGCAGCTTCAACAATAAATAATCTCCAGGACATTATCCTCTGTAGAAACCTGGCTCAAAGTATCAAACCTCCTATTCAACCCCCAGAAAGCTAAGTTAATGCTTTTTACTTCAAAATGTTGCCAAAATCAAAAGCAATCTTTTACCATAACTCAGCAAATAATGTTGTCATTGAAACTGTAATTCTCAGTAAACTTCTAGGTGTTATAATAGATGACAATCTCAAATATGACTGGCATATACTGCACTCCACTAAATCTACAAACCAGAAACTGGACTCCCTTTACAGGATCAATGGGTTCCTTACTGATACTGCAAGGAAAACTCTAGCTACCACATTCTTATCACTGACTCTCTTACACTTCACTCCTATGCTAACAAACAAACAATACTCAAAGAAAGAATCTTGCCTCTTGCTACAATAAAACAGCTACATTTGCCACCAATCTCCCTCATAAGACTCACAATTATCATACCTTAAACCAATTAAACTGGCTTGAACTACACAACTACCTAACATATTCACAACTAACTACAGCACACAAACTCATTCATCACTGAGAAAAATGTCCTGCACTATAAAAGTTATTACTGCCCTACTGTCCAGCAAGGGACCTCTGTTCTAATAACAAATTCTTATTACTTACAAATAAGTTAAATAATCTTGCAGGGGACTCCCAAAACTCTGGAATAGTATTGCCACACAAATAAAACTCTAAGACAAATTCCGTAGTTTTAAATCACTGCTTAAGAAACATCTTAACCAATCCTGGTCCTGCACATGCTCATCACAAGGTTAAGATTTTGTGTTCACCATACAATACTCTCCAAATATTCTCCTTAAAAAGAATACTCTCAACTTCTCACTGAAATGACAAAACAATTTTATATATAACTGCTGCCTGTACAATAAAATCTTAGAATGTATAAATGTAACTACTGTTCATGTATAAATGTAAACAGAAATATTAACTACACTGTGTTTTGACTGGAACTTAGTATAATGCAATTTAAGCAAATGGAGCTTCTCTCCCTGGGCTTCTATGGAAAATGGGTATTACCTGGTCAGACTTTCCCAGTAAACAAAGACAAATAAATAAATAAATAAATAAATAAATAAATAAATAAATAATAAGAGAAGTTTTATTTGAATTTATATTTTATTCCTTACAACTGTTTTTCACTGTTTGTAGGAAGGAAGGGAAAGCTTGTAGACACGAATATTTTTTTTTTATTTATATTTTATTGTTTTACCTTTAATTTTCACTGTTTGTTGTTAGAAAGGGATAGGTTTTAGACAGGCAAACTGTAGGCATCCTGAGGGACCTAATCATCTATAAAGTCACACAGAGTGCAGAGAGGACAATCCAGAACAATTCTGTCTTGGTTTGTCATTTATTGATCTTTACTATTAAAAAAGAGCTGTGACTGCTAGCGATAGTGAGGAGAAACTTCTGCATACGATGTAAAGAAATTCCAGAATGTGTCTGACTTTCAGAATTTGCATGGTCAGAGCAATGACTTTACTGTACTTACTTTTCAGTTGTATATTGTTTGTGTGATTTTTCTGACAAAAGTCGATCTGTTTTCTTTTAATTGTGTGATAACTGATTTTGATTAGTATTTCCTTTTCCAATTGTTTATTCATTTGAAGCTGAATATGGATTCATTAAATGAGTATGTCATTAATGATTTGCTAAAGCACAAATATCTTGTACAATGTAATAAATGCTATGTATATTTAAAGGTGACACTGGTGATCTGTGATCTTCATGTCGAAAGTTGGATGATTTGCTTGCCATTATTAGAAGTAAATCGAAACTTACTGATGACGATTGCACTTGTGCAACTGGCACAGCTTGGAGAATTGTTACATATATTACTGACTAGACTGGTGAGATAAATAATGTTAGACAAAGAACAAAGAGAACACATTTAGGAAAGGATGTGTCTATTGCCTGTAAAGATCACATAACTGTTACGAAACAAGATAACGCCTCTGACAACTTTGGAATTCTGGATACAAGTATTCAGAAATTTGAGAATTCAGAGTGTTTAGAAAGAAAGAAATACAGAAAGAAAGTAAGGAGGACATTCACAACAGCAAGGAAGAAAACGGAACCGATAAATGTCTATAAAGTAAAGAGATACTAAACAGGACACTGCTTTATCTAACCCATAGATTACATGCAACAATGACATTTTTCTATCAGAATACCTTCAGTCTACAGAAAAAGGCAGCATGTTTCCAAAAGAGAAAGCAGCAGAAAAGGCAACGGGCAGGTTAAAAGGAAGAAATGAAAAGTGAGTGTGGAAGGATTGAGGATGATTGCTGTAAGAAAAAAAGAGGATAATAGTAGATGTTGAGAACATGGCTGAAGCTGTGGCTGTACAAACTCAGCTGGATCAGAACTGCATGCTTACAAATGTCATAAGCAATGAAAACAGCGGGATTAGTAAAACTAATGGTGATGAAGATCATTTTTGTAAGAACTGATCGAGCAGATATTACTGAATTAGAAGTTGAAGATTCTTCAGATCTGGTCAGAAAATATAGTCTTGTAATTGGAGATTCAATTATTAGAGGAACTGACACTTACATATGCAGAGAAGATAATAAACATCAAATTGTGTTATGTTTCCCAGGAGCAAAAACAGAGGATGTGACACAAGCGTTAGAATGCCTTAATGTAAGAATTTATGGATCTCTTTTTATGAATGTCACTACAAATATTGTCATCTGCAAGGATTCTCTGACTGTTAAGGAACGTATAGTCCTCTTAGCATAGCTTGCACTGGTGTTAGGACATATTTTTCACAAATCACATACAGAAAGGAGAGTCAATTCACAGTGAAAGAAAATATTTTTTTGGGTAAATACCTATATATTTTATAAAATGGAAATGTACACAGCATCCGAGCCTAATTATGAGCACACATATGTTCAGACAGGATGGCATGCATTCATGCTGTTGTCAAGATCAGGGAAGAGAATTTTTGCATCATACATTTTGCAATATTTGGCAAATACCAGGCAGGATTTTTGCTAGGTCAAAAATTAATAATAAAGTTTTTTAATGGAAAATATGCTACGTTCCCACAAGACTAATGTTATTATTGCTTGTGAAACATGGTTAAAGAACAATGACTGGAAACTAGTCCTGTCAGAGTAAAATATTTTTTTACTGTAACAGACATTGTAACACAAAAAATCACATGGCGATGTTATGGCAGGAATTAAAGATAGTTATGAGACCTGTGATTATTACATGTTCATTGACAACAATATTATAGATTGTGTAACTGTGATAATAAAGGCAACCCTGGAACATATACCAACTGTTGGAGTGCATAGACCACCAAAGTCAAGTGCTGATGACCTAGGGGAATTCATACATTTCTACCATGAAACACAAGAAGGAAGAATAACAGTGGTTGGGGAATTACATTTACCAGAAACAGGAGTAATATTGATTCAACAACATTAGTAAGAAAATTATTCACAACGCATGTTCAGGAACAGCAATTGCTTCAGATTGTAAAAAAAAAAAAAAACTACCAGGGAAAGGAACATACTAGACATTGTTTGTGTTCCTAAAGAAACTAGTCAAGTTTTACCACCATTAATGTGCAGTGATCATGGGGTTATATAGATTAATTTATTGCTAGATAATTTTGCCAAACTGAAATCTAAACCAATGCATTGAATATTAGTTACAGATTATATGGAAGCAAAACAGTCACTATGTAAAACTAACTGGAGTGAGGTGTTCATTAGAAACACTGCAGAAGGAATGTGGAAAGTTTAGAAAGAGAAATTGTTTGAATGCAAAAAAAAAAAAAATGTTTAACGTCAGGATCTAGGCACACAACGTCAGGAGAATATATTTCCACAAGGACAAGATACTTAAAGTGAGAGACAAAAAATATATGAAATGAAAAACAGGTCGAACTACAACTTTGAAAACTGAAATAAGCAAGATGGACAAACAAATTAAGCATACTGTGAGACAAGATCAAGAAAAATTTGAAGAACATTTATATAAAGATATAGCATAATAGGAAATAATTTTATAGATACATAAGATATGGATGGAGTAAAGACATACAAATTGGTAAACTGTTCTAGATTCTAAAATTTATTGTCAGACACAACAGATTATAGATGCAATTACATAATCTTATGCAAAACAGTTTGGCTCCAAAAAGGTGGTGATAAGTTGTTCTAGTGATATCCAGGTAACCTCAGATACTGGAATCAAAATAGATTATAATGAAAAAGAACTATGCAAACTGGATCCAAAGAAAGCACTGGGAGGAGACAGAATAAGTAATAATGACCTGAAAACACTTCAGGAAGAACTTAAAGCATCACTATATTTATTATTTACTGGGGCATTCTGCAAGATTGGAGACATGCTCTTATTAAATCGTCTGCAAGGGAAACGGTAGCAGAACAAACCCAGAATCATATAGATCCTTAAGTCTTTACTTTCATGTTGTAGAAAAATAATGGAGAAGGTAATATTGGATGTTATTTTCAGAACTGGAAAGGTTGGGATTTGAAACAATTTATTAGCGTGCATATGTTAAAAATAGATCTACCCCCTCTAACATGTTCTATAACAATATAATAGCAGCTATGAAAAATTGTGCTGTGATGTAATATATATAGATTTAACTACATCATTTGATAATGCCATACACAAAACACTGATCAATAAATTACTACAACATATTGATTTACTCTTTATAAGATGGATAGCTGCATGACTTACAAATAAAACATGGCAAGTATCATACAGCAATTGGACAGGTGAAGTTCTTGGTTACAGCCAAGGTATTCCACAGGGCTCTGTCCTAGGCTCATACTTGTTAGATTGTATCTTTCAGACTTATCATTTTCATCTGAGGTGTTCTATAGTCTATATGCAGATGACCTATCTGCAAAAGAACTTGACTAAATTGACCATTTGGGCACAGGATAATAATATGCTGATAAATACATCAAAAACTAAGCATATTAGATTTGGGAGACATAAATTGAAAGGTGAATATTTAATACAGCACACAGTGATTCAAACTGTAGATTTATTTAAGGAGTTGGGTATACGGCTAGATCCATCATTGAGTTTTTCTAATCATATTAACCAATTGGTTAATGATAGTAATAGAACTATAGGTTGTATAAAAAGATTTATAAAGTCCAGGGACCCAGTAATGATTAACTCATTTTTTTATTAATTACATTAGACCTAAACTTGGGCATGGAATAGCAATATGGAAACCTTATAAGAAAACAAGCATGAGTAAACTGGAATGAGTTGAGCAGAAATATACCAAGGGTATCCATGGATGTGAAAATTTAAGTAATTATGAAAGACTAAAATATATGGACTTGTATTGTGTATCTTATAGATATTTAAGAGGAGAGGAGATCTTATTCAGGTATATAAAGCATTTAGAGAAAATTATCTCTGGGAATGTTTGGGGTTATCAAAACGCAGTACAGAATCATCAAACAGACTATGTAGAAGATTCTATAGGAATGAGAATTGGACTAAATGGTTCTCTGAGAGAGTAGCTGATACATGGAATAGACTACCAAATTACATTAAAGCAAGCACTAGCTTAGATATTTAAGAACAACCTGGACACTTTCTATGGGAACAACTGTTTTGGTATATTGACAGGCTAGAAGTGCATTAATGGCAATGCTTGAAATATTTGTATGTATGTATAATGCATTTTTTGCCACTGAGTTTTAATCTGTGACTTTGGCAGCAGTCATTTGTCTGTGTTAGATCCTCTTGTAAGATGTTTGTGTTATTGGGGTAAATCTACGACAGCTCCTAATTTGCACTCATCTGAGAACTTGGTCAGTCAAAGGGCCTTGACATTACCCTTTATCTCTGAGAACGTAGATGCAAAGTAGGAGTGGTCCCAGTATGGAGCCCTGAGCTAACCCACTGGTGACTGGCCTCTTATGACTTTTAATGTTAATAAATCCACAGTTGTTCACTTCGGTAAGAAAATGTTGTGTTATCCATGCGGCATTAATGACCTTGTCTTAGAAAGTGAAGAAAAGGCTTGAGATCTGGGACGTATTATTGATAAGAACTTTTCTTTCTGCCCTCAGCTTATTAAGGTCATCAGGAAATGTTATAATGAGTTAAAGTGCATGCTAAGGACTATTAGTAATAGGAAAGCTGTAGTTTTATTATCGGTTTATAAAACAATAATATGACCTATTATTGAATACGTAGCATCAGAGTGCATTTATGACCAATATTCAGTTAGTAAACTTAAAAGAATACAAACAACTTTTCCAAAGCAAATCCTTTCAGTAATACAACAGGAGTATATGGAAACATTAACAAGGCTTTTTCTATTTACTATTAATTACAGCTGGTGTGGGGGACTTGATACACATTTATAAGAATATGAATCATGACTTTATGTGTAACTTTTGGGGCAATGTTGTCATATTTATACTATATTTAATGGTTATACATATTGTTAAAATGTCTTTTATTTTCAGAATGGTTGTAAACCATTTATTGCTTTACAAAACTAATAAACAACAGCTGTACCCATTCACCAGTAATCAAAATGCAACCAGAACATATGCAATTGCTCTTAGAACACAAGTGCATCTTTATTTCTAGGTTCACACAGAAATAAGAATTCACACACTAAATAGTACAGTGTAGCTAAGCAGACAAATGCAGCTGGCCTAAATAGCAATTCAGTGCTGGTAATTTTTGCATATGTACACTGACATCTGGATCTGTTAGGAGCCCATCAGAGAAAACAATAAATCCATACGTAGACTCCACAATAAAACAGAAAAAAGGAATTAATGTTCAAAACACCTTTTATCTGATTAGTTTGCGTTTGCGGTATTCTCTGCCCATACTCAAGAAATGGCAGCACTGACACACCAAACACCAAGGAAAGCTTCAGTTCCAAAACCTGCCTTTGAAAACACTGAACTTTTAGACCCCAGTGACTCACTTACTGACATAGTTTCTTCTCCTATGCCATTTATCTGCTTCTCTAAAATGCAGTTTAAAAAAGGCACTGGGATACTTTTTTTCTGAACTCACTGCACTGGGATACTTTTTTTTCTGACCTCACTGCAGTCACATTAAATATCAGGAGCATCTGCAGTTATCATGATGAACTCCAGAAAGCCAGCCTGCAGCTGATTCTACAGCGGAGCCAGTAAAAGACTGATAATCAGAGCTGCCTACTGGCAAAGCAGAACAGTGGGGTAAACACATATTTGGAGGCTGAAACTGGAGACATTTGCACAATATTTTGAGGTTGAAAGGTATTTCCCAGCCACAAGCTTAAAGCCAAATTTCAATAAACATGGACAGTTTAAAGAGTCTAGACCAACAGCATATTTTCAGGGAGGTGGGGATACAAGGTTACAGAGAAAGCATGGAGACTCTACACAGACAGTGACCAAGGGACAAAATTAAATCCAAAACCCTGGATGGCAGAAAACATATTATTTTCCTTTATTTATTTATTTATTTATTTATTTAACATTTGTTTACAGGGAAAGTCCAACTTGGAACAAAACCAATTTTCAGAAGAGGCACAGGGAGAAACACTCTAGACGCATGTCTTTGTAATGTGGAAGGAGATTGAAGCACCCAGAGGAAACCCACATGGACACAGGAAGGACATGCAGACTCCGCCCAGAAGGCAGCCCAGCCAAGAAATGAACCGGAGAACCTCTTGTTGTGAGGCAACAAAGGAACTGCTGCACCACTGCGCCATCCATTTTGTATATTATATAAGTCATGCTTAACTCTTCAAATCATCACTAATAGAATTTGCCAGTTCATAACTAATGTCCCCCACATCCCACTGCTTAGAACACCACTGCTTGGCTCTCAAAAAGAAGCAATGGCTGCCTGTTAAACAAAGAGCAGACCTGTTTCTTGGCTCACTTATATATAAACTCCTCCATCACAGCACTCTATCTCCACTCAGCACTAAAATACTTGCTCATACCTCCTGCTATAACCTCCAAAGGAAATCCAACCCAAGCCTTGTCCACCATACTCCTAAAATAATCTTCATTGTAAAGATCACAGCTTCTCAGGTTTCACTCTCAAACTATGGCTGGGATCATACTCAAGCCTTACAGACATCTCTAACTAGGCAAACTTTTAGAATCTACATACAGCCACATAGGAGACTGACATCAGAGGGAGTATACAGTAATACCCTTTATCTCCTATCACTACTTTGCCGTTCCCATATATCTTTTGCCTTCCAATCCCCCCTATCAAAGCAAAATCAGTGACATTCTGAAAAATTCTAGGCAGTTGACAGGCATGGTCTTCGTTAATTTTATAACAATCAGTTTATTAACTCAGTATAATGAGCGATAACATAGGTTCATAGGTTCATAGGTTCATACTAGGCTATCTGCCCTAGGGCATTTATAAGCCTAGCCAGACTGTGTTTGGCTTTTGCCACCCATTTTAAATTAATTTTGCTATGCCCTTTTTTTGAGATTAGTATACTGTGCCTCTGTCTAACAGTGACACAGAAGTCATACCCGGGGTAAACCTACGATCTCCCATCCACTCATCAAGATTCCTCTTGAAGAGAGTCAATGAGGGACTCTGCCTAACCTGGACTGGGATTTTATTCCAGAGTGAAGGGAGCCTCTGGGTTATGAATCTGTCCCTCCAGCATGTCCTATTTATTTCAGTGCTGAGGTTCAAGTCTCTCGAGCGTGTAGCTCGATAGGCTTTGGATTTTCTGAGGTGCAGCATGTCCATTAATTCCGGGTTGGACATGGTTTTATACGTTCAGCACAGATCGCCTCTGAACAGGCGGTATGCCACTGAGTAGAGCTGGAGTTTCTTTAACCGGGCAGTATATGGCATCTGTTTGAGCCCTTTGATCCTCTTGGTGAGGTACTTTTGGGGTCTTTCCAGTTGCTGCAGGTGTCTGGTAAGGTACATCCCAAAAGGGGCATTGTACTCAATTATGGGCCTGATGAGGGATGAGTAAAGAGGCACGATGACCTCCCCTGATCTAGATGTGAATCCCTTCATGATTAGGTGGGCTATATAAAATGTTTTTCTAACCACTTTGGCCACGTGGTTGTCAAATGAGAGATTGCTATCAACTTGGGTCCCCAGGTCCCTAATTACTTCTTCTGTACTTAATGGATTACCAGCTATGTGGTAATTTGTGGGTACTTTGTTTTTGCCAAAGGGGATGACTATACACTCTTTGGCGTTTAGCTTGAGGCCATGGCTCTGGCACCAGTTGTCTGTTTCTATGAGGCCCTTTTGGAGGATGCTTGTGTCGGCTGGAGAGTCGATTATGGCACCCAGTTTGCAGTCATCTGCGAACTTGGTCAGCCACAGTCCTTCCATGTTGGCCTGTACCTCCGAGAAATATATACTGAACAAGAGAGGTCCCAGGACTGAGCCTTGTGGGACGCCACTTGTAACTGGTTTGGAGTCTGACATGGCTCCAGCAATTCTAACCATGTGGGTTCTGTCCTTGAGCCAGTTTGCAACCCATCTAGTGACATAGGGGTTTATATTTAAGCTGGTGAGCTTATCTATAATGCCCGAGTGGGGTATTGTATCGAAGGCTTTTGCGAGGTCCAGGTAGGCTGTGTGGACCACCTTCCCCTCGTCAATGGCCTTGGTGACTGTTTCAAAGAAATCAACCAGGTTTAAGAGGCAGGATCTGCCCTTAACAAAGCCGAACTAGGTAGGATCCAGTGTCTGTAGGTCCCCAATATCTTTATTTATGAGGTCCATGATTATCCTTTCCATAGCTTTGCAGACCAAGCTAGTCAGGCTTATGGGGCGATAGTTTCCAGGATCCGTTGAGGCACCACCTTTGTGGAGAGGGACCACAGTTGCTGTACGCCACTCTTTGGGTACATATCCTGTAGTAAGGCTGAGACTGAACATTAGTTTTATGTTTGGGTTTAGCTCTTCTTGGAGTTCATGTAGGATGCAGCCCGGGACACCATCTGGTCCCATTGATGCTGTGCTTTTTGCTTTGGAGAGGGCGGCTCTTACCTGAGCATCTGAGATGTCAGGGGGGCAGCACTCTGCTGGAATAGATATTTGCCCTTTTGATGGGGAGGGGGGGAGAATTTTGCGCTGAACCTGTCAGCTAGGATGTTGGCAATGTCTGTGGGTTCGGTGTATTTTTTGTCATTTTGGACTAATTCTGAGCATATCTGGGAATTACCACCCTGGTTCCTAACATAACTAAAGAAAGCCTTGTGATTATCCTTAGTGTCCTGTGCAATTTTTCTCTCGAAGCTGGCCTTAGACAATTTTATGAGTGCCCGTAGTTTTTTGCTAATACTGATCAGAGATGCCTTCCCTTTTTGGAATTTTGCTCTATCATTTAGTAGCTTCCTCCTTCTATTGTATAGCTTGTTTATGGCTGGGGTCCACCAGACAGGACGTCTGCCTTTGGAGGATTTGGTCTTGGTTTTATTTGGGATCGCATGATCCATGCATTCCTGAAGGTGTTCATAGAATGTGTTTATAAAGGATTCTGCGGTCTGGGCAGTATTTTCCACAGGCCCGGGGGCTTTGAAGGATTCCACCTCAGTTTTGAGGAATGTGAAATTTGCTTTAGAGAAGTTTTTCACTGTGGTTTTCTGGGCAAGGGGTGGTGTCGGGATGTGAACATCCAGTGAGATTAGTTTATGGTCTGATCTTACCAGTGAGGGATACACTTCTGGTCTGGAGCATAGAGTCTCCATGTTGGTGATGATCAGGTCCAGTATGTTTTCCCCTCTTGTGGGAGTGGTAACAAGTTGTTCCATAGCATTTGAGTTTATAAATTCTAGGAACCTTTGGGCTAGAGTAATGCTCCCAGTCTATGTTTGGGTAGTTGAAGTCACCCAATATAATGGTGTTTGGAGAGACCTTCATATTTTCCAGTGTTCTCATGAAGGCTGAGTGGGGTTCCTGGGTTAGGGAGGGTGGTCTGTAGCAGGCTATAAACTGGAAGGCAGTTTTACCCACTGTTAGTTGCACATGGATAGTCTCTGATGCTTCGTGCTTTGCCACCAACCTGGAGGTGTGGGTATCTTTGACGAATATTGATACTCCCCCTCCTTTTGTGGGTCGGTCCAAGTTTTGGGGCCGAAAAGCATGGTATGAGGTATAACCTTGTAGTGCTGGGGTGCTCTCGGGAGCCTTGAACCAGGTTTCTGTTACTGCACAGATATCGATTTTCTCCATGCTAAGGAGAGTTTCGAGTGCTTGCATCTTGAGGTTTAGACTTCTGGCGTTGAGTAGCATTACTCTTAGTTTCTTATCCCTTGTGATACCTATGGAGGTGGGTTTGTCTTTTGAGCCTTGCCTAAAAAAGGCACTATGGGGGTAGCAAGAGCCTTTTCCAATATCCGAAAGCCCAGGGGTGACAGGTGCAGGCCGTCCCTAGCGAAGCATCGTGGCTTGTCGAGCATGTCATCCCAGGCTGACAGGCATTGGATCCCCTTAGAATGACACCAATAATTAAGCCAATTGTTGAAATTGATCATCTTGTCTTCATATTGTGGCATCATTCTTGGTGAGGGTAAGATGCTACTCAAGGTCAGGGTCATACCGGCCTGGGCCACATGCTCAGAGAGCTCCTCTATGTCTCTTTTCATGTAGTCCAGGGAGGTACGTCTCAGGTCATTCACACCAGCATGGACAATGACTGAGTCATATTTGCACTTGCCCTGGAGTGACCTGAGTGCTTGTGTTATGTGGCGGATCCTAGCGCCTGACAGGCAGCTCACCGTGACCTTCTCCTTGTTCAGCCTGGTGAGCAGGACGTCAGTGTGTCTGATGATAGAGTCACCTATTACAAGTGTATCAGGTGTGTTGTTTAGCCTTAAGGGCTGTAACTGTTTGGCACACTGGCTTTGTGAGCTATGTGTTGCACGTGTTTTGTTTTGGGGTAGCGGTTGCTTGGGTGTCTGCTTTGGAGGTCTCTGCTGCTTAGGCAGATTTTTATTTAGAGCCTCCGAGTATGTTTTTGTGTGTTTATGTGTTTGGTCTGCTGTCGTGGTAGGTCTATGTGAGACTGGAATTGTACTGAGTGTGGTTTCCTTCTCCTCCTGACTGGTTACACCAGTACTGAGGTGAGAGAGCTTAGCCTCCAGTTTGGCTATATGGATGCATCTCTCACATGTGTTGGAATTTATTGGGAGGAGGAGAGGGTTGTCTGTGTACATGAGGCAGTTGTAACATTGCCTCAAGATTCCCAGATTCACCAGCTGGACCGGAGAGAAGATTGACAACTGACCTTTGGACATGCTAGAATAGTATTGGGAATTTATTTATTTTTTATTTTATTTAACATTTGTTGACGGGGAATGCTCCAGAATTCCTTTATAATTGAAAAAAAAAGGGCCAATGGGGAACAAGGTACTCGAGAGGACTTTGTGAGAGTGTAGTGCTTTTAATTTTTTAGTGCTGACTTATATAATTGCTTTAGTGAGCAAGTGCCTTTAGTGAGCAAGTGCCAGGTAACTTAAATGCAATGTGTTACAGGTAACTTAAATGCAAAAATGACAAACAGTAACTTTCTTTTAAGTGAAACAAGGAAATGAGTACAGTAAGCAATGCAGATATCACTAGGGATCCACAGAAGCACTGAAAAGCCGCGTTTTAGGTGGTATTAGCGTTTCAGGGAAATAACAAGCAAACAAACAACACGCATACAAACAGAGCTAGATTCAGCAGGCCTGGATCTAGTCTATGCTACAGCAAACAAGGTGTACCAATTTCAGTAAGAAACAGTTGAAATATGCAGGCACTATAAGCCTTTAACCAGAAATTCCCAGCTCAGAAGGGCAGAGTCCAGCCTCTCCTCCCACAAGAGTGCAGACCACGAACCTTCTTAATGTAAAATAACTGGCCTGAAGCCCAAGTGCTTAAACCAGAACTAATACACTTTTAGAATAACAGACATTGAGCCCTCAATCAGCAGTTCCCAACTTAGAAGGATGTAAGCCACCTGTCCTGCCACCACAGTGCAGGCCACAAACCTTCCTAATGTAAAACAACTGGTCTGAAGCCCAAGTGCTTAATCCAAAATACTTAGAATGATAGCTACACTTTAAGCAAGTTACTACCAAGCAGTAATACATACAATTGAATACTTTGAAGAATGCCTGGATTAGTGCTCAAGTTATACAAACAAAGCTAGATTCAGCAGGCCTGGATCTAGTCTACGCTACAGCAAACAAGGTGTACCAATTTCAGTAAGAGCAGTTCAAATATGCAGGCACTATAAGCCTTTAACCAGAAATTCCCAGCTCAGAAGGGCAGAGTCCAGCCTCTCCTCCCACAAGAGTGCAGACCACGAACCCTTTTAATGTAAAATAACTGGCCTGAAGCCCAAGTGCTTAAACCAGAATTAATACACTTTTAGAATAACTGACACTGAGCCCTCAATCAGCAGTTCCCAACTTAGAAGGATGTAAGCTACCTGTCCTGCCACTACAGTGCAAACCACAAACCTTCTTAATGTAAAACAACTGGTCTGAAGCCCAAGTGCTTAAACTAAAAGGCTTAGAATGAGTTGCACCAAGAAGTAATAAATACAACTGAGTACTTTTAAGATGACGCAAAAGCAAAATAAATTAGGAAGAAACACAAATACAGTAAAAGAAGATGATTTTTTTTTTCCAGAAAAGTAGCAAAAACAGTAGTAAAAACAATTCACATGCAGTGCAAGCTGGCACACTTGAGCATGTAGCAATATTAGTCCACACACAGTTTGAAAAAAATGTAATTAAATTAAAAAGGACTAAAAGCAAGTGCAGAAAGGGTTTATTAGATAGAATGCGGTAAAGAGATGGGACTGGGGGAGTGTCCTAGATCAAATCTACAGTGGGGCGGGCACTGCAAAAGCCACCAAATTTAAACTACAACCAAGAGCAGGGAGAGGGGGTGGGGAAGACAGTTTCAACAGAGCTAGATCTGAGGAATCAGTCCAAATTATAAAAACACAGATAATGCAGAAAATATACTTAAATCAGCTTACGTCCAGTTGATGTATGCAGACAAATCTCAGTAGCAAGCAACTCGATTTAAAATGATTACAAGAAATGTAACCAACACAGGTTTTAATGTTATCAGAAACCCCCCAAGCTAATTAACACTTAAAGGAATGTCAAAGCAGTCTAACAACTAGTGCAGAGCTTCAGAGACACACACAAGACAGTTTCAACAGAGCTAGATCTGAGGAATCAGTCCAAATTATAAAACCACAAAAAAATTCAGAAAATATACTTAAATCAGCTTATGTCCAGTTGATGTATGCAGACAAATCTCAGTAGCAAGCAACTCAATTTAAAATGATTACAAAAAATGTAACCAACACAGGTTTTAATGTTATCAGAAAACCCCCAAGCTAATTAACACTTAAAGGAATTTCAAAGCAGTCTAACAACTAGTGCAGAGCTTTAGAGACACACACAAGACAGTTTCAACAGAGCTAGATCTGAGGAATCAGTCCAAATTATAAAACCACAAAAAATGCAGAAAATATACTTAAATCAGCTTATGTCCAGTTGATGTATGTAGACAAATCTCAGTAGCAAGCAACTCGATTTAAAATGATTACAAGAAATGTAACCAACACAGGTTTTAATGTTATCAGAAACCCCCCAAGCTAATTAACACTTAAAGGAATTTCAAAGCAGTCTAACAACTAGTGCAGAGCTTCAGAGACACACACAAGACAGTTTCAACAGAGCTAAATCTGAGGAATCAGTCCAAATTATAAAACCACAAAAATTGCAGAAAATATACTTAAATCAGCTTATGTCCAGTTGATGTATGCAGACAAATCTCAGTAGCAAGCAACTCGATTTAAAATGATTACAAGAAATGTAACCAACACAGGTTTTAATGTTATCAGAAACCCCCCAAGCTAACTAACACTTAAAGGAATTTCAAAGCAGTCTAACAACTAGTGCAGAGCTTTAGAGACACACACAAGACAGTTTCAACAGAGCTAGATCTGAGGAATCAGTCCAAATTATAAAACCACAAAAAATGCAGAAAATATACTTAAATCAGCTTATGTCCAGTTGATGTATGCAGACAAATCTCAGTAGCAAGCAACTCGATTTAAAATGATTACAAGAAATGCAACCAACACAGGTTTTAATGTTATCAGAAACCCCCAAGTTAATTAACACTTAAAGGAATTTCAAAGCTGTCTAACAACTAGTGCAGAGCTTCAGAGAAACACACAAGACAGTTCAACAGAGCTAGATCTGAGGAATCAGTCCAAATTATAAAACCACAAAAAAATGCAGAAAATATACTTAAATCAGCTTATGTCCAGTTGATGTATGCAGACAAATCTCAGTAGCAAGCAACTCGATTTAAAATGATTACAAGAAATGTAACCAACACAGGTTTGAATGTTATCAGAAACCCCCCAAGCTAATTAACACTTAAAGGAATTTCAAAGCAGTCTAACAACTAGTGCAGAGCTTCAGAGACACACACAAGACAGTTTCAACAGAGCTAGATCTGAGGAATCAGTCCAAATTATAAAACCACAAAAAAATTCAAAAAATATACTTAAATCAGCTTATGTCCAGTTGATGTATGCAGACAAATCTCAGTAGCAAGCAATTTGATTTAAAATGATTACAAGAAATGTAACCAACACAGGTTTTAATGTTATCAGAAACCCCCCAAGCTAATTAACACTTAAAGGAATTTCAAAGCAGTCTAACAACTAGTGCAGAGCTTCAGAGACACACACAAGACAGTTTCAACAGAGTTAGATCTGAGGAATCAGTCCAAATTATAAAACCACAAAAAAATGCAGAAAATATACTTAAATCAGATTATGTCCAGTTGATGTATGTAGACAAATCTCAGTAGGAAGCAACTCGATTTAAAATGATTACAAGAAATTTAACCAACACAGGTTTTAATGTTATCAGAAACCCCCCAAGCTAATTAACACTTAAAGGAATTTCAAAGCAGTCTAACAACTAGTGCAGAGCTTCAGAGACACACACAAGACAGTTTCAACAGAGCTAAATCTGAGGAATCAGTCCAAATTATACAACCACAAAAAAATGCAGAAAATATACTTAAATCAGCTTATGTCCAGTTGATGTATGCAGACAAATCTCAGTAGCAAGCAACTCGATTTAAAATGATTACAAGAAATGTAACCAACACAGGTTTTAATGTTATCAGAAACCCCCCATGCTAATTAACACTTAAAGGAATTTCAAAGCAGTCTAACAACTAGTGCAGAGCTTTAGAGACACACACAATACACTTTCAACAGAGCTATATCTGAGGAATCAGTCCAAATTATAAATCCACAAAAAAATTCAGAAAATATACTTAAATCAGCTTATGTCCAGTTGATGTATGCAGACAAATCTCAGTAGCAAGCAAGTTGATTTAAAATGATTACAAGAAATGTAACCAACACAGGTTTTAATGTTATCAGAAACCCCCCAAGCTAATTAACACTTAAAGGAATTTCAAAGCAGTCTAACAACTAGTGCAGAGCTTTAGGGACACACACAAGACAGTTTCAACAGAGCTAGATATGAGGAATCAGTCCAAATTATAAAACCACAAAAAAATGCAAAAAATATACTTAAATCAGCTTATGTCCAGTTGATGTATGCAGACAAATCTCAGTAGCAAGCAACTTGATTTAAAATGATTACAAGAAATGTAATCAACACAGGTTTTAATGTTATCAGAAACCCCCCAAGCTAATTAACACTTAAAGGAATTTCAAAGCAGTCTAACAACTAGTGCAGAGCTTCAGAGACACACACAAGACAGTTCAACAGAGCTAGATCTGAGGAATCAGTCCAAATTATAAAACCACAAAAAAATGCAGAAAATATACTTAAAATCAGCTTATGTCCAGTTGATGTATGCAGACAAATCTCAGTAGCAAGCAACTCGATTTAAAATGATTACAAGAAATGTAACCAACACAGGTGTTAATGTTATCAGAATCCCCCCAAGCTAATTAACACTTAAAGGAATTTCAAAGCAGTCTAACAACTAGTGCAGAGCTTCAGAGACACACAAGACAGTTTCAACAGAGCTAGATCTGAGGAATCAGTCCAAATTATAAAACCACAAAAAATGCAGAAAATATACTTAAATCAGCTTATGTCCAGTTGATGTATGCAGACAAATCTCAGTAGCAAGCAATTTGATTTAAAATGATTACAAGAAATGTAACCAACACAGGTTTTAATGTTATCAGAAACCCCCCAAGCTAATTAACACTTAAAAGAATTTCAAAGCAGTCTAACAACTAGTACAGCGCTTCAGAGACACACACAAGACAGTTTCAACAGAGCTAGATCTGAGGAATCAGTCCAAATTATAAAACCACAAAAAAATGCAGAAAATATACTTAAATCAGCTTATGTCCAGTTGATGTATGCAGACAAATCTCAGTAGCAAGCAACTCAATTTAAAATGATTACAAGAAATGTAACCAGCACAGGTTTTAATGTTATCAGAAACCCCCCAAGCTAATTAACACTTAAAGGAATTTCAAAGCAGTCTAACAACTAGTGCAGAGGTTTAGAGACAGACACAAGACAGTTTCAACAGAGCTAGATCTGAGGAATCAGTCCAAATTATAAAACCACAAAAAATGCAGAAAATATACTTAAATCAGCTTATGTCCAGTTGATGTATGCAGACAAATCTCAGTAGCAAGCAACTCGATTTAAAATGATTACAAGAAATGTAACCAACACAGGTTTTAATGTTATCAGAAACCCCCCAAGCTAATTAACACTTAAAGGAATTTCAAAGCAGTCTGACAACTAGTGCAGAGCTTCAGAGACACACACAAGACAGTTTCAACAGAGTTAGATCTGAGGAATCAGTCCAAATTATAAAACCACAAAAAAATGCAGAAAATATACTTAAATCAGCTTATGTCCAGTTGATGTATGCAGACAAATCTCAGTAGCAAGCAACTCGATTTAAAATGATTACAAGAAATGTAACCAACACAGGTTTTAATGTTATCAGAAACCCCCCAAGCTAATTAACACTTAAAGGAATTTCAAAGCAGTCTGACAACTAGTGCAGAGCTTCAGAGACACACACAAGACAGTTTCAACAGAGCTAGATCTGAGGAATCAGTCCAAATTATAAAACCACAAAAAATGCAGAAAATATACTTAAATCAGCTTATGTCCAGTTGATGTATGTAGACAAATCTCAGTAGCAAGCAACTCAATTTAAAATGATTACAAGAAATGTAACCAGCACAGGTTTTAATGTTATCAGAAACCCCCCAAGCTAATTAACACTTAAAAGAATTTCAAAGCAGTCTAACAACTAGTACAGCGCTTCAGAGACACACACAAGACAGTTTCAACAGAGCTAGATCTGAGGAATCAGTCCAAATTATAAAACCACAAAAAATGCAGAAAATATTCTTAAATCAGCTTATGTCCAGTTGATGTATGCAGGCAAATCTCAGTAGCAAGCAACTCGATTTAAAATGATTACAAGAAATGTAACCAACACAGGTTTTAATGTTATCAGAAACCCCCCAAGCTAATTAACACTTAAAGGAATTTCAAAGCAGTCTAACAACTAGTGCAGAGCTTTAGAGACACACACAAGACAGTTTCAACAGAGCTAGATCTGAGGAATCAGTCCAAATTATAAAACCACAAAAATGCAGAAAATATACTTAAATCAGCTTATGTCCAGTTGATGTATGCAGACAAATCTCAGTAGCAAGCAACTCGATTTAAAATGATTACAAGAAATGTAACCAACACAGGTTTTAATGTTATTAGAAACCCCCCAAGCTAATTAACACTTAAAGGAATTTCAAAGCAGTCTAACAACTAGTGCAGAGCTTCAGAGACACACACAAGACAGTTTCAACAGAGCTAGATCTGAGGAATCAGTCCAAATTATAAAACCACAAAAAATGCAGAAAATATACTTAAATCAGCTTATGTCCAGTTGATGTATGCAGACAAATCTCAGTAGCAAGCAACTTGATTTAAAATGATTACAAGAAATGTAACCAACACAGGTTTTAATGTTATCAGAAACCCCCCAAGCTAATTAACACTTAAAGGAATTTCAAAGCAGTCTAACAACTAGTGCAGAGCTTCAGAGACACACACAAGACAGTTTCAACAGAGCTAGATCAGAGGAATCAGTCCAAATTATAAAACCACAAAAAAATGCAGAAAATATACTTAAATCAGCTTATGTCCAGTTGATGTATGCAAGGCACAAAAGATTCACACCAAGTTATATTACATTACACTACGTCTTATTGTACCATACTGAAGAGGTGAACAGTAACTGTAAATCTTAAACTATATATGCTGAAACTTTGCTACATTTTCTTCAGCAACATTTCTTTCACACATTGCAATAAACCTGACAGAAAATTTTCATTGACATGAAATGGCATGCAATGATCCCAGAAATTAAACTTCAAAAGTCAACATTACAATATCAGTGCTAGAAATGAATCTGGAAAATCAGAAAGAGGATCGTATTTACTGGGCAAAGCCAATCATAGATCATAGATCACGCTGATCACGCTGATAAAATAAAAATAACCATAACCAGTCAAAGAATTGTATTAAAGTTCAGTATATAGAATCAAAACGTCTCACTTTAGAGATCACATACCATTCCAACAAAGCAGATTATTTATAACAGTTTTAGAAACTGTATATTTTATGTAATTATTCTTTGTTTACAAAGAAGGTGAGCTGGTCTTACGATCCCTTGCAGCCATGATCCAGGTACCAAGGCACAAAATAACTGTTGCTGTTCTTGGATTAAAACATATCCCCTTTACATAACTTTGCTCGAACCAAAACCATTGCTTAACCATGTATGTCCATTTATGTAATACTTGTCATTGTGTTCTCTCTTTAAGATTGGCCACCATGAATTTAGAACAAGTGAATGTATTACAATTGTACTAGTATAGTAATAGTGAGGTATGCACATGAAAACATCATGGGACTTCAGGTACGTAGAATGATATAGATTTATTTTTATTTCTATTTACTTAGGTAGAGCACTAATCATCACATGACAGAAGGCGGGCTCAGCCCTGGCTAAATTTACTACTATAACAATTTCACAGATTAGGCTACTCAGTTATTGCAATTTGATTTCACACAGTCATAGGTTAAGAAAACAAGAAAATAATATGGAGATGAATAAACTGTGTACCTAAGTCCATAAGTTAAATTATGGTGTTGTAGCCATAAAAGCCATTAATGAACACTCAAGAATGGAGGAATCACAAACTTGGTCTCTGGCCCACGTGCCTAAAAGTTTCTTGAATGAATCTATACTTTTTATCAATTTGATTGATTCAGGAATCTTGTTCCATAAATGTATAAATGTATGAGGTATATAACAATTTCTAAGTTTTGTTCTGACTATGACAAAAAAAAATTAAATGATTCTGTTTCTTTGACAACTCACATAAAATTATATATCCAATAATGCCTGTAACATGTTGCTATGAAATAAACCTTACAAGAAAATATTTGCTTTTCTTGGATATATCTATAATGCACCAAGTATCACTTCAGTGTCATATATCTACTCATATAGTCCATTTCTTGAAATGCTGTTAACCTCTCAAGTAAATTTTCTTTGTTCTTGCAAACTGCTATCCAGCCCTGTATTGTACATACAGAAAGCATTGTTGTTTTCCAGTATTGGCTTCACATGTATTTTAAATAATGCAACTAAATGGACGTCCCTCATTGTTATATTCTTAAATATAAAGCCAATTTGCTTTGTATTGTATTAATTTAACATGATTTTCAGAAGAATCATTTGCAGACATCATTATACCTAACTCTTTATTCGCTTCTGAGAATATAAATGGAGAAAGGGGTACTGTTTTTTACACATAGTGACCTAAAAACACTTACCCCTGCTAAATGATAAACCCATACTATCTGCCCAGTTACCCTCTCTGGCATGTAAGAATTAATTATGGCAAAATCATCCTCATTATAAGAGAGAAAATCAACTTTGCAATCACTGGTGTGCTTAAATCCAGCAATGTTTATCTAAGGGTATTGTCTAAAACACTATTTTAATAATATAGGCCCACTACAGATCCCTAGGGTACTCATGATGATATATATATATATATATATATATATATATATATATATATATATATATATATATATATATGTCCCATTTCAAATGTTAAATGTCATTTTGATCGAATGTCATAATCTAGAGACCACAAAAACGAAAGTTCACTTACCTGAAAGTTCTGACGATCGACGCTTAGAATATCAAATATAGCAAAGCAAACGGTAATTCAGTATTCAGAAGTATTTTGAAGGAGATATATAGAATATGGTTAAATAGTGTGCTGTCTCTTTAAGGCTTTGTATTGAGGATATAAAGAATTATGGCAGAAGTAACGTTGGAGCTGCTGGTTTCACTGGAGACATGTTTGGACTTTAAGCAATAAGACAGAAAAAGAAGAGGCAATTATTCACAGGTATGTTTTGAATTTAGAATTAGAACAGGCTATTTACATGGAAAGATGTTGTAAGGACATACGTGGTGGTAGATGCACAGCGTATCCATAGTTTACCATTTTGTTAAATGTAATGCGGTCCCACAGTTGGTATATTTAATTTGTGGGGGGTGTGGGAGGAGCAGCCCACCATATGGGAGGTACAGGGGGGCACAGCCCCCTACAGAAGGGTAGGAATAGAAAAATAGCTGTAATTTTGCATTGGTGTAGTGTAGGGAGATTCCATTTGCTTTTCAATATTCAATATTATGGGAGTCTTTTTTTTTTTAAAGTTTCAGGGATTTGAAGTTTCATTTTTGTGGTCTTGTGATTGTGTTATTTGGTCAAGTCGGCATTCGACATTTGAAAGTAGATCCATATCTATATCTATATCTATATATATATATATATATATATATATATATATATATATATATATATATATATATATGTTGTTGTGTCTTTCGGCTTTTCCTGGTTAGGGTCACAGCGAACTCCGTCTGCTAATGATTGGCAGTAGATTTTTACGTGCCGAGTTGCCAGCCCTGACACACAACCTTCAACGAAGGTATGCCCATTCATGCATGTCTCCACACAGAAGACGCTCTAGCTGAGAATTGAACAGGACAACGTCTTACTGTGAGGCGACAACGCTACTGCAGCACCACCACCGTATATATATATATATATATATATATATATATATATATATATATATATATATATATATATACATATACACATATATAGGGGTCTACTTCACATGACTGGAAACTGAAAATACTGAATTTCATTTGAATGAGACTGCAATACCTAATTTTCAAAATATTGAAAACTCATTTGAGTCTCATTATACTGAAAGCTTACAATGTTAAATTTCAAAATGCTGAATTTTAAGCCATAGACGTGATGTATGTTTCCCTTCACCTGTGACTTGCTTGTGATAAAAAAAAAAAAAAAAACATTACTGGGGGGGCGGAGCCTAGATGGCCAACTGAGAGCAGTGAATTTTGAGAGCTCCATAAACTAGTATAATAATATAGGAAAATGTTATTATTTTCAAGTTCAAAACATCAGAAATCTATAGATAAACTACTAAACTACATAAATATCAATTTTAGTGGAGATATACAAAAACTTTCCTGTCAAGTAACTTGGAGATATATTGAGTCACTGAATATGAACAACTCAAGGAATTCTCATCCAGACGCTGCTTTGAAAAAAGAACTGTGATTGATGACATCTACCTGTGCCACATAATAGGATTTCCTGACTGTTGTAGCGATGTGGTTATCGAAGGTGAGATCACTGTCAACCTGTGTCCCTAACTCTCTTATCACACTTTCAGTGTTTAGTGTACTGCCACCTATGTGGTAATTCACGGGTGTGTGATTTTTCCCATAGGGGATAACTATAAATTTCTTGCCATTGAGCTTGATCCCATGGCTCTGGCACCAAGCATCTTTTTCTGTAAGGCCCTTTTGTAGAATATCCACATCATTTGGAGATTCAATAATGGCTCCAAGTTTGCAGTCATCTGCAAACTTTGTTAGCCAGAGTCCCATAGTGTTAGCCTTTACTTCAGAGAAGCAGATGCCAAACAAGAGTGGTCCCTGGATTGAACCCTGAGGTACTCCACTTGTCACTTGTCTGGAGCTGGATTTGGAGTTGGCTACTTTTACAGTGTGGGTTCTGTCAGTAAGCCAGTTGGCAACCCACTGAGTGACATAGGGATTAATGCCCAGCTTAGTAAGTTTATCTATGATTCCAAAGTGAGGGATGGTGTTGAAGGCCTTGGAGAGGTCCAGATAGGCTGTGTGGACTGCCTTACCCTTGCACACAGCTCTGGAGACTGATTCAAAGAAGCCAATCAGGTACAGGAGACAAGATTGGCCCTTCACAAACCCAAACTGGGTGAGGTCCAGTGTTTGAAGGTTACCAATGTCTTTGTTTATAAGTTCCATGATAATACGTTCCATGGCCTTGCAGATCAGGCTCATCAGACTGATGGGGTAGTAGTTCCCAGGATCCAAGGTGGATCATCCTTGTGGAGTGGGATAACTGTAGCTACACTGAACATCAAGGGGAAGCATGATAATTTTCTTATATAAGTAAATATGCATAACAAGTCATGTAATTGCTTTAACTTGAATTGTAGTGTTTTGTTGCCCATCTTGACCATATATAATACTTAAGCTGTTACCAAGGTAATTAAAGCTTTATACATGACATCAAACAAACTGTTCAAGAGAAACACTAGAAGCCTGAACTTGAAATGCCACAGAATGTAACAATCATATTCTGAACAATTAGTATTAAATTGACAATAGACACTCAGTTTAATAACATGGGCTTGTGTATAATAACACTACTTTTTTAACTTGTCATAAATTACATACACTATATTGAACATCAAGGGGAAGGATGATGATTTTCTCATATAAGCAAATGAGCATAACAAGTCATATAATTGCTTTAACTTGAATTGTGTTTTTGTAACCCATCTTGACCATATTACTTAAGCTGTTACCAAGGTAAATAATGTTTTATGCATGACATCAAACTGACAAAGTTGTTCAAGGGAAACAACAGAACCCTGAACTATGAATGCCACAGAATGTAACAATCACATTCTGAACAAATAGTATTAAATTGACAATAATTACTCAGTTAATATTTGCTGATTATACAAAATAGAATGTTGCCATTTAAATCTAAAAACTTTCAGTATATGCCATAAAATGGCAATTTATAAATATGGAAAGGGAATTTGTAATCATTAATCACAATAAGTAATTTTTTTTTGTTTTTAACCTATAATTTCACTCATTTTATAATAAGAAATGACAGATATCAAAATCCTTACGTGTAGGAAACGGGGGGAAGAGGAATGTACTGATAATTAAAATGCACTAACTTTCATCAATGTTTACATAAAACAAACTTGATGCTTTAAGTAAGTTAGCAACAAACAACGTGATTACTTAAATGCTGGCAAACAATGAAATATAACTTCTGATATATCCAGTAAAATACATTTTATTATAAACATTAGGTATCAATATTATTACCATCTATTTATATTAAGTAATAAGTTTTGAAAGATTTCATCAATAAGGGTGAATATGTTAAATAGATGTGTGCTATAACATTTTACTGAGGTTTTATATACAATACATCCTACTTTACTATGATTGAATTGCTTGTCATCTATCTTTCATGTAAATATTAATTGCTTATACAATACATAGACATTTATATTGTATTAGAATTCTGTTTAATCTACAATCGTCCTATATCTGTTCAAAATAATATAAATATTGCATATTCCTATTACAAATATTCTCCATATGATAATTCAATTTATGGAGCTCAGATATTCTGGATTGTCAGTGTATGAGTGATAATCTGATGGATTTAGGTTTATCCATCAGATTAGGAATTATTTTCAATTCATGGCTAGGGCAGATCTTAGTTTTGTTAACATTTATTAATTTAAATTTATTTCACAAAACCAATTTTAGTATGCCTAACCAAAACATTACTTTATTGGTAAATACTCAAAGTATACAACTGATAATTTCCTTTAAAAGCTCAAACATATACTTTATAGTTATCAGAAGAAAATGTTTAATAGTCACAATAAAACAAAAAATACATAGTCTAAATAACTTAAGATGGATTCAACTTTATTATCTTTAAATACCAATGGCTTAAACAATCCTAGCAAGAGATGAAATCTACTGAAATATTTAAAACTGAACAAAGCACAAATTGTCTTCCTTCAAGAAACTCATTTCAAAACAAATGACAATTACAAATGGAATCCTAAGGAATATATGACATTGGCACAATCCACTTATAAGACAAAGACAAAATGGGTAACAATTTTATGGAAAACAAATGTGATTAACCCAGAAATAATTTATAAGTATGAAGATAAAGAAGGCCTCGTGGCATTAGTAATAGTTAAATATAATAACAGAATATGGACCCTAGCCAATCTATACTGGTTCCCAGGCAATGGAATAGGAACTGTTAAAAAACACTTGGATTTCATTTCCAATAATTATAAAGGTAACTTATTATTAGGAGGAGATTTTAACTGTATCTTTGATATTTCTGAAACTACAAATAAAAGACCGCTGTATCAAAACCTTTAAACAAGTGGGTAGAATTATTTCATCTTGCAGATACTTTCAAATTGAAAGAAGATAAATCTTTGTTGTTTTCCCATCAAGGTCACAGATTTGGTACCCAAACTAGAATAGATAAAATATTTGCTACCCATGACTTACACTCAAAAATAATTAATTTCTCAATCACTCCCTGCCCCCTTTCAGACCACAATTCATTGATACTAAAACTTCAAAATGGGTACAAACCATTAATCTTTAACTCCAGAAATCCAGCATATATAACTAAAATTAAAGAGTTAAAACCCTGGTTATTATCCAAATTACAATTCTTCTTAGATATTAATTACACCACAGAGATAAATAAAATAATGATATGGGACTCATTAAAAGCTTACATATATGGTAAACCCCCAACTTGGTATAAAAAAAAATCAGAGAATGGGATTCTGAATTATTAGATCTACAATCCAAACTTTTGTCAGTAAAAGCTGAAAAAAATCAAAATCATTTGGAGATGAAAAAGAAAGTAGAAGTATTTAACAATAAGTACAATGAAATTCTAACACATAAAATGAGTTTAGCTTTAGAAAAACTAAAAATTAATACATTGGCACTTCTCCCAAATATCTACATAATTTTCCACAAGAATCAAAATACAATCAAAAGCTAACAACATTAAAAGTATCTTTCATGAAAAGAAAGGGAAAAATGTCTTGCATATAGGTGACATTCTTGATGCCTATAGAAATCACTATATGAAATATTTCCAAAAAGAAAATATATATATTGATCAGTTAAATCTAGAAGAAAAATGTTCTAATATAAAAAAAAAACAGAAAAATTAAAACTAGATCTGCAAGCACCCATATCTTACAAAGAAATTACAGATACAATAAAAGAGGGTAAAAATAATAAAACTCCAGGTATAGATGGCATAATTATGGAAATACATGAACTTTTTCCTTCAAAGATACTATCCCTCTTTCATAAAACTCTATTAGAAATACAGTCACAAGCTTTAATACCACCCTCTTGGAGATATTCCTTAATCACACCAATCCTAAAAGAAAACATCCCTAAACCTCTGCATCTGATGTAGACCTATATCATTATTAAATTATGACTATAAGATATTTATGAAAATATTAACTAACAGAATGAAAATACCACTATCCAAAACAATAAATAATGATCAAAGTGGATTTATATATCATAGACACACACGTGACAATATTAAAAGGATAATTTCTCTTATAGATTATGTTAATAAAGAAAATAAACACTCATAATTGGCTTAGATATAGGGAAAGCCTTTGATTCCCTAAAGTGGGACTATTTATTCAAAATCTTAATGCTATTTGAATTCCCTGCACCCTTTAAAGAATATATATATATATATATATATATATATATATATATATATATATATATATATATATATACATATACAAATAATTTAGCATATATCAAGTTAGGTCCTTTTACCTCTGAATCGATACATATAACAAAAGGCACTAAACAAGGATGCCCCATGTCACCAATTCTATTTACTCTGGCTATTGAAATATTGGCAGATTCAATTTGTAGCAATATAAAAATCAAAGGGATAGTTGTTTATGACCAATACAATTATAAAGTAATGCTATTTGCTGATGACATATTACTAACATTATATTATACAAAAGAGACATTAGAAGAATTAGATATATTAATTGACAAATTTCACATGACTTCAGGACTCCATTTCAATAAATCAAAATCAAAATTTGTATTTTTAAATAAAAAAAAGAACTGCAGACTAAAGGGGATTACATCACAGGGGAACAAGAATCTACCTTAAAATATCTAGGAATTGAGTTATGCAAGGATAATAATGAATTGGTCTAAAAAACTACAATAATATCATCAACACAATTACAATCTCTGTGGAAAATGGAGCAAAATAATATTAACTTTTGAAGATATACTACAGTTAATAAAAATGGTTTTACTGCCCAAGATCCTATATATAACCTTGGCAATACAACTGTTACCAGAAAGGAATATAATTAAACAAATTCATGCCTAATAACATTTTTATGGTTTCCCAAAAGAAACAAAATAGCTTTAATACATAATATCAGACCATGGAAATAGGAAGGAATAAACTTTCCTGATATAGAAACATATATAAAAACAACAATATCTAAAACAATCTCAGATTGGATAAGTCCAAATTACTCTGCAAATTGGAAAGAATTACTAACTGTAATATCAATAAATGAATTTCATTTACAAAAAAAAATTCCAATAACAGATAAAAACTATTTGCCATGGCACATATGTATTAGTATGCAATTAAACCCACTAAAACTTGTATGATTAATTATTACATTGACTCATTTAGGAAAATGATTAATGTAAATATAGATTTAAAAATCTGGTTTGATCTTTTAACACCGTTTATAGCCACAAAGAACTTTCCACATAAAATATATATAGAAATTATTAATTCCTGGGAACAGAAAGCATTTGTTTGTTGGCTCCAGTGTATCAAAGAACTAAAACTTTTAGATATGCAAGTAATAAAAACAACATACAAAATTCCACAACAGGACTGACTAACTTTACAGAGTATTCTGTCATATTTGCAAGATTCGAATAGAATAATTAACAATTCTTAATTTAAAGAAATACCTACATTTACGAAATACATATATGAAATCATATATAATGACATTGATATGGAAACAGTATTTCAAAATTTTACAAAATATTGCTAAACTATAAAACAACACCCAAAACCTCATATTGGAAATATATAACAAAAGGACACTGAATACAGTTAACTGAAGATATTAAAACAAATAAGATATCGATAAAATATACATCCTTTACACAATACTGGAAAAATGAAAACGGCAGCAGTTGTACGAAGTGTAGCTCCAGACCACATAAAATATAAACCAGTAACTTTAATAATCGGTAAGCACTTTCACCACTATCCGTGGCTTCCTCAGACCATATACAAACATGAAAAGCACATAAAAACATTTTTAAAGTATACCCTATACAGCTCATTAACTTCAAACATCTCCCAACCAATCAAGTTACATTGAACACACACCCTTCATCTTAAAACATCACTTCCTTGATGTATATTGTGCATTACCGACTTTTAAAACACATTGCTTCTTTTATCAAACATTCACAGACATTCTCAGATGCTATATATTCCAAAGCATTTTAAAACATTGATTTAGGAGAGCGGTAAGGCAGTTCCCTCAATTCAAAAGCAATTTTGCTTAATGTCAATGCCAGAAGTTGCTATTTACCAAATAGTGCATCAGCAATCACAGTATATAGATAGGTATTTTGAATCCACACTGTGGTCAATAAATCCTCTCAGCAATCATAAGCCCAGTATAAATTCCAATTTTAGACAGTATTCACATCACCATTCCATCATTTCACCGGCTTTTCAAAAAAGAATGGATCGACCACGTAAATATATAAAAATATAAACTGAGTTTTATTCAAACACAAGAAAAACGGCAAGTGCTTTCACCCGTAAGCTTAATCAGGCCATAGGTAATTAAACATTTAAATCTTATATATACCTTCTGATACACCAATTAATCATGACATCACTTCCTAGTTTTAATTACAATTCCAGTGATTCAGCAGCGCTTGAATAATAAAACATTTCATCGTACAAATATATATACAACGTGCCCCCATTCAAGAATGTGTCCAACTGTACGTTTGGCTCACACCATCTCTATAAATACATATTCAAGTGGATGCTGCAATACATTTAAAAATATATATATAACAATAAAAAATGTAAATAAAAAAAATATAAATAATATATATAAAGGGTATGTATATATATGCATCACTATATACCCTCAGTTAAAAAATAATAACATTTTGCTACCTACTTAATGAACGTATACTAATAGAGACTCTAGATATAATAAAATCTATATATATGTATAGAACTAACATGTACAATATGAGATATAAAATTTAATATCTTATACATATATGAACACTAGACATAGAAGGTGGATACTAACTAAGAACTACTCTATATACTTTATTTCAGCACAATAATAATAATAAATATATATGATCATGCAGAATGCTGTATATAATTCCAACACAAGTCATATATGCTTGATGGTAATAAAACATGCTTAATGGTAACAAGAATATTTGTTATATAATCCAATAGAAATTTTTTATGTAATGAATATATATATCAAAATCAATATTTGCTAATTTTTAAATTCCTAGCTCTTAATGTAGGTTTTATAGGAATTCTGTCATTAATACCTGGATCCTTATGAGCCCTCAGTCTAATAATCCATTTACTCTCATGTTGTTCAGTTATATTACGTATAGGTCCTCTTCTAACTGTGGGGGTATTTACGTATATCACCATGAATTTAAATTTATGTTCCATTGAATTATTAATTACATGTTTGGCCAGAGCATTTTTATCGGATCTAATCCTAATATTATAATAATGCTCCCTAATTCTTTCCTTCAGCCTTCTATCAGTCTTGCCAACATAAAATGCTGGACAAGACTGACAGACTGCTAAATACACCACATGCATGGTCTCACAGGTTGCATTACAATTAAACTTGAATATCTGCTGTGTTACAGGGTGTATAAAGCTTGCTGATTGGTCTATCATGTGGCAATAAATACATTTCCCACATGGTCGTGTGTACATAATAATATCACTCGTCCATGATATAGATTCAACTCTATTAGAACTACAGAGCATTCTATATAAATTTAATTTGTTTTTATAGACAAAGTTTGGTATATCTCCTACTATTCCTGAAATTTTTGGGTCAACTAATAGGAGGTCCCAGTATTTCATATAGGCATTTTTAACTTCATCAACATCTTGTGTGTAATAAATAGTAGCCATAGGCCAACTGTTGTTAAAGCTGTTCCTTGTTTGTGCTATCTGCTTTTCCCCCTTGCTTTGATCAGCAAAATATGGATACGCTCGTCCTTCCCTTAGAATCTCTATGTTAGCCAAACTTTCTTGTATTTCTTGTGGTTTTTATGATCTTTCTAAGAATTGTTGTTTAAGTTGTATCATTTCTTCATTAAATCCTTCTTGTGTGGAATTCAACCTAGATACCCGCATGGCCTGGCCTTTCACCACATTTTTAAACACATAACCTGGATGCATACTAGATCTATGCAAGTAAGTGCTCCTATGGCATGTTTGTCTATGTACCCCAGTATTAATATATCCATCAAGAATTTTTTCCACGTAAACATCCAAATAAGACACAAAGTTCTGTGATGCAGTCACAGTAAACTTTAAATAAGATGTTAATGAATTAATTTCTTGTACAAAGGAATTTAAATGTTTTTGGTTGGATTTCCAAATTAGAAAAAGATCGTCTACAAAACAAACGTAAAATCCTACATGTTCCTTGTAAGATTCTAATGTAAACAATAATCTATTTTCCCAATCTGCCATCACTAGGTTGGCGTAGCTGTTGGCACATGAAGTGCCCATAGCTACGCCATCCCGTTGGATGTAAATCTTGTGGTTAAAAGTGAAAATATTATGGTCCAATACTATTCCCATCAGGGTACATAAAGTTTCTATTTGAGAAAGGGTATAATGTGATGCCAGGCATCTGCGTATACATTCAATACCTTGTTGGTTCGGAATACTGGTAAATAATGAAGTTACATCTAGTGTAACTAACCAGTATTCAGGTATTACTTTTTCTACTTCCATGTATTCATACAACATAAATAAAAATTGCTTAGTATCTTTTAAAATATACGCATAACTTTCTACTATCATTCTCAATTTAGACTCTATGTATATTGATAGAGGTTCCGTAATCCAACCTCTACCTGCTACAATAGGCCTCATAGGTGGTGAGGTCGGATTCTTATGTATTTTTGGGACCCCTTGTATACTGGGTATTCGAGGATTACCCACTTTACAAAAATCAAACAGTTCTCGACAAATTTGTCCTTCTTGAAATAAATACAGAAGCTCCATGTTAACCTTGGTAATAATAATATCAACCTTCTTATTATTAATCTGTTCATAATATTGATCATTGGCTAACATAGTTACCATACTAGTTATATATTCATTCATATCCATAATTACTGTGGGGCCCCCTTTATCAGCCGGTCTAATCATAATGTTAGGGTCACTTTTTAAATTTCCAAGTGCCTTTCTAGCTCCATAGGTTAGATTATAATAACATTTTTTATAACATTTTTTGCTCCTATTGACTTCATTTTGTTTATGTAATTCTTCCTCTACTAATCTAGAATATGCATCTAATAAGGGATGTAAAATTGGTACATAAATGCTAGGTTTTCTAAAAACTTGGCCATGTAAGCATGTCTCTGTATTACCATAATTTATTTTTAACTGAATATTTCTAATAAACAATTTTAAATCTGTTATTGTTTCAGTTATATCACTTCTCATAGTGGGTATAAATGTAAGACCTTTTTCTAGAACATCTATCTCTTCTTTAGTAAGAATTTTACTTCATTATTTACCAGTATTCCGAACCAACAAGGTATTGAATGTATACGCAGATGCCTGGCATCACATTATACCCTTTCTAATCCAACCAAAAACATTTAAATTCCTTTGTACAAGAAATTAATTCATTAACATCTTATTTAAAGTTTACTGTGACTGCATCACAGAACTTTGTGTCTTATTTGGATGTTTACGTGGAAAAAATTCTTGATGGATATATTAATACTGGGGTACATAGAAAAACATGCCATAGGAGCACTTACTTGCATAGATCTAGTATGCATCCATGTTATGTGTTTAAAAATGTGGTGAAAGGCCAGGCCATGCGGGTATCTAGGTTGAATTCCATACAAGAAGGATTTAATGAAGAAATGATACAACTTAAACAACAATTCTTAGAAAGATCATAAAAACCACAAGAAATACAAGAAAGTTTGGCTAACATAGAGATTCTAAGGGAAGGATGAGCATATCCATATTTTGCTGATCAAAGCAAGGGGGAAAAGCAGATAGCACAAACAAGGAGCAGCTTTAACAACAGTTGGCCTATGGCTATTATTTATTACACACAAGATGTTGATGAAGTTAAAAATGCCTATATGAAATACTGGGACCTCCTATTAGTTGACCCCAAAATTTCAGGAATAGTAGGAGATATACCAAAATTTGTCTATAAAAACAAATTAAATTTATATATTATGCTCTGTAGTTCTAATAGCATTGAATCTATATCACGGACGAGTGATATTATTATGTACACACGACCATGTGGGAAATGTAATTATTGCCACATGATAGACCAATCAGCAAGCTTTATACACCCTGTAACACAGCAGATATTCAAGTTTAATTGTAATGCAACCTGTGAGACCATGCATGTGGTGTATTTAACAGTCTGTCAGTCTTGTCCAGCATTTTATGTTGGCAAGACTATCATGATAGAAGGCTGAAGGAAAGAATTAGGGAGCATTATTATAATATTAGGATTTGATCCGATAAAAATGCTCTGGCCAAACATGTAATTAATAATTCAATGGAACATAAATTTTAATTCATGGTGATATACGTAAATACCCCCACAGTTAGAAGAGGACATATACGTAATATAACTGAACAACATGAGAGTAAATGGATTATTAGACTGAGGGCTCATAAGGATCCAGGTATTAATGATAGAATTCCTATAAAACCTACATTAAGAGCTAGGAATTTAAAAATGAGCAAATATTGATTTTGATATATATATTCATTACATAAAAAATTTCTATTGGATTATATAACAAATATTCTTGTTACCATTAAGCGTGTTTTATTACCATCAAGCATATATGACTTATGCTGGAATTATATACAGCATTCTGCATGATCATATATATTTATTATTATTATTGTGCTGAAATAAAGTATATAGAGTAGTTCTTAGTTAGTATCCACCTTCTATGGCTAGTGTTCATATATGTATAAGATATTAAATTTTATATTTTATATCTCATATTGTACATGTTAGTTCTATACATATATATAGATTTTATTATATCTAGATTCTCTATTAGTATACGTTCATTAAGTAGGTAGCAAAATGTTATTATTTTTTAACTGAGGGTATATAGTGATGCATATATATACATACCCTTTATATATATTATTTATATATTTTTTTATTTACATTTTTTATTTTTATATATATATTTTTAAATGTATTGCAGCATCCACTTGAATATGTATTTATAGAGATGGTGTGAGCCAAAAGTATAGTTGGACGCATTCTTGAATGGGGGCACGTTGTATATTTATTTGTACGATGAAATGTTTTATTATTCAAGCGCTGCTGAATCACTGGAATTGTAATTAAAACTAGGAAGTGATGTCATGGTTAATTGGTGTATCAGAAGGTATATATAAGATTTAAATGTTTAATTACCTATGGCCTGATGAAGCCTACGGGTGAAAGCGCTTGCCGTTTTTCTTGTGTTTGAATAAAACTCAGTTTATATTTTTATATATTTACGTGGTCGATCCATTCTTTTTTGAAAAGCCGGTGAAATGATGGAATGGTGAAGTGAATACTGTCGAAAATTGGAATTTATACTGGGCTTATGATTGCTGAGAGGATTTATTGACCACAGTGTAGATTCGAAATACCTATCTATATACTGTGATTGCTGATGCACTATTTGGTAAATAGCAACTTCTGGCATTGACATTAAGCAAAATTGCTTTTGAATTAAGGGAACTGCCTTACCGCTCTCCTAAATCAACATTTTTATACTTGCTAAGTAAAGTTGGAGAAGCGTTTCAAACAGCCATTTACTTTTTAATTGTCATTTTAAAACATTCCTTATATTAGTAGCATTTCATATACTGTGTGCTAAACAACTCATACTTCTCTCATAGCAAAGATATTACATTAACTTATAGTTAGCTAGTTTTTACTTATGCCACATCATATCTTACTATTTGCGTTACTAATATGCTAACTATTTCCAATAAATTCGTTTCCATTACTAGATTCAATAAAATTCAAACATTTTATACAACATACTTGTTTCGCTAACTTTATAAGTAAAGCTCCGGTCTAGGAATACACATATATTACCTTTTCCACCAGTTTACATCCCATACTGAAACTTAAATTCTTTCAATACCGTAGTCCAACAGTACATATCCCATCAAGATATTAACATGTTTCATTTTTATCTTGTTATAATTCCAGCTCTGAAATGTTTATATTGTAAAAGCATATACTCCTCGTCATGTAAACGCCTTTGCGCATACTCGATGACATCATTGCGATATGTGTATACTCCAGAGTGAATTTTCACACTCCTTTCAGTATACTACTATGGAAAAATGAAAACTTTAAAGTATATATACAATTTAAAAAAAATATATATATATACAGCCAATTCTATAAAATAATGGACAACATGTCCAGAACAATTCCACTGAAAAATACCATACTCATTTGTCCTATGTATCCAGTTTCACAGTCCACAATATTAAGCATTCCATAGACTATACAGGTGCTATCAGGGGCACTTTTATCTAAGTATCAAGTATAGTAAGCAGAGTTTAAAATGTGATGGACTATATTTAAAAGATCTCTTCAAACAACCATATAGGGATATGTTTACATGGATGATTTCACCAGCATTGATACTGAGTACTAAGAATTTCATAAAAAATATATATAACCATGCAACAGGTACATACACAATGAATATATGCAGACAGTATACAAGAAATGGAGAAATAGTACACTTAGGTCAAATGTCCTACATGCTATTATAGGATGACATATCTGCAGCATTTATATAGATGGACACAATAAATATATGCAGACAGTATGCAAAAAATAGAGAAATAGCACACTTAGGTCAGATATCCTATATAATATTATAGGGTAGCATATCTGCAGCATTTACATAAATGAACCCATTTAGACTTTAACTTATTTGGGGAAGTATTTATCCAATATAGAAATATATTTGTATCATTAGTGAGAACATACTTTAAGCAGTCTACTCCTCATATATGGAACATAGCATTCCACATGTTACCATATTTTATTATAAGGCCCGCTCTTAATATATAACGGGTATACATCTATAGAGTAACTTATTTTACGATAATATGTCCTCTACAATTAACACTTATCTAAGTTTGATTGGT
The DNA here is from genome assembly GCF_019279795.1 of Protopterus annectens. Taxonomy (NCBI): domain Eukaryota; kingdom Metazoa; phylum Chordata; order Ceratodontiformes; family Protopteridae; genus Protopterus; species Protopterus annectens. Next base: position 534,243,575 of record NC_056744.1, read on the forward strand.
GGTTACTCGTCATTTTGAGAGGTATGGAAAGCTCTAACAGCTCAGTTCATTCGGAAGGTGAGAAGAGGGACAACTTGGGCAAAACTCATAAGCTGATAGGACAGCTTTCTCAACTGGTGGACTTGCTTACACTGATCAGCCATGAGCGGATTGCTGGTTCTGGGCTTCAACAAAATGAGAATTTACCTAACACAGCAGATTTAGGGTTTTATGCGCTGACAATGGAGATCGTTCCCCTGGTGCTACTGCCATGAACCTGCACAAACAAACAGGTGATGTTTTATTAAGGGAGGGCAAGCCGGATGATTTCAATGTATGGATGGAAAAGAAACATTTTAAAAGCTTTGATGTTAATGCATCTGCTGAGGTGAATGTTGGACTGAGAGACACTTATAAAAACTCTTTAGCCAAATTTTCTGAACTTCTTATGAAGTATAAAGCCTTACAAATAGAAAATGAATATTTATTTATAAAGTATACTGTGTGCTGCAGGAGTTTACCATTTCACTTTTGTTGGAGTTTATTAGTTGCAGTTTGGTGATTTTCCTCTCTTTGATTGGTTGAAATTGAAATAAAATTACTTAACAAGGGTCTAAATTTTGTCCCTGTTTTTTTGTTAATGAGGATACATTTGCTAATGATGTTTCAAATTTTTTCCAATTGTTGAATTTAAGATTGATTTTCGCAGATAGCACTCAGACTCAAAGATCTACTGATTTACATTTCCCCTTTTATCCCACCCATGGACAAACACGTTGCTATATTCAAGGATTGTGTGCTTAAAGATCTGCACTTTAATACGTTTCTTCTTACTAACATGAAGCACAACCTTACCAAGCAAGAACAAGAGGTGTTAACTAAGCTCAGGAGCAACCATGAACTGGTCATATTACCAGCCAACAAAAGTGGCGCAGTCATGGTTATGGATTGGCCAATATATTTAGCAGAGGCCAAAAAACAACTATAAGACGAGCAATTCTATATGCACATGCCATTAGACCCAACACCAAAATTTAAACAGGAAATAGATTCCTGAACCTTGCCCTGGAAGAAGGCATCATTACTAAACAAACCTTGTATCACTTGACTGTGTCTGATCCCCAATCCCAATATCTTTATTTACTGCCTACAATTCATAAAGATCCATGTAAACCACCAGGAAGGCCAATTGTATTGGGCAGGGAGTCACTCATGGAACCTTTAGCTGCATTTCTCACCAAATATTTACAACCCCTTTTATCCATGGACAGGGCTTGGATACAAGACAACACTCAATTTTTACAGATTGTGATGGATACACAGTTGGATTCTAGCTGGTTAATATGCACATTGGATGTGACCGCCCTATAAACCAACATTCCCCATTGTACTGGGTTAGAGTCCATTCAATTTTGGCTAGACAAGTCCAATTTATATTCCCCTGGCTTTAACACCTTACTTGTTTGCCTCACAGAACATGTGTTAACCAAGAACGTGTTTTATTTCCATGGCAAATGTTATTGGCAGGTGAAAGGTACCACTATGGGGACCTCTTTCACCCTCATTTATGCGGACCTTTTCATGGGTTATATAGAGGAACAACTCATCTATGACGTCGGCCACAACCTATATCTTGATGAAAATGATATTTGGTGACGATATCTTATGTTCATAGGTTCATAGGTAAGTACCAGGCTATCTGCCCAAGGGCATTTATAAGCCTAGCCAGAATGTGTTGGCTTTCGCCACCCCCTTAGATTAGTTCCCTGTGCCTCTATCCAGCAGATCCATTAGTTCCCTGCACCACTGTCCAGCAGAGCCACTGCAGTGATCCCCGGAGTAAATTTTCTGTTTCCCATCCACCTGTCAAAGTTTCTCTTGAAGAGTGTTAGTGAGGGGTATAGCCTGATTTATATTGGAATCCTGTTCCAAAGCATGGGGAGTCTCTGTGATAGGAATCTATCTCTCCGGCATGTCCTATTTATCATTGTGGTGAGGTTTATATCTCTAGAGTGTGTGGCTCTCTGGGATTTGTTTTTTTTTTTTAGGTGGAGTATGTCCATCAATTCTGGGTTGGACATGGCCTTGCATGTCAGGCAGAGATCACCTCTGAGTAAGCGGTATGCAACCAAGTACAGCTGGAGTTTCTTGAGTTGGGCTGCATAGGGCATCTGTTTGAGGCCAGTAATCCTCTTGGTGAGGTACTTTTGTGGTCTTTCCAGCTGTTGCAGGTGTCTTGTACGGTACATCCCAAATGGGGTGTTGTATTCTATGATGGGTCTAATGAGTGATGAGCAGAGAGGCACAATAACCTCTTTTGTTCTAGATGCGAACACTTTTGTGATTTGGTGGGCAACATAGAAGGATTTTCTAACCACCTTGGCAATATGATTATCAAAGGAGAGATTACTATCTACTTGGGTCCCCAGATCCCTTATTATATTTTCTGTATTTAGGGGACTACCACCTATGTGGTAGTTCATGGGTACTTTGTTTTTTCCAAAGGTGATGACTATGCACTTTTTGGCATTTAGCTTGAGGCCATGATTTTGACATCAGGTATCAGTCTCAGTGAGACTCATCTGGAGGGTGTCTGTATCAGCTGGAGAATCAATTATGGCCCCTAGTTTGCAGTCATCTGCAAACTTGGTCAGCCATAGTCCTCCTATGCTTGTCTGTACCTCTGAGAAGTATATACCGAACAGGAGGGGTCCTAAGACTAAGCCCTGGGGGACGCCACTTGTAACCAGTTTAGAGTCAGACGTAGAGCCTGCAACTCTTACCATGTGGGTTCTATCCATGAGCCAGTTGGCAACCCATCTCTTGATGTAGGGGTTTATGTTCAAGCTGGTGAGCTTGTCTATAATACTTGACTGGGGAATGGTGTTGAAAGCCTTTGTGAGGTCTAGGTAGGCTGTGTGGACCTCCTTTCTCTCATCTAATGCCTTGGTAACCATCTCAAAGAAGTCCAAAAGGTTTAGGAGGCATGATCTGCCCTTAACAACACCAAACTGGGTAGGGTCCAAGGTTTGGAGGTTCCCAATGTCTCTGTTAATGAGTTCCATGATGATGCATTCCATAGCCTTGCAGACCAGGCTAGTCAGGCTTATAGGGTGATAGTTCCTGGGGTCCGTTGTGGCTCCACCTTTGTAGAGCGGGATAACTGTTGCGGTGTGCCACTCTGTGGGTACATAGCCTGTAGAGAGGCTGAGTTTGAACAGTATGTTTAGGTGAGGGGTTAGTTCATTTTGGAGCTCTTGTAAGACACAGGCTGGGACGCCGTCTGGTCCCATTGAAGCTGTGTTTTTAGCTTTGGAGAGGGCTGTTTTAGCCTGTGTGTCAGTGATTGATGGCCTACTACATTCTTCTGGTATGGTTATGGGCCCTTTAGGGGGTGAGAGGGGGGTGAAGTTTGCACTAAACCTGTCTGCCAGAATGTTGGCAATATCATTCGGTTCAGTGTATTTTGTGCCATTCTGCACTAACTCAGAGCAGATCTGAGAGTTTCAACTTAGGTTCTTGACATAGCTAAAGAATGCTTTGTGGTTATCTTTGGAGTCATTGGCAATTTTTCTTTCGAAACTAGCCTTGGATGATTTAATGAGGGATCATAGTTTCTTGCTGATACTGATCAGGGATGTCTTTCCTTCTTGGGATTTTACTCTTTTCTGTACTAGTTTCCTTCTTCTGTTGTATAGCTTGTTTATGGCAGGGTCCACCAGACTGGTTTCCTTTTCTTGGAGGAGTGAGTCTTGGTTTTACTTGGGATAGCATGATCCATGCATTCCTGCAGATGCTCATAGAGTGCCTTTGTAAAAGTTTCAGCAGCTTGAACAGCATTGTCCTTTAGCATGGGGGCTGTGAACCTTTCCACCTCGGTCTTAAGTAAAGTGAAGTTTGCTTTTGAGAAGTTTTTCATGGTGGTTTCCTTGATTGGGGGTGGGGGTGGAATGTGGATATCCAGAGTTTATTAGTCTATGGTCTGATCTAACCAGCGAGGAGTTGACCTCCGGTGTGGAACACTGGTTGCCCATGTTGGTGATGACCAGGTCCAACATGTTGTTTCCTCTGGTGGGGGTGTTGACCAGTTGATCCAGGGCATTTGAGTTTATAAATTCTAGGAAGCGTTGGGCAAGGGAGTTAGTACTTGAGTAGTTCTCCCAGTTTATGTTTGGGTAATTGAAATCACCCAGTATTAGGGTGTTTGGTAGGACCTTCATATTTCCCAGTGTCTCCAGAAATGTGGAATGGGAGTCCTGGGCCATGGTGGGTGATCTGTAGCAAGCTACAATTTGGATTGCAGTTTTGCCCATTGTTAGTTGCACATGGATGATCTCTGATGCATTGTGCTGCACCACTAACCTGGAGGTGTGGGTATCCTTGATGAATATGGATACACCTCCGTCTTTTGTGTTTCAGTCCTAGTTCTGTGGCCGAAAGGTATGGTATGTGTTATAGCCTAGTAGTGCTGGGGTGCTCTCAGGAGCCTTAAACCAGGTTTCTGTTACTGCACAGATGTGGATGTTCTCCATACTGAGTAGTGCCTCGAGTGTGTGCATTTTGAGGTTTAGACTTCTGGCGTTGAGTAGCATTACCCTCAGTTTTTGGTTGGATGATTGCTGGATGGTGTGGAAGGGGGATGATACATATATACAGGAATTTGTACAGTGCCTCAAGGAGAATAAGTGGGGCATCCAATTTACATTAAATTTTGACATCAACCAAATTACATTTTTGGATGTCACTATCACTAGAGAGGCTGATCATACACTTAGGACTGAGGTATTTTGCAAACATCCCCAATATAACACCTTACTTCATGCCAATAATCATCACCATCAACACATCATTCACAACATCCCCAAATCCCAATTTTTAAGGGTAAGACATATTTGTTCCTCTTAGAACTCTTATAATTTTTATCAAATGGATTTGAAAAACAGATTCCTCCACAGAAGATATGATACTCATAACATCAATAAGGTGAGTCAATTTGCCTCACAACAACCCAGACATTCCTTGTTACAATACCAGCATATTTCTAAGGTGAACAATCAAGTTGAGCCAGTCTGTCTGGTTACCAACTTTTGGTGCAACATTAATACTTTCTGGCAGATTATTGATCATCATTGGGATATTCTTATGGCAAATGACAATCTTTGCGAGCTTCCTTCTTTGAAATGTCTTTTCTCATACCATAGAGGTCCTACGTTGGACTCTTATTTTAATTATTACAAACATATGGTGCCTTCCAATACACAGCAGGTTACATTATTTGGGAACAAATTGATAGGGTGCACTCCCTGCGGTCACTGTTCAGCTTGTACCCATGTACTCAAGAGCAATGCATTCACTAGCAGCAATACTTCCAAGGTCTATGATATTTTATGTTTTGGTAACTGTAACACTGACTGTGTCATATATTTAGCTACTTGCTCTTGCTCTGCCTTTTATGTGGGGCAAACCTCTAGGTCACTGAGGGTTTGTATCTCTGAGCACCTCAGTGACATTAGAAATAAAAGGATGCCCAGTTCATTATTCAAACACACTATGACCCACATCACTGCTCAGTTTAAATTTATTACAATTGATAGGGTTACAGGAAACAGAATGTTTAAACTTGGTTGGGATACTATGTTAAATAAAAAATAATCCATTTGGATCATCGGGTTGGGGGTTTGTTTAAACCTGGCCTGAATGAGTTAAATTGATTGTCCAATGAGATGCTATTTTGTAATTAGGTTTACTATTTAAACTTATTGGGTGTGTTTCTTATGGTTATAGCACTGAGGAAGGCTAACTTTTGGCCTAAACCAGTCTGTAGTTTATTTTAAACTCATATAATTTTCACCCTTGGTGCTGGATATTTTTTGTTGTTTGACTATAGTGGTTCAGTCCATTGCCTGCCATACTTGCATATTTCCTTGTTCTACAACCTTTATAAATCCCCCTAAGTTTTTAAGGCTGCAAGAAATCAGTAGGAAAACTAAAATTAGGAGGAAGAAGGTGTGAGTTATGCTTCTGTTCTTTGTTTACTCAGAATGGTGTACACTTAGTGTAGGTATTATTGAATCCCAGTGACTGTTTAAATTCAAGCTTGCATGTAGAGTGGCTAGTTACCTCAGTGAGATCATGCAGCAGACATTGCCAAAGATAGGGAGCCAGTACAGAAAAGCTATATCCTGAACTGTGTAGCTTGATAGATGGGATTTGGAGCATAGGGCCATCTCTAACCTGACTTCTAAGGTTATAGACCAACAATAGGTTTTATAGTGAATGAGAAGGGGCATCTTGGAGCAGTTTGTAAAGTAGAAATCCTAAAAAGAGGTTGGCCCTGGCTTGTACTGATAGCCATTTTGCTTTGGCTAATGTGAGGTATTGATACTTATGTCATCGGGAGCTGGAAATGAACTGGAAAAGATCTGTAGTTTGCTGGGTGCTTTTGATAAGTCCACAGAGCAGAGTTTTTGTTTCCTTTGGGTTGAAAAGAAGCTTTCTGGAGCTAAGTCATTTGATATATTCTAGGAGGTATGTTTGTGGTTGGCTTTGGATGACATGTGAGCAGGGTTTGATCTATAGATACTATGTCATCAGTGTTTAAAAGGATTTATAGTCTGGGTAGGTCAAAAGGTGGTTTATTTATAAAAAAAATCAATAGGAAGGTCGTAAGTTTCAACCCTTAGGAATACTTGGATGAGTACAGACAACAACAGAGGGTGGTTGATCTTTACTATAAAAGATCTGCTAGACAGAATGTCTTGAAATCACTTTGTGGATTCTTGGCTGATGCCAATTTCTTATAGGTAGATTAGTATTAATGAGAGACCCATTGTATCAAAGGGTTGGGATGGGTCAAATAAGCACATCACTAGTTAGGCTGTCTTTGTCCGTATCATCTGTTAGGGTCCAAAATGCTGTCAGATGGATTACCTCATGCCTACCTAAAAGGCAGGTCACTTGTTGGCAAGCAAGCTGTATTTTTTGCATGTAGAGGATAAGTTTATTATAAATCATTTTTTTCCAAAATCCTTCCAGGAGTTGGGATAATGGAGATGGGTCAGAAAATACTAGTTAATGTTGGTTTGGGGTATTTAGGAATAGGAAAAGGGCTGACAAAAGCTGACTTCCATGAAGTGGGCATGGCTCTATATCACTTCATTGAAGTGAGACTTCAGCGAATGGCATTTCATTGGAAATGCCATTCCTCAAATTCTGCTCATGTGGGGGGCTGCACCCCCCCCCCCACTAATTATATAAACCAACTTCGTGATCACACTACAGAGGGGGAATGGCAAATTTCCTGATCCTCACTGTACCATGATCTCAGTATGAACAGTTTGACATTCGATGTAAGTGCACTGAAAATGCTGTTCGCTGAACTGATTTTTCACTGAACTGATAGGAACCTGAGGGCACAGATTTGTTATTCAGGCAGATGTTATATATATGTTTTAGATATGTCACTATGGTAACTTTGCAGAGATAAAAAAAACAAGTATAAATGGTAGCAGGGCAGGTAGGACAGGCCAGTGGGATTTATTCATGTATAGGTGTGATCTGTTTAGCTGTGAATTTAAATAATAAAGAGTGGAAGGTATTCAGGAGACCTAATTTCTATTGACATGGTTGAGGAGGTGGAAGGCAAGTTAGAAAACTCTTTTACAATATCAAAAGGTGAAAGGTTATCAGCCTGAGAAGGTATATACCATTGTATGTGAAATTCCTTAAGGGATACCTCCCAACAACAGTATTCATTTACAGCCAGAATTTTTAGGAGAATGTAAGACAGAAGTTTGTTTTCATTTCAGGTATTTGGCTTGCCCTTTTTTGTCTTTTAGGTCACATTTCCATAATTTCAACTTTTCAAGATTTTTTTATATTTTATGATATTTTAGTAAGAAAATCTAAAATGTCTTTTGAAATATTCTTTGGTTAGTAGCTTCTCTTGCTTTAGAAGTTCTTTTAAAACTCTTTGCTGCTTATTACAGAGTACTGCATCACAGGAGTTGTATAGATCACAGTGGTCTGTGCTAATTCTTACAGGAACATAATGCTGTACCACACTGATAGCCCACAGGAGGTATAGTGGATGGGCAGGTACCTACCAGCATCAGTGCTAAACAGAAGCTATTAGGCAAATATTGCTGGGCACTCCTTTGGTGACCACCAGAAGTAAGCATATGTCACAGACTTACCCTTTATTATTTTTCGCCACAGAATCGTGAAGTTGTGCTTGTGTATCATTTTTTAATAATGTTTCTGCAAAGTAAATTGTTTTACGTGATTTGTGTTCTTGTAGTTGTAAGTTGTAATTGTAAAATTAAATGTACATTTTTACTGTGTTGCTTTAAAACGTTTCTTAATTGATTTTACACAATGGAAAATAACTCACAGATTAAGGGATTCTGCATATGTACTTAAAATTAACCAAGAAATGCATACTGTGGTGAAAAGATTGTTAGGGCTCCTGTACAGGTGGTCGAGGTGAAATTCCTTGAGTCTCACTTGCACAAAGGAGGAAAAAGCTGGATATAACATTGATCATTGTTTTTCACAGGAAATCATTGCTAGTGAGATTTCTAAGTGTGTGCTGGTAACGATTCACTTCTTTTGGGAGACTTCTAGTGCAATTTCTAAGTGTGTGCTGGTAACGATTCACTTCTTTTGGGAGACTTCTAGTGCAATTTCTAAGTGTGTCCTGGTAACTATTCACCTCTTTTGGGAGACTTCTAGTGCGATTGCTAAGTGTGTGCTGGAAACGATTGACTGTTGGGAGACTTCTAGTGTGATTTCTAAGTGTGTGCTGGCAACGATTCACTTCTTTTGGGAGATTTCTCCCTCCTTCAAGTTGATACGAATGAGTTATTATATATAAGTCTAGAGTGTGTGGGGACTTGCCCCCTGTCAAAAAAAGGTAAAGGTATTTTTTCACCCTTCTATGTTTTGGGCATTACATTTCAGCATTTATTTGCTGGGCATTGTGGAAATGGACATTTCATAGTAGAATTGATTATTAGTAATTGAGAACAGCAGGGGTATATGAAAAAAAAAACACTTAAATAATTGGGAAAATAACACGTAATACAAATGACAAAGCTTTTCTCACACAAACATAAAAGTCAGGACTTCATCAGACAGTCTAATAAAGTCTGATGAAGTCATGACATTTTTGTCTGTGTGAGGAATGCACTTACTGTCGTTTGTATTACATTTTGTATTTTTTTCTGACCATTTTAGAACATTTTTTCCATAATATTTTCCTTTACTGCTCATTATTGCAGTATTTTTATTTCTGAAATATAGCTGATTAGATAAAACTTATCATGGTGCAAAATTAATTATCATGATAAGTAATGTTACAAAACAGGAGCATGAGTAAACATGTACAGTAACAATCTATTAATTACATATGAATTATACTGTGGACTGAGATCCCATCTGACAAGCTGAAAGTCTTGTATTTTGATGGATGTATAGATGTCTGCTCCATTTCCTTTAATCTTTCCAACAAAGTTATAGAAATCGAGATGCAGTCAGATGTACGACAAACACATAACTGTAATGCGATTCAGTAGTAATGTGGTAGTGCCATAAAGTGGCTATTTGTTTTATAGATTCAAAAGGAAAGTACTCACTGCACTCTTGGCAAAGTATTGTACAAATAAGTTGTTTACTTCCTAAAATAAAAAGGAAGCTTCAACAAATCAGCCGTGTCAGGATAAGATTTAATGTGGCATCACATAAATAAACAGAATTAGCAGGTAATACAGGTATCTGAGAAAATATTTCGTTATTCATTTCCTTGTTTATATTTTTTGTTTGGCAGAGACCATTTGCAGTAAAGGCCCAGGAAAAATGTTTTTAAAAACTTAAAAGTTATTTCAGCACATTGAAAGAGATTATTCATCAGATCAGCTGCATGGCTTAATGTGTATTAATATAAAATAGTGAAAGGAAGCAATCGTATAATTTCAGATCTAGGTTATGATATTTAAGATGTGCATAAACTAATGCTATCATGCAATGTTGGACATGGAGACTCACATGCACTCATGGATCAAACTATATTAAAATTGCAAAGACACAACAACAATTAGCTTTTTCTTCCAGATGTCCTTGACCATGATGGGGTGGGAGGTTGGCATAATGGTTAAGGTGTTTACCTTACATACACAAGGTGCAAGGTTCGATTCTCAAATGGGTAATTGGCTAGGCTTAAAATGGCCCACAAGGGCAGTTAGCCTAGTACTGATCTATGAACCTAGGAACCTATGATAAAGGTTGCTGGAACCAGCAACCCAATAATAGCCTGAAAAGCCTGCAATATATACTTACTTCTAGTTAAGCATATGTTATGGTGGTCAGTGAAGAGTTTTGTAATTTTAGGGGCCACCTAGAAAGCAGGTGCACCACTGTACTAATAACCATAGGTCCATAGGAGGTTACTAGGCTAGTGGCCCTTTAGCCTTTACAGGCCTAGCCAGTTTAATTCCAAGTATTCCAATTTGTTCTTTTTAAGTAATTTGCAGAACGAATTTATGAACAGAGCGAGTCTGTGATCAACACTGGCTACCCCTGTCAATGAGAGACAAGGGTGCCACCCCAGGGGTGAATTTTCAGTCTCCCATCCAATTATCTAGGTTGCATTTGAATTAGGTCAGTGAGATGTTCTGCTTTACGTGACTAGGAAGTCTATTCCAGAGAAGTGGCAGTCTCTGGGAAATGCATCTGTCTCTCCAGTATGTTTTGTTAATGACACAGGCTAGGTTAAGATCCCTAGAGTGAGTGACTCCTCCCATTTGACTAGCAGATGTGCAGCATTTCTGTTAGGGCAGGGTTAGAGATTGACCTATAGGCCAGGCATACGTAAACTCTCAGCAGGCTATAAGATACAGATTAAAGTGACAGGGCTTTCAGACTATCCACATAGGTCATGGCTTGGAGTCTCTGTATTTTCTTAGTGAGAAAACTCTGAAGTCTCTCTAGCTTCCGTAGCGGTCTGGTGAGGTTCATGAAAAAGGGTGTATTATACTCTATTAGTGGTCTGATGAGGCTCGAGTGCAGTGGAGTTATAACGTCCCTTGACCTGGATGCTATGCCCTTGCTTATGAGGTGTGCTACATAGAAGACTTTGCTTACTACTGTGGAAACTTGGTGGTCAAAGTTCAGATTGCTATCAAGCTGTGTTCCCAACTCTCGCACCACTGGGTTGGAAATCAGGGGGGTGCTGTCGATATTGTAATTTGTAGGGAATTCCATTTTACCAAAGGGAATAATAATGCATTTTTTGCATTTAGTTTTAGACCATAGCTTTGGCATCAATCATTTGTTTGTTTAGCCCTTCTTGTAATATGTTTGTTTAGCCCTTCTTGTAATCAGTGATGGCTCCCAGTTTTCTATCATCAGTGAACTTGGTGAGTCAGAGGCTGTCTCCTTTAGCCTGGACTTCTGAGAAAGAGATGCCAAACAATCAGGGGCCCAGCACAGACCCCTGTGGTACTCCACAGGTGACAGGCCTTCTGGCTGAGGTAGAGTCACCAGTTTTGACAGAGTGTATTCTGTCGGTGAGCCAATTGGCTACCATCTAGTAACGTAAGGGTAATCCCCAAGTGGAAGAGTTTTTGAAAGATGCCAGAGTAGGGGATTGTGTTGAAAGCTTTGGCAAGGTCAAAATAGGTTGTGTGCACTGTCTTACTTTCATCCATGGCTTTGGTGACATTCTCAAAGGAGTCTACCAGGCTTAATAAGCATGATCTACCTTTAACAAAACCAGACTGGGTTGGGTTCAGTGTCTGTAGGTCATCTATGTCCTTGTTGAGAAGGTCCTTGATAATTCTTTCCATGGCCTTGCAGATGAGGCGGGTCAGTCTTATAGGTCTGTAGTTCCCAGAGTCAGTTGATGCCTCCCCCCTTGTGCAGGGGGATTACTGTTGCTGTTCTCTATTCTTCTGGAACATAGCCAGTTCTCAAGCTATGATTAAAGAGAAAGCCAAGTGGGTCCAGTAGGTCTTGTTTTAGATTGTTTAGTACACAACCTGGAATATTATCTGGTCCCACCGAGACCATGTTTTTGGCTTTGGCGAGAGCAAAGATGACCATTTCTCTAGAGATACTAGACAGAGGACTGGTGTCAGGTATGCCTTGGGATATGGTAGGTTGGGATAAGAGGGTGAAGTTTGCACTGAATCTGTCAGCTAACAGGGTGGTGATATCTTCCAGTATAGTATGAGTGATCCCATCTACATCCAGTTCGGCACATAGCTGGGCATTCCCTTTTAGACTTCAGATGTAGTTAAAGAATACCTTATGATTATCCTTGGCTAGGGATGTGATTTTAGGTTCATAATTTGCTTTAGAAGACTTTACAAGATTTTTGATTTTCTTGTTTAAGCTTAGGAGGGAACTCTTCCTCTGAAGAGTAATATCCCTCTTGCTTTTGGATGACAGTTTCTTCCTCTTGTTATATAATCTGTACTTGATGTCTACCATGGTGGCTTGTTTTTACAGGAAGACCTGGTTTTGATCTGGTCAGGTACAGCAGAGTTTATGCAGTTGCTTAAGTGTTTGTATAGGGCATTTGTGTACACTTCTACATAGTGGTCATTGGTGTTTGTGATTGCAGGTGGTATGAAGCTTTTTATACCACTGCTTAGTAGGCTGTAGTTAGCTTTGGTAAATATTTTTTTATAATTTTTGTTCCTGTGAGGGTGTCAGTTCCTGTAGTTACATCAAATGAGTCTGACCTAACCAGGGAAGGCATCACATGTGGGGAAGTACAGTGACCCTCCCCATGTTGGTGAGTACTATGTCCATAACATTAGAGCCCCTAGTGGGGGCTGCAAACTATCTGTTCTAGAGCTTTTGTGTTAAAGTCCAGGAACCCCTGGGTGACTGTGTCTTTGCTTGTGTATGCCCCCTAGTCTACAGACGGATAGTTAAAATCTCCCATGACTAAGGTGTTGTGCTGTATGGCAAGAGATTCCAGTACAAATCAAACTTTGAATATATCTATAATATTTTATGTTATTGGTATTTCATACGGATACTGGGCAACAAACTCAAGTGTAGAAAATTATTTTTCAGACAAACAAGTCTATTGAGAGTGCAAAGATCTTACATTATAGATATCCAGAAATTTTGGAGCTTCCCCATAGATAACATCTTCTGCTGAAAATGTTAGTAAAGAAATTGACCTGCTTGTTAAACATACTATATGCTTATAATCTTAAAGAGTTTTTCTATGGCAAATATCCATGTCTATTTTATGTCATTAAAGAATGGGCGACCTGCACATTGGCAACCTAACTGGAGAAGAAATGTTCTCCAGCATGGTGTTAATGTACAGGTAATGCCTGGTGAAAAAAAAAACACTGCTTCACAGCAGCATGTTAAGCTGCCGTGTAGCTTGAACATTAATGTTGATAATAGTTATCATTACTTTACAATCGCTAAACAGCACTTTTGCTGTTTATAGAGTGTAAGATTAAAACAAAAAAAAAGTAACTTAAAATACTAAAACTGTATCACTGCAGTCAGTAAACTGGACTTTACAATAAAATAAAAATAAAATGCTTTATTTCACAAATAATTGAGCGCTTTCTTCCCACACACACACACACACACACACAGGGACTTCATAAGAATCTGAAACTCATTGAGAACACCCCACATATGTACTCTCAATACGCACAGAAAGCATTTGTACTTAAAGTGACAAAGCCACTACTTGCTGAAACAATCGTATTCCAACACACATTAGGTCCATTTAATAACAATAAAAATAATCACAAGCCTTAAAAACAACATAAATATACAACATCTAAACACAATGTGAAACAGATGATAAAAATATATCTATTTAAAATTGGATCTGTTAACCAAAACTGGTTGTAAAGAAATGGATTTAACTCTGGATATGTGGCAGCATGTAACCAAACAAAAAATGATAGAAAACTGTGTGCGTGTATCTGTGTGAGTGTATCTGTGTGCATGCATCTGTGTGCATGTATCTGTGTGTGTATACGTGTGCATGTATCTGTGTGTGTACGTGTGCGTGTATCTGTGTGAGTGTATACATGTGCGTGTATCTGTGTGAGTGTATACGTGCATGAAAGTGACAGTGAAATTGATCAAGACATTGTTTTAGTGTGTGTTGTGTATTTGTGAGTTTGTGAGTGTGTTTATGTAAGGGTCCTTGTGGGCAAGGAAGTGGAAGAGTGTGTATGTGTGTGTGTGTGTGTGTGTGTGTGTGTGTGTGTGTGTGTGTGTGTGTGTGTGTGTATGAGACAGAGATCAAGTAGTGGATGTAAGTCATTTACAATTAAGAGATATGCATACCTCTCAACTGCTTAACTCAAGAAATCCAGACAAAGCCTAAAATACTGTGTGGTAAAGGCTCAAAAACTTGAACAGATTTTAAACATTTCTCTTATAAAATTAGAACGTTACTGTAATAGGAATTATGTTAACATGCATTTTTTGAAGAATATGAAAGTTTGAAACTCCAATGTAACTCATTATTTAGTAGATTCAATGCCCAATGATTTGCCATCAAACCACAAATTATATGTGGAACAGACCAAAAAATGAGGCAGAAAATTGTATTCTGTGAAAATGTGGACAACTGACAGGTATTGAGGTAATCATGTCTGTTTTTGAAGGTACTGCTGAATGTGTGTGTGTGTGTGTGTGTGTGTGTGTGTGTGCGTGTGTGAGAGAGAGAGTGTGACTAGACATTAGATACTTACCAAACTTACATTTTGGATGCAAAATACTTCTTCAACGGCAGTTACATACATACATACATACATTAGTACTAAGCTAAGTGCCCTTGTGGGCCATTTTAAGCCTAGCCAATTATCCCTTGTGAGACTCAAACCCTGCACCTTGTGTTTGTAAGGCAAACACCTTAACCATTAGGCCACCCTCCCAACCGATTCAATATAGTGCAGCCATTTTGAAATATTAGGCGGAGGAACTATTTTACATTTTATATAAATATATATATATATATATATATATATATATATATATATATATATATATATATATATTAACTAAGAAAAACAAATAGAAAACAATTTAACAGATAGCATATTTCTAAGCACAGTAATGCCTTCCAGTGTGTGCTGTGTTATTGTGGTGTTGGCCCTCAGAAAACCCCCCGGGCGGGCATTATTTACACAATGACACACAGACCTTGTTGGGCATTATTGCTTGGTTAGCAAGTATAAAATTCTACCAAGCAGTGATATAGCCTTTTTATGTAAAAAAGAAAATTGAACTAATGTGTCTGGATGGCCTATAATATTTATTTAACTTGTACCAAGAAAGCCTTCATGTGGCTACAGAGAAGGGGACACTTTGTTTATGTTCAATTTTTAACTGAAATAGTCTGACTTGGTCGTTGCCTATTTCCAGCAGATTCCTTGGGTGAAAACTCTGCATAAATATATATAAATCATTGATATGAAATAAAACAATAATTAGATCTACGTGTTACAGACAATATACAAATGAAAAGATTAAAAACATGACAATTAATAAAGTAAATATTAAGTAATATTAAGCAAGTTATATTAAGTATGTAAGTAATACATAAACTACCTCCAAACATTAGAGGAGTTTACAGGAAGAGGAGGGAAGTGAGGGAGAGGAGCATGTAAATATGCATTGGGTTGCATTACAAGAGGCTGAGGCATGTGAAGGTGGCAGAGTGTGGTGTGGATAAAGGAGATTGTAAGGATAACTGGATTAGATAAGCTGAGAGAGGAGGGTAATACAAGAATGGGGATTTAGTATCCATTGGTGTGATGGAATAGAAAGTAAATGGACAAAATGAAGCAGGACGAAAACGAAACGTGGACTAACGTGGACTCACTTTCCAGGAGGACAAGTCTCAGCTTACAGCACATGGATCTGTTTTATGCACAATGTCTGTATGCATTAATGTAGGATAATGTTATTATATGATGTACTCTATGTTATATTTTTCAGAGTGTAACGGTGTTTATTATTTGGATTATGCTGTATCACCTGCAAATGTATTATCTGCATGGCTAGTTTATCAAGACAGCTCAAACCATTAGCTAACTGAAAGCTGTTATACAGTTGTGTGCATTACTCAGCTGCATTTGTCTCTGTTTTTAACTCATTTATTGTGACTCAAAGTTGTGGTTAACATTTGTGTATACTTGAGAATTCATATAGATATTTGTTATGATTCTTATCTTCTTATGTTCAATAAAGCTAAAGTAATAAAGAAATATTTCACCAACAGGCCTGATTTTGACAGTAGTCCTGCTGAGGCTTTGTACTGTTCCCAACCCCACTGAGATACTACTTTTTTGTGTTATAGACAGTGTTAGTATCATAAGTCAGATTTGATTTTACCATGGTAACAGGCCAGTCAATTAACAAAACCTTCCTGAAGTCAATCTGTAAGTGAACTAATCACAGCTTATTTTTCTACTCAGCTGAAGACACTGCATCCTGAAGTGTTTAAATATTCCTTCATCTGTTTGCATTTAAAAACAATGCAGGCCAGCTCCTCTTGTCCTTTTCCATATACACTGGTAGCTAGGAGAGAAGTCTGTTAAATAATTTACATGGATTTTGTTGGTGTTAGCCCCAGTCAGTCTGCAGATGTATTCTGCATTTGAATGTTATGTGGCAATCCAAACTATCTCCTTTTGTAGACTTTTACTTATTTGATTTTTCACTATATTAACTTCAGGCATTATTTTTCTTCAGGACAGAATATTAATTTCCCACAGTTCATCTACCTGTGATGGGAACTGAATTGCACTGATATGTTAAAATGAATGAGGACATTGTACTGCAAAACAGACCTGCTCACTTGCCAGCTTATTCCAATTCGACATTTACCAAGTATATACAAACACCTCTAAGATGCTGACTCTGGAATACATTCAGCATCTGCACATTTCCAGATAGAGGATACAGATGCAAAGACCAGCCTTCTAATTTTCAGTGCTATAAGCAGGAATTTACAAATGGATATTTTCACTAATCTCTCTGAATCCCTTACTAAAATACAATCACCTCCAAGATTACCGAATCTTGGGGAAAGAGATGCACTGACTTTGTTGAATCACAACTAGAACATCAAACATCAGAGTTGAATATAACAATACAGGTGCTTAAACATCTTCTATATTAGCTTTTTGAAGATGTTTATGGAACAAAGACTTGAGACTGGTCTGTAGTTCTGAAGTTGTGAAGCTGAGTGGACTTTTGGTAAGAAAATAACAGATGAATGCTTGAATGCTGGAGAAATAATATTTGTAGTTAGTGAGGTTCTGCACTTTCTAATTGACAGTTTCACGTAACATACCCATAACATGCTATCATGACACTCTGTCTATAAACCTGGAGTGAGTCTGGAATGATGTGAGACAGCATGCTGGTGGTCAGCTGTTACTGACATAACTAAGTATTTTGCTGCAGGATGTGCCAAACTTATATTAAACAGTACATGTGGTGGCTTTGTGGAGTGCATCCTCTGATGCAGATACACTATGACAGCAGCCAGCCACATACCAATGGCCAGTAAAACATGCACCAAGGTTCATGGCAGTGAAAACATGCCGAATTAGCTACTGCCAAATCCATTTGGTGCTATAAAGAACATTCTTCATGGGAAATTTATGAATATTAACTTTTACAACAAGCTTGTCCCTTTTGTGTCAAAACCAGCTGAGTGTATGAGTACTACGTTGTGTCCGGCTGTGTGCCAAACCTGGAGCTGTGAAGCCAGGATACTAAATTGTTTATCGGAATAGCACCTGATTCAGTTCATAATGAAATTAGTAGCTGTAATGATGCCAAAATCTACTTAAAGACCACTATCATTTTAGATCTTGGCTA
The DNA here is from genome assembly GCF_019279795.1 of Protopterus annectens. NCBI lineage: Eukaryota > Metazoa > Chordata > Ceratodontiformes > Protopteridae > Protopterus > Protopterus annectens. Next base: position 534,261,443 of record NC_056744.1, read on the forward strand.
TGTAGAATGTGTTCTTTGTTGTCTAAAAACATTAATGAGCAGAACAGAATAAAATGTTATACAGTTCTCATGCATAGTAATACACAACTAGATTAACAGTCTAACAAATAGTACCATCAGAGAGAGTCTTTTCTGCTGATATCTGTGGATCTGATGTGATCTTAAATTAGGTTGTTACTGTTGTGTGATGACAAGTACTTCCTTCTTTACGTTTTAGGTTCCATGGTTTGATCCTGGTATCAGGATGCTAGAAGTTCATAGAACAAGTGTCCGGCTTATGACCTATCCTTCTTTAGGAACCTTAACAGCCACAAAGGCTAAGCATATTTGATGTCTGTTTTATCAAGTTTGACTTGATTCAGTTTTGCCCAGTCTGAAGCTACTGATAGAGAGAGAGAGAGAGAGAGAGATAGAGTGAGAGAGAGAGAGAGAGAAATATGGGTCCAGGGTTTTTTTTTTATATATATGCTTTGATTCAGTGCTTTTCAGGTCAATGACAATAAACATATTCATATATCTATTTATCCACCTATCTATCTATCTATCTATCTATCTATCTATCTATCTATCTATATCAAGATTGTTTCTGAAAAAGGTATTGACTGACTTGTTCTGACACTAAAGAGAAGTTTATTCTATAATTTTGGATGATGCTGCACAATGTGTCTTTTACTCTTTTTTTCATTTATTGATATAGTCCGGTAGTAGCTTCCCCAGGACTGCAGCCCAGGTAAAGACTTCCATACAGAAACTTGATCAGAAGCTGCATTACACAGCAGTCAGAGGTCACCTCAGACTAGTCTATAACAAACAGATTTTACAGACATTTCCATAAGCATTGCTAAGTAGATAAAATTTTCCAGTTTTACAATTTTTGTAGTAAAGGACTGTTTTTACAGTCTCATAAAATGCAGTGGAGGGGCATGTATAGCTGCAATGAAGAATACCACATTACTTGTTAAATTACATGTCTCTGAATTGTCCATAATTACCACCAGTACTAAATAACACTTTTTAGTAGTAATTACCACTGGACGCCCATGCTTCTTGTTGGTACAGGAACACCCCTTCAGTCACTCCCCCACACACATGCAGACATTCACAGACACAAATACACACATGAACACACTCACACACAGACAGTCACTTAACTTGACACCTCCCATTTGAACACACTCAGTGATACACTCAACCACACACCACACACACACACAGACACACACACACACACACACACACACACACACACACACACACACACACACACACACACACACACACACACACACGCACACACATGCACACACACACATACACACACAGTTATATGACACCAGTCATATGACTGCAGACATGTACATATACACTGCCAGCACCCACATACTTGCACTCATGTTGGAAGGACAGATAAGTGGGTCAGAGATCACCCCTTCTCTGGAATATGCTCCCCACTCATTTGAACCCTATTCAAATGCAATATGGATCAATGGATGGAACATTGAAAGTTCACCCTCTTCCCCTTATGGACAGGAATAGTTTGTAGATGCCTGAAAGCACAAGAATACACCAAGGCCATTCTTGCAGATGGCTATTGACAATTGGGAAAACTAGGGCATAAATGGATAGGCTTAAAAAGGCTCTAGGGCTGTTAGGCTAGTAATACCCTAGGATCCTATGATCATATATCCTCCAACACTAATTCTCTGTTGAGCTGCCAAATCCTTACTGCAAAGCAGTCTCTTCCATTGACTACAATTGGGGATGCAGCATTTTGGCCATATTAATTATCATGGCTTGGTTTGCTAAATTCATTTTGGCCATATTAATTAGCATGGTCAGGTTTGCTAATTTACACAACTGAAAAATTTGCCTGGAAGTATAAATCCCTTCATGCAGGCATTTCTAGGGAAGAACACATGTCTAATTAGCATTAGCTGTTCCCTCAGAATGCCTCATTATCATTTAGCGTGGCCTTAATGATGGCCCACCGTGTTGACTCTAATGAATGTGTAAAATCACTGTGGTGGGCTTGTCTGTGATTTGGAAAGGGTTACCAATATGAATGGTTGGCCTCATGTTAGGGCTTACAGCCTGCAGTAACTCTTTATGAATCCCAGGGATTGTTAAGCAAAATTTGTGCCCAAATCAAATAATTACTGAGCTTCAACTCAGAATTTGTAGAATTTTCTGTCAAAAAACAAATTTGAGTAAATTAGGCAAGTTTCATGACATTACCAGAGGAATCTCAGCTGCATGTCTAGAAAGCCAGCGTAAGGAAAAAGTGGAAACTATTTTAGGCCTTATTAGAAAGGATGTCCAAGCAGTAATGCAGTCGATTAAAAATATTTTAGAGCAAGTAAAGTACAGTTGTGTACCTACCATAAATGTAGATGTTTGAGTGTATTCACTGTTGCAGTCATTACAATTGGGTTATCCTGCTGGCAGGCTACCCGCAGTCGGCCTGAATTCCAAAGTCTAGGTCCGGCATCAGTTGCTGTCACCTCCTCCCTGACGTCAGTGCACCAGGGGTATAAAAGATGCAGCCGATGCCATTGTCTTCAGTTTTTCTTGCCCCAGATGTCAGGTGCCCCCAAATGGGTAGGCTAAAAATAAGTCTATAAAGCATGCATGCCCCAAGTAACAAGTTTCCTTCATCTACAAGCAAATACACCACATAGGTTGTATAGAATAAAGAAGTACAGATAAGTTCAAGCAAAGATAAGTGGGATGGCGGGAGGGTAACCTGGACTGCAACAGTGAATACACTCGAACATCTACATTTATGGTAGGTACACAACTGTACTATGTTCATTGTGTTTCACTGTTGCAGTCATTACAATTGGGTTGAATCCCAAAGCTACAGTTGGGAGGCTGGAACTAAATAGAATTGGGAGTGGCTATGAGGCCCTGCAGGACTGCAGTGGCAAAGCCTGCCCTGGATTTGGAGTAGAGTGGTAAGTGGCAGTGCTTTGTAAAAGTGTGCACTGAACTCCAGGTTGCAGCCTCTAAAATGTCTTTGTTTGGGACTCCCCTGAGGAAGGCTGCTGAAGTGGCTGCTGCTCTGGTTGAATGTGGCCTAATGCCCTTAGGCACTGACTTGCCATGTTGAGAATAGCATAAATGAATGTAGTGACTTATCCACTTTGAAATAGACTGCTTTGAGATAGCCTTTCTTTGTGATCCTGCAGCATATGCTACCAGTAATTACTCAGTCTTTCTGAAAGCTTTGGTTCTGTTGAAGTAGAAGCGCAGTTGTCTGTGTATGTCCAAAGAATGCAGAAGTTTCTCACCCTTATTCTGTGGGTTTGGATAAAAGTTAGGCAAATGAATAGTTTGGTTGAGGGCCACACTGGACACTACCTTAGGCATAAATGTGGGGTTTGTCCTTAGAGAAACCCTATCTGGATGGAAAATGATAAAAGGTTCCACAGCCATGAGTGCCTGCAGCGCTGAGACTCGTCTTGCAGAGGTTATTGCTAGGAGCAGAGCTGTTTTCCATGATAAAAATTTTATATCAGCTGTAGCGGCTGGTTCAAAAGGAGGCAGAGCGAGTTTTTCCAAGACATAATTGAGGTCCCATGCCACACATGAACACACTCACACATAGGCATTCACTTAACTTGACACCTCCCATTTGAACACACTCACTGATACACTCAACCACACACCACACACACACACACACACACACACACACACACACACACACACACACACACACACACACACACACACACACACACAGACACACAGACACACAGACACACACACACACACACACACACACACACACACACACACACACACGCACACACATGCACACACACACACACACACACACACACAGTTATATGACACCAGTCATATGACTGCAGACATGTACACATACACTGCCAGCACCCACATACTTGCACTCATGTTGGAGGGACAGATAAGTGGCTCAGAGATCACCCCTTCTCTGGAATATGCTCCCCACTCATTTGAACCCTATTCAAATGCAATATGGATCAATGGATGGAACATTGAAAGTTCACCCTCTTCCCCTTATGGACAGGAATAGTTTGTAGATGCCTGAAAGCACAAGAATACACCAAGGCCATTCTTGCAGATGGCTATTGACAATTGGGGTAACTAGGGCATAAATGGATAGGCTTAAAAAGGCTCTAGGGCTGTTAGGCTAGTAATACCCTAGGATCCTATGATCATATATCCTCCAACACTAATTCTCTGTTGAGCTGCCCTATCCTTACTGCAAAGCAGTCTCTTCCATTGACTACAACTGGGGATGCAGCATTTTGGCCATATTAATTATCATGGCTGGGTTTGCTAAATTCATTTTGGCCATATTAATTAGCATGGTCAGGTTTGCTAATTTACACCACTGAAAAATTTGCCTGGAAGTATAAATCCCTTCATGCAGGCATTTCTAGGGAAGAACACATGTCTAATTAGCATTAGCTGTTCCCTCAGAATGCCTCATTATCATTTAGCATGGCCTTAATGATGGCCCACTGTGCTGACTCTAATGAATGTGTAAAATCACTGTGGTGGGCTTGCCTGTGATTTGGAAAGGGTTACTAACATGAATGGTTGGCCTCATGTTAGGGCTTACAGCCTGCAGTAACTCTTTATGAATCCCAGGGATTGTTAAGCAAAATTTGTGCCCAAATCAAATAATTACTGAGCTTCAACTCAGAATTTGTAGAATTTTCTGTCAAAAAACAAATTTGAGCAAATTAGGCAAGTTTCATGACATTACCAGAGGAATCTCAGCTGCATGTCTAGAAAGCCAGAAAAAGTGGAAACTATTTTAGGCCTTATTAGAAAGGATGTCCAAGCAGTAATGCAGTCGATTAAAAATATTTTAGAGCAAGTAAAGTGCAGTTGTGTACCTACCATAAATGTAGATGTTCAAGTGTAATCACTGTTGCAGTCATTAAAATTGGGTTGTCCTGCTGGCAGGCTATCCGCAGTCAGCCTGAATTCCAAATTCTAGGTCCAGTGTCAGTTGCTGTCGCCTCCTCCCTGACATCAGTGCACCAGGGGTATAAAAGATGCAGCCGATGCCATTTCTTCAGTTTTTCTTGCCCCAGATGTCAGGTGCCCCCAAAAGGGTAGGCTAAAAATAAGTATATAAAGCATGCATGCACCAAATAACAAGTTTCCTTCATCTACAAGCAAATACACCACATAGGTTGTATAGAATAGAGAATTACAGATAAGTTCCAGCAAAGATAAGGGGGATGGTGGGTGGGTAACCTGGACTGCAACAGTGAATACACTCGAACATCTACATTTATGGTAGGTACACAACTGTACTATGTTCATCGTGTTTCACTGTTGCAGTCATTACATTTGGGTTGAATCTGAAAGCTAAGGTTGGGAGACTGGAACTAAACAGAATTGGGAGCGGCTATGAGGCCCTGCAGGACTGCAGTGGCAAAGCCTGCCCTGGATTTGGAGTAGAGTGGTAAGTGGTAGTGCTTTGTAAAAGTGTGCACTGAACTCCAGGTTGCAGCCTCTAAAATGTCTTTGGTTGGGACTCCCCTGAGGAAGGCTGCTGCTCTGGTTGAATGTGGCCTAATGCCCTTAGGCACTGACTTGCCATGTTGAGAATAGCATAAACGAATGCAGTGACCTATCCACTTTGAAATAGTCTGCTTTGAGATAGCCTTTCCTTGTGATCCTGCAGCATATGCTACCAGTAATTGCTCAGTCTTTCTGAAAGCTTTGGTTCTGTCAAAGTAGAAGCGCAGTTGTCTGTGTATGTCCAAAAAATGCAGAAGTGTCTCACCCTTATTCTGTGGGTTTGGATAAAAGGTAGGCAAATGAATAGTTTGGTTGAGGGCCACACTGGACACTACCTTAGGCATAAATGTGGGGTTTGTCCTTAGAGAAACCCTATCTGGATGGAAAATGATAAAAGGTTCCACAGCCATGAGTGCCTGTAGTGCTGAGACTCATCTTGCAGAGGTTATTGCTAGGAGCAGAGCTGTTTTCCATGATAAAAATTTTATATCAGCTGTAGCGGCTGGCTCAAAAGGAGGCAGAGTGAGTTTTTCCAAGACATAATTGAGGCCCCATGCAGGTATTGGTGATCTCCATGATCTCCTTGGAGGCTGTAAGTTTTTGGCTCCTCTGACGTACTGCCTTAATAAAGGATGAGAAAAAATAGGTGGCTCTGTATTGTAATGAGCTGAAATGGCTGAGGCATGAATCTCAATTGATGAAAAGGATAGTCCTTTGTCTAGCATTTCAGTTAAGTATTGCAAAATCTGAGGGATATTTGGAACAATCACATCAATTCCTTGTGCCTGGTTCCAAGCACAGAATCTCTTCCATTTCCCTGCATAAGATTTTCTGGTACTGAGCCTCCTGGCCTCCAAGATAACATCCATCACCGCTTTAGAGCAAGGGGTGTTTTGAAAAGCTACAGCTACATTATCCGCCATGCTGCCAGATTTAAGGTCCTGAGATGGCTGTGCAGGATCTGATTGTTTTGTTGGGTCAGTAAGTGAGGTATTTGAGATAATGTCCATGCTGGGCATTGAGTCAAGTTCCTTAGGATTGGGTACCAGTGCTGGCGGGGCCAGTCTGGGGCAATCAGTATCATTTTTGGCTTCTCTTGTCTGACCTTTAGGAGTACCTTGGGGAGGAGAGGCAGGGGGGGAAAGGCATATACTGTTAAGTTTTTCCAGCTGAAAGATAGAGTATCCACTTTCCATGCTTGCTTGTGATAAGTCCTTGTACAGAAACTCTGTAGTTGGCAGTTGTGAGGGGAGGTAAATAGATCTATGTCTGGGCATCCCCAATTCCTTGTTATCATGTTGAAGACTTGCAGATCCAATTTCCACTCATGGGGATCCATGAGGTTTCTGCCTAGTTCGTCTGCCAGAGTATTTATCTTTCCTGGCAGGAATTGTGCTTGCAGATGTACTTGGTAAGTCAATGCTGTGCCCACAAAGTCATGGCTAGTCTGCAAAGGGGGTAGGAATGTGTGCCTCCCTGCTTGTTTATGTACCACATGACTGTAGTATTGCCCGTCTTTATCAGTAGTTGTCCTGGATGAAGTAGGTCCTTGAAGGCTGTCGGGGCATTTTGAACAGCTAGCATCTCTTTTTGATTGATACGTAGATGCATTTGGATTGCGGACCATGAGCCCTGAGTACATCTTCCTGCCATGTGGGCCCCACAGGCATAATCCGATGCATCTGTTGTCAATGTCTGCCTGGCTGGGGTTATGGTGAATGGCTGCTCCTTGTTGTGGTGACAAGCCTTTGCCCACCATCGAAACTCCTGTTGCAGGCAGGGAATGAGTGTAATTATTGTTTTCAGGCTGTGGCAATGTTGAGTCCAAACACTTTTTAGATACCATTGTAGTTTCCTCATATGCAGTCTTGCATATGGAATTAGCAGAATGCAGGATGCCATGAAGCCCAAAGCCTGCAGAATTTTCTTGCAGTTAACTGGGTGTTTGTTGCCAACTTTTTGAAATAAGTAGTAAGTTGTCCTTTGTTTGTCTTGCTTGAGATAAGCCATCTGGGCAGTTGTATTTAAGCTTGCACTCAGGAATATTACCTCTTGAGAGGGTACAAATTTTGATTTCTTTTCATTTACTGTGTACCCTAGGCATGTTAATAATCTTTTTACAAAGGCCAGATGCTGTAGTAGTATGTCCTTGTTCTCTGCTTGAATAAGGCAGTCGTCCAAGTAAGGATATATTTGCATTCCTCTTTGCTGCAAAATGCAATTACTGGTGCCAGACATTTTGTGAAGACCCTGGGTGCAGTAGATAAGCCAAAGGGCAGTGCAAAGAATTGGCAGTGCATTGAGCCAGCTATGAATCTGAGGTATCTTCTGCATGATTGTTTGAGTGGGACATGCAGGTATGCCTCTTTTAGGTCTAAAGTTACAAGACAAGCCTTCTTGCCCAGCATGGGCAGAAGCTGCTGCAGAGTCAACATTTTGAATTTTGGAATATCCAGTTATGTGTTTAGAATAGATAGGTCCAGTATTGGCCTCCAGGCTTTGTCCTTTCTGGGCACCAAGAAAAGTCTTGAGTAAAATCCTTGTCCCTGCTCTTGCTGTGGTACTTGCTGAATGGCCCTCATGTCCATGAGGGATGAAACTTGTTTTTGTGCCTCTGCCCATTGATTTTTTGGCAGGTCTGGCATACCGTTTGCCCTTGGCAGGATGTGAAAGTGGAACCTGTAACCTTGTGACACTATGTTCAAGACCCATTTGTCCTGGGTGATTAGGTGCCAGTTTTGAGAAAAAAGTGCTAGTTTTCCCCCTAAAGGAGCTGCCAGAAGATAAGTGTTTGGTGCTGGCAGGGGAAAGTCATTGGGACTGCTTTCTGTATGGCTGTGATTCATCTTCTCCACTTTTGGAGGTAGAAGCACCCATTGTTTAGACATGTTTGAGCCTTGGGGCTGGGATCTGCCTCTGGAGCATCTGTATCTGCCTCTTTGTGGCCTGTCTGACACTGGAAAGGACCAATTCTTTGTAGGCCAGGCTCTGCTAAATCTTGGCGGCTGTACCTGTAAGAAATCCTTTGCTGTCTGCATAGATTTGGCTTTGTCCTCCATTTTCTTCAACACCTCTTCTGCTTTAACACCAAACAAGGTATCATGCTATAATGGAGCATCTAATAATTTTGCTTTAACATGATCAGGCAGATTCTGTTCCTTTAATCAAGCATGCCTCCTAATGACAGAACCCGTAACAGCGGCTCTGCAGGAGGCCTCCAAAGAATCAAAACCACATTGTAATGTATGCTTTCCAACTTGTTCAGCTGCATGCAATAAATCCTGCATTTCTTTATTTTCTGCACATTCAGAATTTGTCAACATTTTCTGTTTAAGCAGTGACATAATGTATTGCTGATATTTAAGCATATGAAACTGACAATTTAAAGCCCTTATAGCCAAGGTAGCAGAAGTGTAAATCTTTTTTCCCCATCTGTCCAGTGCCCTGGAATCTCTGTCAGAGGGGGTAGGGATTTTTGCAGTGGAAGCCTTGAATCCCTTGGGACCCTGAGAGATGGTTTCTGTGTCAGCAGCAGAGTTTTTAAAAATAAATTTGTGGGAGTCTGGAACCCTGTAGTATCTGTCTGGCTTAACAGGAGCTGGAGGTAAGGAGTCAGGAGTCAGACTGGACTCTGAAAATACATCATCTACAATGTCTAGCACAGGTGGAATAGCCAGGGGCCTGTGTTGAGGCAGAAAATAAAGTCTCTGAGCCTTTTCTTAGATTCTGAATAATCTTGGCTCTCCCAGTGGAAATGCTCCCTTATGGTATGCAGGGTTTCCCCAAAAGAATAATCTTCAGGAGGAGAAGCTGAGGGGATAGATTCTTCAGCATCAGAATCCTCATAAGGAGGAAGAGTGTATTCCTGATCAGAAGAGGAATCAGATGAAATGGAAATCTGATCTGAAGATTCATATTGTACCTCTTGCCTAGGCCTCTTGTCAGGAGGGGGATGAGAAACCCGGATCAAAGTAATCAGGTCTTCGGCCATTTTGAGCATCTGTTTTTAGGCATGGAGGCCTGTACATGGGGCTGTTGTACTTGTTTCTTTGTCTTTAAAGCTGCTTTAATCTTTGCCTTTGAAGCTGAAGTAGTTTTAACATATAACTGTGTAGGCCTGAAAATGCCCTCAGATGCCGATGCCTGCTCAGCAGCTCTGGACCCATCTGAGGGAAAGGTTTCCGAAGGTCCAATACCTTGAGTTTCTGTAGGCCTGGTTGACTCCACGTGGGAGTCGGTATCGGCCTGTGGCTCTAAAGTAGCAGTCATCAGGGGCTGCGAAAGCACCTCACTGAGAACCGGCGAACCAGTGACTGGCCTAGAAGAAGCCTCGTCATCGGTTTTGGACCTCGGATGCCTGTCCTTCTCTTTTTCTTTGCGTTTTTGTAAACTCTGGTAGTCGGCTGTTCTAACGGCATTATATAATTAAATCTTCTGCCAAAGTAATGAAATGCAAAATCGTACCGACGCTTAATAGTGCATTGGTTGAATCTAGCACAAAACCGACAACTAGCAACGTCGTGGTCAGGGCCTAGGCAAGGAATGCAGTAAGAATGAAAATCCTTATGAGGTATTTGCTTCCCACAAGAAATACAATTATTAACTTTTTCTGACATCGGACTGGAGCAAGAAAAAAGTTTCCCCAACATGGTACTTAGCTTTTAAAGAAGACTTCGGATCTGAAATTCGAACTTGAAAATCTATGGAGTCGGCCGACTGGCACTTGCGAACTGCTTTTCCTTCGGGTACCGCACAGCAAGAAAGACTGAAGAAAATGGCGTCGGCTGCATCTTTTATACCCCTGGCCCAGTGATGTCAGGGAGTAGGCGACAGCAACCGACGCCGGACCTAGACTTTAGAATTCAGGCCAACTGCGGGTAGCATGCCAGCAGGATAACCCAACTGTAATGACTGCAACAGTGAAACACGATGAACATCAGTACTTTGAGACACTAAGCACATTTTAAAGTAAGGTATAGAGCTTTAGGACATTAAACATTTTAAAGTAAGTTAAAGACCTTAAAGATACAGGCACTATACAATATGAGAAGATAAGATCACTGCCAGGTGTCCATTAGGTTTAAATATTTGATACAGAAACCTCAGTAAGTGGTTGTTAGAGTTCAGAAAGAAGTGATACATTTTTGATAAGTCCAAACCAGCATCTACCTGATAGATCTGATTATCAGAATAACAGATCAGAATAACAATGAATATATGGATACATAGAGTTTCTGAAGGGAAAAAAATAGAAATCATGGTGGGTTTTTTTCTAGATGGATTCCTGGATTCTTGCATTGTTGCCCACCCCACACCGTTAACCAGGTCCTGATACATTTCAGAATGTTGTTGCCTACCCCACACAGTTAACCAGGTCCTGATACATTTCAGAATGTTGTTGCCCACCCCACACAGTTAACCAGGTCCTGATACATTTCAGAATGTTGTTGCCCACCCCACACAGTTAACCAGGTCCTGATACATTTCAGAATGTTGTTACCTACCCCACACAGTTAACCAGGTCCTGATACATTTCAGAATGTTGTTGCCTACCCCACACAGTTAACCAGGTCCTGATACATTTCAGAATGTTGTTGCCTACCCCACACAGTTAACCAGGTCCTGATACATTTCAGAATGTTGTTGCCTACCCCACACAGTTAACCAGGTCCTGATACATTTCAGAATGTTGTTGCCCACCCCACACAGTTAACCAGGTCCTGATACATTTCAGAATGTTGTTGCCTACCCCACACAGTTAACCAGGTCCTGATACATTTCAGAATGTTGTTGCCTACCCCACACAGTTAACCAGGTCCTGATACATTTCAGAATGTTGTTGCCTACCCCACACAGTTAACCAGGTCCTGATACATTTCAGAATGTTGTTGCCTACCCCACACAGTTAACCAGGTCCTGATACATTTCAGAACGCAAGGTTAATTACTGCTTACTTTATGTCCTACCATGATAAGAAATGCTGGGAATCGTGCCTCTGTTATTTGAGAAGGTAACTTTATAAGGCTGAACAATAATTTTTTCTGTAAAAGCTCTAATTGGAAGAAAAGATTACTGGCCATTAAGTGAAAAAACTAAAAGTCTAAGGATATCAGTGCTCAAACTGTATAAATAAACTAAACTCAAAATCACCCAGAACATGGAAACTTTTATCTCTAACTAAGCAGTAACAGCTAGCCAGAACATAAAAAAAGACATTTTTTTTCACAAGACAATAAGGAATGTAATACAATACTACTACAACTAATACCGATGATCATGACAGTAATACAATATGTAAGGAACATAAAACACTATTGGTGGCTTGTGTAATATCCCAGGTCTACAGAAAGATAAATTTATTTCAGAGAATTATTTATAGTTATGGTTAACACATTTTTTCTAACTACTTTTGATATCCACAAGTTACAACTACTTCATGAGCTACAGTCATTAGTGTTACACCAGTTTGCTACTATAAATACGTCTTTGTGATCAAAAGTATTGCCAAAGAATTGTTACCTGAGAAAGAAGCTGTACTCTGTCACAAGATATAGTTTTGTCTGATGTAGGGGTATGCTAACACATTTATATCCCCTGCGGAGTGATTCTTACATACCATACATCCATAGTTTAAGAACACTGTCATTTAATAGCCCCATCTAAATTGAAGCTACAATATTAAGCTACAGACTGTAACAGCAACTGTGCCCATTCTGTAACCATTTTGTAGCCATACCCTCCTGGCACAGAAACACATAAACTTTGGAAGCAGCACTATGACTAACCTTGACTGCAGGTCAAACATTTATTTGCCAAAAAATAATTTGAGTAATGTAAAGAGCAAGTATTGTAAACATACTACTGAAAACAAAGATGCACTGTGATGTTAATACTGCAGGGATACTTAGTATCCAAATTCTAGATCAAAACAAGGATGCACTGTGATGTTAATACTGCAAGGATACTTAGTATCCAAATTCTAGATCAAAACAAGGATCCACTGTGGTGTTAATACTGCAAGGATACTTAGTATCCATATTCTAGATCAAAACAAGGATCCACTGTGATGTTAATACTGCAAGGATACTTGGTATCCAAATTCTAGATCAAAAAAGGATCCACTCTGATATTAATACTGCAAGGATACTTAGTATCTAAATTCTAGATCAAATGCTTTTCTTTTACAGACTTTATGTATCTGCTGTGTAAAATGAGTTTACAAAAACACACATACTTATTGAAATGAATTACTTCATCTGTGATCTTAAAGTAATATTATCCTTACTTTGTAGCTGTCCTCTAATTAAAACTGAAAAACGAGAATGTAGTTGTAATTAAATCTGGGGCATGAAAAAATAACACATTATAATTAGGTTAAATACTTAATTTTGGTATGGTAATAAACATCTGTGTTTAATATTTAATTTTATTTTACTACTAAAATATACATTATGTAAATCTTGATTTATATTCCTAAATCTCTTCATGTAGTCAGAGCATTGGCTTGTCATTCAATAAGTACAATGTAATAAATATTCAGCTCACCCCCTCTAAGCCATTTACAGCTATTGTGTTCCCTCTTAAAGTCTTTTACTGTATTTTTTCCTTTGAGTAATGACATAAAATGTGTTCTAGGCCTTCAAAAGAGACAAACAGCATATAGCTTGGCATAATAAATATGGAACGCAATACAAAAATGACAGTTATGATTGTGCACAATCTATTGAATAGTCCCACACTTTTATGGCAACTTCTGTCCTCTAGAGCATTTTTAAGTGATAAACTTTAAGACTGCAATTTCTTTTAGTGAATGTGTTAGCTTTTAGTTTGAGCATGAATCAGTTCACAGTCCACCTTTCACCTCATTGAAAGTGGGTCATGCATATTAATATGTGATTTGCCACTTGCATTCTACCTACAGGGGGTACGTTTGTAAGATTACTGTGCTAGCTATTTCTTACTAAAAGCTCTAGCACTTGAAAATGCACACTTTTACTATGAATTCAACTACTGCACTTCTGCCATAAACTTTGTGTATTGAAACATTTTTTGTTAAACAAAACTGAGGTGTGTTAGCTAGTCTGAAAATGAAATACAAGTTTTAGTTACAATTGGACACATGCATAAATATAGGACTAAATGATACAATCTCCAAAACCAATTTTGTCTGAGGTAAAAGCTGCATTTTAATAAAAGCAACAAAAACCTGACATAGAGAATTTGATGAGGTTAGGAGGTGACTCTCTTTTAATATATGTCATTATTACTTAAGATATTTATTTAGTTAATTGTTGTTTGCTTTGATTGGTTCTAAAATGAAATGTGATTTTATGTTATAATTTATTTTGTATATAAATGAAACTGCGAACAACAAGTAAATATGAAACATTATTGTTAATAAAATGTTTGTCCATCTAAGTTGTGGCAGTGCAGTGTGCCTGGTTTATACAGATTTGTCATTGTTTTTATATTATAATTTTGCAGTGTTAGGAATATAACTCTAACACATCTTTTCTGACAGAAGATGCAAGGTATACGGTTGCCTACATTTCACCCTCCTTTACATGAAAGCTATTGACTTTTACTATAAAGAATTATTCTGGAATTTGATCCTATGCATGAGAATAAATCAATATCATTATTTACATAAATTTTTCTTATTTTACAGCTTTTTTTTCAATAATTTTTATTTTCATTTTGCATTTATAAAAGACACAAAAATGTTCATATTTACAACATGACCATAAGAGAAAGTTATGCATTGTAGTCAATATAGAAACATGAAGGTCATATGACAAACCTATTTACACTATATACATAGATGTTTTCTCAAACAAGCTTAAACAATATAAAGACAATACATACATTAATGTTTGCAATACCATATTTTGTTGTGAGTTTGTGAATATATTGCTAGGTTCCCTTAAAACAAGTTACTCTGTAGTGTGCATAATGTTTTATGCTACTATGATATTAAAGGTTTGTTCCCAAGTTGCTCGAGTTTTACTGTTTTTGTTTCTTTTATCCATTACTATTTTATGAGCTAATAGGTGTTTAATAGCCACTTTCTTAAAACCCTCCCAAGATATGTTCATAGAGTCTATCCATTTGAAGGCTATCTATAGTTTCATTAATAAGAATATGGTCATAAGTGAGTTTGCTTGTTTTACTGAGAAGTTAGATGGGAGAATATGTAATATGGTAAATACCCATGTAAGTGTTGATGATTGATATCACACTTTTCGTAATTCCAATTTCAGTGAATTACAGAGTTTATAGACGCATTTGCAACTCCAAAATATATGCATTAAATCTACTATCTGATCCTTGCAATGTGGACAGTATGGTGATTTTGTTGCATTGAATTTGTGTAGTAATGTGTGAAATATGCATTATTTATCATAAGCTGTGTGAACAACAGTTTTTTTAAGGGGTATGCTTTTCAGTGTTAGGTTAATTGGATTTTGTATCTGGTGGTCATCCAAAGATGGTTGTATTTCCCTCCAATAGTTAAAAGAAAAGGAGGTCTTTCTGGAATTTGATTTCTCCTATCATTTTATATGAGTTTGTTATAGTTTATTTTGTCATGAGGATAGTCTCCCAGAGCAGAGTGCATTTTTCCATGTCACTATTGGGTATGGTAAGGTTTTGGAGATAACTGGAACACATCTCTTTGATTTGTCTAAGCATTATGACGTAAGACTTAGGTAGATTCAGATTATTTCTCATTTCTTGGATAGTACAATTAAGTAGTGGGTAGATATCTTGTATTCTTTTTTCTTTTAATTGGGGAAAGGAATCTAAACATAGTATCTTGTTATTTATTTTTAAATTAAGATTTGTATGGAGGGGTTGTAATGTTATCAAAGCTTTCCCCAGGTTTAAGGAATGAAATAGTTTTTGTGTTATGTTTATAGACTGTTTTAGAGGGTCTATAATTTTGTGTGCTTGTAGATCTTTTTGTTCAAAAAGGGAAGTACTTTGGGAATGATACCTAGTGATTTGATGTATATGTAGTATATTATCACCCATGGCAGTGACCATGTTTTTGCTGATGGGTTATACTCTGCTATTCTTAGTATTCTATTAGTTTGGATAATAGAGTAATAAGTTTTAAAATCTGGTAGGTTCAGACCCCCTTTGTTCTTGGGGAGTATTAGTTTCTAGTACGAGATTCTGGTCTTTCTAGGATCCCATATAAATTTTGCTAGGGAGGTATGAATTTGTTTAAAGAATTTATTATGTATAGGTATTTGTGATGTCATAAATATATACGTTATCCTAGGTAGAATGTTCATTTTAATTATTGAGACTTTGGTCAGAAATGGAAGCTTAAGGTTGTTCCACTTTGTACAGTCTTGTATAATGCTTTGCCATTTAAGAGTTATGTTATGTTGGTAGAATTCCTTACTATTTTGGAAAAATGTGATTCCCAGGTATTTAATTTCATCTTTTATTTTTAAGATGTCTAAAGTGGTATCAATGAAATAAGCCTGTTTGGCCTCAAAGGAAAGATAGTAGTTTTATTAAGGTTTAGTTTGTAATTAGACATATAGGAAAATTGTTCAATTGCGTTTATTATTTTTGGTCATATTGGAGTTTGGTGTAGTGAAATATATACATAAAATGAAATGAACAGGAACGAAGCAAGGTCTTCTTTCTTCAAACAGAATTTATTACCAAATAAAAAAAACGGTCAGGATAAGCGCTTTCACTCAACAGAGCTTCATCAGATCAACGTTACACAGACCAGTTAAACCAATGACATTAAAAGCATTTTCAAAATCCAAGTGTCCTATCACAGGCTGTACTTAATTCAAATTAATAGACTACATATTATGCTATTAAAGTGACAACAGTGCATAAATAAAGCAAAACAAAAATATATGTTAAAAGCATAGTAAATACATATAGTCAAACCCAGAAATAGGGGTACAAGAAACCATAATGTTAGGGGTTATCTCTCTGTGTGGGCAAAAACAAAAAACTACTTAAAATAGGGCAATAGAATAACTACAATAAACTACAAAAAAAGAATTAATAACAAATATCTCATCAAAAAGAGAAATATATGTGTGTGAATCAAAAAATACTAAAAACAGAATAGAGGTTAAAGCTAGAACTTAGTGTTCCTACGTTTCTTGAGCATCGGTTTAATAGAGGCTCTTTCGTTAAGGCCAAGTCCTCTATCTGCCCTTAGTCTAACAATCCACTGACTTTCCTTGCTCTCAGTATGATTTCTAATATCTCCTCCCCTAACATTGGGAGTAATGGCTTCTAGAGCCCTAAACTTAAACACATGTTCATCACCTAACTTGGAAATATGTTTGGCTAGCGCATTATGTTCAGACTTCTTCTTTATGTGGTACAGATGTTCTCTAATCCTTTCTCTGAATTGTCTATTAGTTTTCCCTACATAAAATGAACTACACTTCTGGCACACTGCCAGGTAAACTATATTAGTAGTCCTACAATGGGCATATACCTTCGTCTCAAATCTTTGATGTAGGTCCAGATGCCAGAAATCTTTATTGGAATCTATAAAAGCACAATAATTACAGTGTCCACATGGTTCTGTAAAGCCAACATTTTCCATATTCCCCCTATTCCTTGGATAACACAACAATCTCCTAAGATTGTATTTATTCTTAAAAGTAAACTTAGGTTCCTCACCTACAATATGTCGCAGTTCTTCATCTACACATAAAATGGGCCAATGCTTCTGTAGAATATTTCTAAGTGCATCATGATCTGATGTATATGGAGTAATGACCTTCACATTAGATATACCCCTTGATAATAACTCAACTTGGGTATTTCGTGGTCCAAAGTATGGTGCTGCCCTACCTGATCTCAATTCTGATAAATTAGTCAAATTACGTTCTATTTCATTATTATGGTAGCCCCTATCAATAAGACGTTCTTAGGAGATTGTTGTGTTATCCAAGGAATAGGGGCAGTGTGCCAGAAGTGTAGTTCATTTTATGTAGGGAAAACTAATAGACAGTTCAGAGAAAGGATTAGAGAACATCTGTACCACATAAAGAAGAAGTCTGAACATAATGCGCTAGCCAAACATATTTCCAAGTTAGGTGATGAACATGTGTTTAAGTTTAGGGCTCTAGAAGCCATTACTCCCAATGTTAGGGGAGGAGATATTAGAAATCATACTGAGAGCAAGGAAAGTCAGTGGATTGTTAGACTAAGGGCAGATAGAGGACTTGGCCTTAACGAAAGAGCCTCTATTAAACCGATGCTCAAGAAACGTAGGAACACTAAGTTCTAGCTTTAACCTCTATTCTGTTTTTAGTATTTTTTGATTCACACACATATATTTCTCTTTTTGATGAGATATTTGTTATTAATTCTTTTTTTGTAGTTTATTGTAGTTATTCTATTGCCCTATTTTAAGTAGTTTTTTGTTTTTGCCCACACAGAGAGATAACCCCTAACATTATGGTTTCTTGTACCCCTATTTCTGGGTTTTACTATATGTATTTACTATGCTTTTAACATATATTTTTGTTTTGCTTTATTTATGCACTGTTGTCACTTTAATAGCATAATATGTAGTCTATTAATTTGAATTAAGTACAGCCTGTGATAGGACACTTGGATTTTGAAAATGCTTTTAATGTCATTGGTTTAACCGGTCTGTGTAACGTTGATCTGATGAAGCTCTGTTGAGTGAAAGCGCTTATCCTGACCGGTTTTTTATTTGGTAATAAATTCTGTTTGAAGAAAGAAGGCCTTGCTTCATTCCTGCTCATTTCATTTTATGTCTACAGTTTTATTCCTTTATGAGCAAGAACGTTTATCCAGTGCATTGGTGGGACTATTTTTGATTTTAGTAGTGAAATATATATTTAAATCATCTGCAAAAGTGAAAAAATATATTTTCAGGTTATGTATCGAGGGGAGATTATGATAAGTGTTTTGTTTAATATATAAAAAGAGTGGTTCTAGGTATAAGTTAAATAAAAAGGTGATAGTGGGCATCCTTGCCTTGATCCATTTCTTATCGAAATTATATTTGACCATGTTTTATTTATGTAAAGAGATGTATAGGGATTACTATAGAGAATTTGAATAATCTGTACAAAGTTGGTAGGTATGTCAAAATAAGGTAATGTTTGAAGTAAGAATTCTAGGTTGACCCTATCAAATGCCTTGTGGGCATCTACTGCCATTGCGTAAATGTTAATGTTCTTCTGATTTGCAAAAGATATCAAAGCATCCAATGTTAGCGTGTTATCACTGGTCTGTCTATATGGTGTGAACCCAGATTGTTCTGGAGAAATTATTTTGTCTACTAGGTTTTTTAATCTGTTTGCGAGTATCAACATTAGGATCTTTGTATTTATATTTAAAAGGGAGATGGGTCTATAACTATCTGGGTTTTTGTGATCTGCATGTTCTTTTAATATAAAAATAGTTTTGAAGGCATTAAAATGAAAATCATTTATGTTATTATTTATTGTATAGTTCAGCACATGATATAGTACTTTAGCAATAAGGGAGGGGGGGTGAAAGATTTGTAAAACTTTGAAGTAAGTCCATCCAGTCCGGAGGCCTTGTGTGATTTCAAATTGTTGTCATTATCTCATTAATAGAAATATGTTCTGTTAATTTTTTTGTTGTTCTAAGTTTAGTTTAGGAAATTTTAATTTTTGAAGAAAAAGAGTCCTTTCTTCCCTACATGCTTGTAATGTCTGTTCTCCATGTATTTGAGAATATATTTGCTTGAATACTTTGATAATTTCTTCATTTCTTATATTTCTTATATAGTTTTTGTACCTGTAATTTATTTCTACTATATTTGAGGTGGTTTTGTGTTGTGAAATAATTCTAGTCAAAGCTCTGGATTGGATTGGTGCTTCTTCTGCATAATTGGCTAACATTCTTGCCTCATAAAAAGATAGATTTCTGTTCTCTAACATATACAGGGCTCTTTGTGTTTTTAGGAGATCAATTTCCGTTTGATTATTAGGGTTATTTAGTAATTCTTTTTTAAGTTGTTCTGTCTTCTCTTTCAAGGTGTGTTCCTTTTTTAGTTGCATTTTTTATAATATGCTACATTTTTGATGAGTAGTCCTCTGATTTGTGCTTTGGCTGCCACCCATTCTATGTCCATAGGGTCTTGTGAGGTGGGGACATTTACAAGGGATGTTTTTAATATGTCCTCAATTTCTTTTATTATATCTGTTTTGGTAAGCAGATTAGGATTAAATGGCCAGTTGTGACCTCTATCTGCTAGGTGCTGTCTTTTGTCACAGTTGATATTCAATGTAACTTTGGAATTGTCCTAGAAAAATCTGGTGTGTATGACTATTGGGGGATCTATGCTAATAAGTATGTCTGAGATTAAAAAGTAGTCTATCCTTGACCACATCTTGTGGCATTTGGAATAGAATGAGAACGTCCCGGTTGTATTGTCATTAGTCTATTCTCGACCACATCTTGTGGCATTGGGAATAGAATGTGAACGTCCCGGTTGTATTGTCATTAGTCTGTTCTGGACCACATCTTGTGGCATTGGGAATAGAATGTGAACTTCCCGGTTGTATTGTCATTATTCCCATACTTGAAGGAGTCATACAGTTTAAAATCTTGTTTAAATTCATTTAGAGCTATTGTAGCTTGTTTATTATGAGATTTGGTAGGGTTAGATTTGTCCTTTTCTGGGTTTTGATATGTTTCAGTCACCTCCAATGATTATATAGTGATCTTTAATTTGGTTTAAGATTGGGTAAAGTGACAATATAAAGCGATGTTGGTTGTTACAGGGTGCATATATATATTAAGCACCATTATGGGATTTGGTAATGCTGGGTTGGTAAAATTTACATAACACCACCTTCCCTCTTTATCACTCTTAGTTTCAAGTATTTTATCTTGAAATTGATTTTTGATTATTATAGCTACACCAGCACTGTTAGTCTTACCCTCTGATGTTATAATTTGTCTTATCCACTTCTTTTTATTGATATCTGACCATTGCGCTGCAGTTAAATGTGTTTCTTGTATCAATATAAGATTGGCTTTGGATTTCAAGGTAAGATGCAGAAACAATTTCCTTTTTTCTTTAGTTTGGAGTCCTTTAATGTTCCATGTCTCAATTTCCCACATTTATGTGTTAAAAATGTTTGTTTTGCCTGATGTATGTGTTAACTTGTATTTATGATTTTTGTATGTGTTGCTGTAGAGTATTTCTGGAAAGCATTAAACTATTCCTGTCCCCTCCCTGTGCCTAACCACCATATCCCTGGACCATAAAAAAAACAGGGGAATATAATGAGAATTTATTGTACTATAAATTTCCCTCTGTTTTTAAGTTGTGTATTCTCTTTGTGTGTAGGTATAAAACATGATACCCCCTTACGTTACTATATACAATACGGACAAAGCTTACCAAACTTGTTGTCTTTCGGCTTTTCCCGGATACGGGTCGCCACAGTGGAACTCCGGTCCGCTAATGATTGGCAGTAGATTTTTACATGCCAAGTTGCCAGCCCTGACACACAACCTTCAATGAAGGTATGCCCATTCATGCATGTCTCCACACAGAAGACGCTCTAGCTGAGAATCGAACAGGACAACGTCTTACTGTGAGGTGACACCGCTACCGCAACACCACCACCGCAGATCGTCAAAGCTTTGCTGCATCATATCCCTAGTCTCTTGCTTTAACCTATATACAATTATAGTAATGTGTAAAAACAGCTTATAATTTTTTCGTTTATGACTTAAACCTTCTAATAAAACATTTTGCAAACAGCATGTTAGCATTCAAATCCTCTGTTAGATAAAACAAGATACACAACAATATACCATGCCTTTTAAATCAGGTTGTCCTGGTCACATATTTACAATATACCATGCCTTTTAAATCAGGTTATCCTGGTCACATATTTGCAATATACCAAGCCTTTTAAACCTTCTGATAAAACATTTTGTAAACAGCGTGTTAGTATTTAAATCCTCAGTTAGATAAAACAAGATACACAACAATATACCATGCCTATTAAACCAGGGTTGTCCTTTGTAAACAGCATGTTAGTATTCAAATCCTTGGTTAGATAACACAAGATACACAACAATATACCATGCCTTTTAAACCAGGGTTGTCCTTTGTAAACAGCATGTTAGTATTCAAACCCTTGGTTAGATAACACAAGATACACAACAATATACCATGCCTTTTAAACCAGGGTTGTCCTTTGTAAACAGTATGCAAGTATTCAAATCCTCGTTTAGATAAAACAAAATACACAACAATATACCATGACTTTTAAACCAGGGTTATCCTTTGTAAACAGCATTTTAGTATTCAAACCCTCGGTTAGATAAAACAAGATACACAACAATATACCATGTCTTTTAAACCAGGGTTATCCTTTGTAAACAGCATGTAATTATTCAAATCCTCGTTTAGATAAAACAAGATACACAACAATATACCATGCCTTTTAAACCAGGGTTGTCCTTTGTAAACAGCATGTTAGTATTCAAACCCTCGGTTAGATAACACAAGATACACAACAATATACCATGCCTTTTAAACCAGGGTTGTCCTTTGTAAACAGAAAGTTAGTATTCAAATCCTCGGTTAGATAAAATAAGATACACAACAATATACCATGCCTTTTAAACCAGGGCTGTCCTTTGTAAACAGCATGTTAGTATTCAAATCCTCGGTTAGATAAAGCAAGATACACAGCAATATCCCATACCTTTTAAACCAGGGTTGTCCTTTGTAAACAGCACATTAGTATTCAAACCCTCGATTAGATAAAATAAGATACACAACAATATACCATGCCTTTTAAACCAGGGTTGTCCTTTGTAAACAGCATGTTAGTATTCAAATCCTCGGTTAGATAAAACAAGATACACAGCAATATACCATGCTTTTAAACCAGGGTTGTCCTTTGTAAACAGCATGTAAGTATTCAAATCCTCGTTTAGATAAAACAAGATAAACAACAATATACCATGCCTTTTAAACCTGGGTTGTCCTTTGTAAACAGCATGTTAGTATTCAAATCCTTGTTTAGATAAACAAGATACACAACAATATACCATGACTTTTAAACCAGGGTTGTCCTTTGTAAACAGCATGTTAGTATTCAAACTCTCGGTTAGATAACACAAGATACACAACAATATACTATGCCTTTTAAACCAGGGTTGTCCCTTGTAAACAGCATGTTAGTATTCAAACCCTTGGTTAGATAACACAAGATACACAACAATATACCATGCCTTTTAAACCAGGGTTGTCCTTTGTAAACAGAATGTTAGTATTCAAATCCTCGGTTAGATAAAATAAGATACACAACAATATACCATGCCTTTTAAACCAGGGTTGTCCTTTGTAAACAGCATGTTAGTATTCAAATCCTCGGTTAGATAAAGCAAGATACACAGCAATATACCATACCTTTTAAACCAGGGTTGTCCTTTGTAAACAGCACATTAGTATTCAAACCCTCGATTAGATAAAATAAGATACACAACAATATACCATGCCTTTTAAACAAGGGTTGTCCTTTGTAAACAGCATGTTAGTATTCAAATCCTCGGTTAGATAAAACAAGATACACAGCAATATACCATGCTTTTAAACCAGGGTTGTCCTTTGTAAACAGCATGTAAGTATTCAAATCCTCGTTTAGATAAAACAAGATAAACAACAATATACCATGCCTTTTAAACATGGGTTGTCCTTTGTAAACAGCATGTTAGTATTCAAATCCTCGTTTAGATAAACAAGATACACAACAATATACCATGACTTTTAAACCAGGGTTGTCCTTTGTAAACAGCATGTTAGTATTCAAACTCTCGGTTAGATAACACAAGATACACAACAATATACTATGCCTTTTAAACCAGGGTTGTCCTTTGTAAACAGCATGTTAGTATTCAAATCCTCGTTTAGATAAACAAGATACACAACAATATACCATGACTTTTAAACCAGGGTTGTCCTTTGTAAACAGCATGTTAGTATTCAAATCCTCGTTTAGATAAACAAGATACACAACAATATACCATGACTTTTAAACCAGGGTTGTCCTTTGTAAACAGCATGTTAGTATTCAAACTCTCGGTTAGATAACACAAGATACACAACAATATACTATGCCTTTTAAACCAGGGTTGTCCTTTGTAAACAGCATGTTAGTATTCAAATCCTCGTTTAGATAAACAAGATACACAACAATATACCATGACTTTTAAACCAGGGTTGTCCTTTGTAAACAGCATGTTAGTATTCAAACTCTCGGTTAGATAACACAAGATACACAACAATATACCATGCCTTTTAAACCAGGGTTGTCCTTTGTAAACAGCATGTTAGTATTCAAACCCTCGGTTAGATAACACAAGATACACAACAATATACCATGCCTTTTAAACCAGGGTTGTCCTTTGTAAACAGCATGTTAGTATTCAAATCCTCGGTTAGATAAAATAAGATACACAACAATATACCATGCCTTTTAAACCAGGGTTGTCCTTTGTAAACAGCATGTTAGTATTTAAATCCTCGGTTAAATAAAGCAAGATACACAGCAATATACCATACTTTTAAACCAGGGTTGTCCTTTGTAAACAGCATGTTAGTATTCAAATCCTCGGTTAGATAACACAAGATACATAACAATATACCATGCCTTTCAAACCAGGGTTGTCCTTTGTAAAAAGCATGTTAGTATTCAAAGCCTCGGATTCATGCACGTCCATTACACTAAATAGCCCATTAAAATAAAACAAATTATACTTTCATCCAGATCTTATTTTCCATCAGCTCACTTAAACATTTCATTCTAATTCTTAACAAAGCACATTGGACTATATTATGTACACAACCATATAAACTTATTTAGGATGATGGCCTAACATTTTTGGGTACTGGTCTAATTGTTTTGAGGATGAACATCCTCTTTTACAACTCAAATCAAATTCAAATAAAAAAGCAATTTTATGCTAAGCAGTGGCTATGCATTCATCAATTAGTTCAGTATAGTGAGGGGAAAGTGCAATCCATAGTTGACTTACATCAGGTTAATATCAGAAACAATCTTGGCTTTGCTACTAGAGACCAACGACCTGTGTTCTAACTATCCAATAATGTTTTTTTTTTTTTTAGGTTCATAGGTTCATAGGTTCATACTAGGCTATCTGCCCGAGGGCATTTACAAGCCTAGCCCATAGTTTTGTGGCTTACGCCACCCCTTTAGTATGGGGAACTATACCCATTATTTTGCTGTGCCTCTGTCGAGCAGTGACACTGAGGTAATCCCTGGGGTATATATTTATTTACTCTTGCTTATAGGTCATCACATTGTAGGCTAGGCACTGTAGTATTATTTATTTATTTATTTATTTATTATTTATTTAAATTTGTTGACCGGGTTGCTGCTTATGTGAAACTATCCTGTGTTGTATTGGAGACATTCGTCTTATGTCAATGTTGTACATTTATGGATTTAGACTATGTATATAATGCACAAACACACACACACACACACACACACACACACACACACACACACACACACACACACACACACACACACACACACACACACATATAAACATTGTATATAAGAAGCTTAAAATTGAGGTAGAGGGGGAGACAGTGGAACAGGTTAACAGCTTCAAGTATCTGGGAGAGGTGATGGAGGAGAAGGGAAGTCTGAAAGAGGAGGTCAAAGCTAGAATCAGAGGGGTTGCAGCTAACTGGCACAGGGTGTTAGGGTTAGTGTATGACAGAAGAATGCCAAAGGAACTGAAAAGTAAGATTTCAAAACAATGGTACAACCATTAAGTCTGTTTTACACAGAAACATGATCAGGAAAGACAGAGTAGTTAAGGAAGCTAGATGTAGTAGAAATGGAGTGCCTGAGACAGGTGGTAGGATGCACATGGTGGGACAGACAAAGGAGTGATGACATTAGAGCAGAAGCCAAAATAGATTAAATTGCAGAAAATGTCGAAGAGAACAGATTATAATGGATTGGACACGTGTAGAAAAGTAGAAGACAATTAGGTGAAGAAAGTTTGGGAGAAACAGGAACAGGGCAAGAGTAAATGGGATGTGCAGTAAACAGATGAATGGATTGTGTGAGACAAGATCTCAAACAGTTAGGCCTAACTCTCAAAGCAGGTAAGAGATAGTGGCAGTATTAGTGAATAAAGAGAGATGGTGACAGTTGTCATAACATTACCCTACGTAGAAAATGTGGAAAAGAGGATTGAGGGTGATGATATGTGTGTGTGTGTGTGTGTGTGTGTGTGTGTGTGTGTGTGTGTGTGTGTGTGTGTGTGTGTGTGTGTGTGTGTGTGTGTGTGTCAGTATGAGTGTATATGTATGTATACATATCTGTATATAAAACTTAGTAAGGTGTTTAGAGGTGAAGCCTGACTCACAGGGTTGTGGAGAGCTTGTCCCTTGCAAAAATTGCGTTTTCAGCTAATAAAGTGGCATTTTAGATGAGTTTTTTTTTAAGACTTTTTAAACACATAGGCAAGTTTACATTTAAATAAAAGTAATCAAACTGTATTAAGAAAGTAACAATAGCAAACATTACACTTCACATATATTGCTATATATTCGGCCTTCCTTATAGAAACAACCACTTCCTCTCTCCTGCTACCAGACTAACTCTCGCCACTACTTATCTCCTTCCCTCTCTACTGTATGGCACCCCTCTGCTTACTAATTTATCCTCCTCACTATCCTCCAAACTAGAAGTATGTTACAATAAAATCTCCAGATTTGCTACCAAAGCCAAATCTTCCTCTCATCACTGTTCCTCCCTTCACTCATTAAACTGGCTTGAACTCCATAACCAACTTGACTTTCTCCAAATCACGACTGCCTATAGACTACTATTCCAATCTACCAAGTGCCCTGCACTATCCAATATCCTACAACCATATACTCCTCATATAATACTTATATCTACCCACCAAAACCTAATCACCATCCACAATCCCAGGCGCCCAGCTGGTCAACTTCTGCTTTCCTTCACCTTAGCCAAAAACTGGAATGCTCTTCCCTCCACTCTTAGGACCTGCGATAACCTCGAAAACTTTAAAACTCTTCTTCATTCTCACCTTTACTCAAACAGGAAATGCAACTGTACTCTTCACCCTATACCTCTCAAGGTCTCCTCCACTTTTACTCCTGGTTAACCTCTCACCTAGCTAATCTTGCTCATTTGTATTATGTATATATAACTATACTGTAAAATCTAGCCTCAAGGCCATTTGCCTGTTTTTTACACCTAAACAAAATTGTAATTGTTTGTTTCTTTATGAATGCTACCTGTTTATTTGTCAGTAATGCAAAGTTTCTTAGTAATTATTGATGTAACTATGTATTGTTGGAGCTTTTCTCCCCAGGCCTTCACTGAAAATGGGCTCCACGAGCCCAGTGGACCTCCCCGGTCATCAAACTGGAATAAATAAATAAATATCATATAATCAAAGCAATATTATATAAATTATTTAATTCCTGCCCTTTTTTAAACAAGAAACATATTTATTAAATCATCACTTATGACATAAGCAATCATACATTTATACAAACGAAAACAAACCACACCAACACAATCCTAGTTGCAAGCATTTGATATCACAAACCATACTGACACGATCCCAGTTGCAAACATTATACATCACTTACAATCTACCCAATCATTTTCAGTCAAACATTGCATAGCTCACTTAAGCCCTGCCTTCTTTTAAACCTCAATCCTCCCATGTATGTATTGTTCCCTACTACCACACTACTACCTAGATAACATCTAGTTCCTATATACATACTATCTCCTATATACCTTACTTCTCTAGTTTAATACTACTACTCTATTAAACTCTTTCCCATCATGCTCTCTAAACACTCCTTCCTCTTCCTTTCACTATTACTACTCCTTACCTTATCCTCTTTCTACCATCTTTCCCAGCCCACAATTTCCATCCACTTCCAACCCTTTCACACAACCAATCCTCATAACTCACCTTTCTCACACTCATACCCTCTTATCTCCCCCCATTTATACCCCTCCGATAACCTCCTTCTTTTTCGACACAAACTTATCTACTACCACGCTAACTCTATCACCATAACTACTAGCAAAACCCTCCAATTCACAAAAGAACCCAATCTCATCTCCTTGCTAACTACTCACCTAAACTATTCCATACTACATCTGATTAGCACTCTCATATCTGGAGACATCCATCCTAATCCAGGCCCCACCACTACAACCACCATAAATAAATCCCTATTATTCACTTCCTTAAACTCCCAAAGTGTAGTAAACAAAGTCCCAAACCTTCATGCTTGGCTCACACACAATAAACCTGACATCCTCACTATTTCTGAAACCTGGCTAAAACCACACATTAAAGACTCTGAAATAGTCCCTCCAAACTACTCCATCATAAGAAAAGACAGAGCTCACAAAAAAGGTTGAGGAGTAGCCCTTCTATATTCTTCCTCCCTAGTAGTTTCTCCCTACAACAAACCTATCCCACACTTTAACAACGCCGAACTTCTCCTTACCCTACTACAAATCAATAATTATAAACACATATGTATAGCTTCCTTTATATCCCCCCAGGGGATAATATCTCCACTCTCAAACTTATCCTTTCCTGGCTATCCAGTAACATTAGTAACGAAACCATAATCCTAGGAGATGTAAACATTAACTGGGCACTTATCCAGTCTCCTACAAACCCCATTAACATCAACCTCTACAATTTCTCACAACTCATCACTTTGGTAACTCACCCAGCCAAAAACCCCTCCAATGGGAGTATATTGGATTGGATTCTAGTCTCCCATCCTCACTATTTCACCAACAGTGGCACTCTTCCTGACCCACTTGGTGACCACATACCCACCTTTACCCACTGGCTTCCCACTATCCTTCAATGAACCCATAACTATATTACTATCCGTGACCAAAAAAACTTCAACCCAATAACCTTTTCTAACTCACTACAAGCAGTTAATTGGAATTGTTTAAAAACACTACCTATAGACAATGCAGTCTCATACTTCAACTCAACATTCTTGAAATTACTAGACTCCCAAGCTCCCTTATGGACAAAGAGAATAAAAATTAAATCAGCCCCATGGCTCTCCAAAAGTACTCTTGCTACCATGAGACAGAGAGACAAAGTCTGGGCACGCTACCAAAAACATAAGACAACTCCACTCCTTAACGAATATAAAATGCTCCGAAATAAAGTAAAAAAACTCATTACTTATGATCGTCAAAACTATTTCTCTACGCTCCAAAACCATAACAAAAACAACCCTCAAAAATTCTGGAAAGGGATCTCTACTCTCCTCCACCCCAGCAAACCAGATACTCCTACCCCAGACACAAATTCTACAGAACTTGATTTAGCCACCCAATTTAATTCTTTCTTTATTGACTCTATTTCTAAATTGACCTCCTTGTTCTCCAACTCCTCCCTATCATCCAATACCCCCTCACCCACCCCCCCCCTCTCTACTTCTTCACCCTACTCCCCACCCACTAACTCCACTACCCCCTCTTCTACACAAATTCTATCCTCATCACCACCACCCCATAATCCCCCCCCCGACTGCCCTCACTTCTCTCTAAACCCCATACCTACATCTACTATTAAGAAACTCCTTCAGAAATTGAAACCATGTACCAATGCTCCTGACAATATCCCTTCTTACTTTCTCAGTATAGCTGCTGAAACTCTTGCCTACCCCATTAGCATCTTAATTAACCGCTCCCTACAAGAATGCATAGTTCCCCAAATTTGGAAACAAGCCTTTATTATACCACTACACAAAGGTGGTAACAATAATAACATTACTCATTTCTGCCCCATAGCCATCATGCCCCCCATTTCAAAAATCCTTGAAAAATGCGTGCAACTTCAACTCCTACCCCACCTCCTAGAAAACAAACTTATAACTCCCACACAGCACAGTTTCAGACCTAATCATAGCACTATGACTGCCCTCCTTTCCTTCCTTGAAATTGTAAATAAAGCCCGTGACTCGGGACAAATTGTTTCCACCCTACTCCTTGACCTTTCCAAAGCCTTCGATACTATCTCACACAGCCTGCTCTTAACTAAACTCTCCAAACTCTACCTATCCTCCTCCTCTTTGGACTGGTTCTCTAGTTATCTATCTAACAGATATCAAGCTGTAAAATGGAAAAAAGCCACTTCCTCTTTCCTTAGTACCCCTACAGGAGTTCCTCAAGGCTCCATACTGGGTCCTCTTCTCTTCAATATTTTTATTAACGACTTCCACAAATCAATCCCTTTCTCTAGCATCATCCAATATGCAGATGATTCAACTATCATCTGCTCTGCCTCTTCTAACACTACACTACAAAAACTTATTCAAGATGCCTTCTCTTCCACAGAGCAATGGATGCTAAGCAATCATCTAGCTCTCAATGCTACCAAGACCAAACTAATGCTATTCACTCCTTCCAAAGTCACTCCTCCCGACATGAATACATTCTTAATTACTAGTCAAAACAACTCACCTCTCGAAATAGTATCAGAGACCAAACTACTTGGGGTCCAAATCAACAACCAACTTAAATTTAACTCACACCTGCAAACAAACATCAAAAAAACGCATCAAAAACTTGGCATGCTTTATAGACAGAATGCCTACCTCACATCTACCACTAAAATCACTCTCTCTACTTCCTTCCTTATCCCCTCCCTTCTCTATGGCACCCCACTACTAACTAATCTTCAGTCCTTGTTAAAAAAACAGCTTACCTCCTGCTATAACAAAATTGCAAAATTTGCCACCAGCCATAGGTCTTCCGCTCACCACTGTCTCTCCCTCCATAAACTAAAATGGCTAGAACTTCCCAATCAACTAACTTACACTCAACTAACTCTAGCCCATAAGCTTATTCTAAACCCCTCCCTCTGTCCCTCCCTTTCCTCTGCCTTTAAAATGCACCTACCTAACAGAGTTCTAAGGTCTAATAATCAAAATCTGCTAGAAGTGCATAAACCTACTCATCCCCCAGGCAAAAACCTTCTTTCCTTCAGCCTCGCTCGCCTCTGGAACTCCCTACCACCAAGCATCTGCACCACCTCTAACCACTCTACCTTCAAAAAGTCTCTTTTCTTACACCTAGCATCACAGTGGGAATGCTCTTGCTCCCACCCCACATAACTAATTCTACTTAATGTCCTTCAATATCATATCCTACTTTATTTAGCTACTATGCTTGTTCTCTAATCTGTATTAATGTTTTAATTTGTTCTATTACTAGCATGTTTCTTCTCATTGTATTAACTGTTATGACTGCTATTCTACATCTGATTAGTTTTACTTTTATTCTGCCTACATTGTATTAACAACTCTCTGTACCTAGATTGTCACTGTCAAATGTTGAATGTACATTTTGATTTCTTTTTGGAGCTTTTCTCCCCAGGACTCCATTGAAACGGGTTCTTTATGGCCCAATGGACTATCCTGGTAAACCAACTGCAATAAATAAATAAATAAATAAATAAATAAATAAATAAATAAAATTCCCACACTTTCCTTTTTTTCCTTTGTTATTCCAATTAGTTTAGTTTGAGAAGTTGGTTTGGCATCTTGTGAACTGCAATCTATCATAAGGAGAGTGATAATGTTGCTGTTGATCAAAATTCATTTACAATTTTTACACATTTCTGTGTTATTTATAAGTATGTAAGAGCTGTTGAATAGAAATTCAGAGAAAATAACTATGATAAGAAAGTCACAAATAAAATTAAAAGCTGTATTTCCAGCTCTAGTTATTACAAACACATATGCCCCTGATTTCTGAAAAAAGTCATATCATAAAGTTTGTTTATAGTCCATGTTTATACAGAAGAGCTTCTCATTGAACGGTTTCTGTCTACAACTTCCACATTGTTCTCAGACATTGTGGTCAGATAATATGGCATATATGATGTTATGTCTCTTGGTCTGAGACATATTGGCATCATCAAATACATGAACCAGTGCATTGAAAGCTGTAAAATCTACCAACAGAGGAGGAATGGTTAACTTTGGTTCATCAAATTTATAATGAAAAATGTGCTTTATAAATATGTAGAAAATGTAGAATATAAATAATGTGCTGACTTAACTGCATTTCTAGACAACGTTTTAGATAACTGGATGTAGATGATAACAGATAAGGTGTAGATATTTTAAAGATGAAAATGTATACGTTCTTAGGTATTTACTAGGCATGCCATCAAATAGACAATTAATGAGAATAGCCAAAATCCCCAACTGCTACATATTGCTGTCTGCTCAAGTGACTTGCATAGGGGTACACTGTATGCCAATAAAGGTATTTGTCTCCTTTGAAAATGGTCTCCTTTGTAGTAAAAATAAAACCTGGACCCCCAGCTAAACCTGGAATATTCAGGAACTATTCTAAGGCTAACCTCCTGCTATTGAGAACCTGGCAAAATGTCAAGCCCCCATAAACCCTGAGAACACTTCTGCCTATGCAGAACTGTTCACAGAAACTCTGTACAAGCATGTTAACAGCTGCCTAGAGGCAGCTGTACCCAAAAGGAAGAAGTACAGAACTAACTCAAAAAACAAGCCACCCTGGTGGAATCAAAAAATCAATTGGATGTATAACAGGAGGAAGAAAATCATGGCAAAAATTAGGAGGTGCAACACCCAGCAGGATAAAAGCACTCTCATTAAACTAAACAAACAACTCAGAGGACAAATAAATTCTACCAAAGCCAAATTTGAGGTAAGTTTGGCCTCCCAGGCCAAGGAAAATGACAAGACATTATTTAGCTATGGCCGCAGCCTGAAAGGCAATACACAGTTGTGTGCAGAGCTCATTGTAAATGGAGCCACCTATACTGAGCCAGAAGATATAGCAAACCTCCTGGCTGATAAATTCAGCTTCAACTTTACCTCTCTTCCCCCAACCTTCCCTCAGGAAATATCATCAAATATAACTCCCCTTATTATCACTAGGGAACAGGTCTTAATGTTACCTCTAAGACCAAGAACACTGCATCAATGAGCCAGAAAAATATCTCAGGATGCATTCTAAATAGCATGAAACATGACCTATCAGGGCCTCTGGAATTATTGTTTAATTGTAGCCTCCAAAAAGGCTTCATGTCTCATGACTGTAGAAAGGCAACAGTCATCCCTCTGCACAAAGGTGGTCCATCTACAAACCCTGGAAACTACAGACCCATAAGTCTCACCAGTCTTACATGTAAAGCCATGGAAAGAATTATTATGGAGATGGTCAATAGAGATATAGTAAACCTCCAGACACTGGACCCAACCCAGTTTGGTTTCGTCAAGGGCAGATCATGCCTACTCAACCTGGTGGACTTCTTTGAAAAGGTCACCAAAACAATGGATGAAGGCAAAACCATTCACACTACCTACCTTGGCCGGCCAAAGTATTTGACACAATACCCCATTCAGGCATTGTTGACAAACTCAAGAGGTTAGGTACAAATCTGTATGTCACCCAGTGGATAGCCAACTGTCTCACAGACAGGACCCTGGAAGTTAGAACTGGGGAGTCTACAAAGAGGCCAGTCACAAGTGGAGTCCTTCAGGGTTCACTCCTTGGACTGCTCCTTTTTGGCATTTACTTCTCAGAAGTCAAGGCCAATGTCAGTGGTCCCTGGCTGACTAAATTTGCAGATGACTGCAAATTAGGAGCTATCATTGAATTTCACACTGACATAAATGTTCTCGGGGGGGCTGACACAGACAAACAATTGGTATCAGAGCCATGGACTAAAGCCAGGAAATGCATAATAGTTTCCTTTGGGAAGTCATCCATTCCTGGTAACTATCAAATTGACAACACTCCCCTTAGAGTTGACCCAGTAGTCAGGGGCTTAGGGACACACATAGATAGTAATTTAGCCTTTGACCATGACATATCTACAGTGGTGAGGAAGTCATTGTATGTTGCGCAATTTATAAACATAGGTATGGCATCTAAGTTCAAGGAAGTCATTGTTCCACTGTATTCAGCATTCATCAGACCTACCATTGAGTACAATGCCCCCTTTGGTATGTTTCTAACCAGGCATATCCAACAATTGGAACATCCACAGGGGTTCCTCTCTAAATGAATTCAGGGTGTAAGTAAAATGTCCTGTGCAGACCACCTCAATGCCCTATCCCTGTATTCTGTCTCCTACAGGCTTTTGAGGGGGGAGATTTATACCTGGCATACAGGGTATTGTCAGACTCCAGTCTGATGGACCTCCTGCATAGCCACAAAACAAACAGCACCAGAGTTAGCCATTCTAAAGACTTAAACCTTGTTGGTGATACAAAAAGGACTTGCAGGAGAGGTAGATATGTATCCCAGAGACTACCCAGTCAATGGAACAGGCTCCCCATCCATGTGAAGCAGAGTTCCTCTCTAACCCAATTGAAGTGCAACTTGGACAATTGCATGGGAAACCAGAAATTCATCCCTGGTTTAGCACCTATGTCTGTTATGGACACAGGTAACCTATAAATTGTTAATCTCCCAGGCCCATGCTTATACTTATCAAGGGTATTAGAACTTATCAAAGATTTGAGATGCATGGCTATGCTTAAAAAGGGCCTTGTGGTTGTTAGTCAAGTAAACACCATTGAACCTATGAACCTGTAGAAAGATTCAAACCCTGTACCTTTGGAACATGAAGCAGGTTATTACCAAGTTAGACCTTTAATCCTCTGCACTAACTAAACATATCACTTTACTGCACTTAATTTAGTAATTACAAACTCACTTTCTATGACAGCCTTTATAAATAGATACTGCTCCACTTAAGTTGTACAGTACAGGTTATCTGAATATCCAGAGTACAATGAAGTTATGTTATGTTATATTTGCCTGAACTGCATGAATGGGAAGCCTTTTTTTCTCCTATACCTTGGTTTCTCTTCTTAGGGCCCCCTTTTCTCCATCTCTAAAACTTCATAAAAACTTTACTGCGCAGAGCAAAATGAAACGATAATCTTGAACTGCCTCAGACATCCCTGTGAATGACTGGTGTTTATTATCTGTACCTAGTAGCCTGTCAGTCACTGGAGTCATTGCATCCCACTGCAGTGTTAGTAGTAAGGGACTTAGTCTCTTCTAGCAGGACCTCTTCAGTGAATAGTGCCCCTACCTTTCCATCACAGTACCATAAAAGTGCAGTGCAGGTAGGAGAAGGGACTGGTATAATGGTTAAGGTGTTTACCTCACAAGGTATGTTACCAATACATTTAAACTGCTACGAACTGCAGAAGGAGTCATTACTGGGAACATTGCAGGTGCTGCAAAGAGCACTTCTGGCTAACATCAAAGACTGAAACAATACTAATTTCATGAACTTTAATCATACTTTGACTTAGAAATGGGGTCTATTCGGGTCTATATTAGAACACCGAACTTGCAAAATTTCAAGTGTTCTAATATTGAACCCTATTAATCGAAAATTTAAAACATCGAACATACAGAACAGATATTTTTTTCCTAGGGAAAAAATTTGCTGTTCCAAAACACATACACACAACACAAGCACATCAAAGAAACAGCAATCCACACATATACACCTAAACTCTTACACCTAACCCTACACTAAAGTATACATACACCAGTGACTATCCACTTACCTTAACACCTAAACCCTAACCCTAAGGTCTATCACTATCGCATAGTCACCTCACCCGCACCCTAACCCTAACTCACCTATCCCGTCCTAACTCTCACGTCCACACAATCGCACACTTACCTGACCCGTGCCCTAACTCGACTAACCCACCCTAACCCTCACGTCCACACAATCACACACTTACCTGAACCCGACCCGTAACTTTCCACCACAGCGCTGAAAACACCAGAGCAACAGAACTGGACAACCAAATTCTTTCCCTAGGAAAAAATTCGGTTTTCTGTTTCTTCGATATTTTTTCAACATTCGCTGAAAACGGGTCGATATTAGAACACTCGAAATTTTGAAAGTTCGCTGTTCTAATATAGACCCGGTCTATTCCCATCATGGTATTAGAAACCAAAAAGACTTGGAAAATTAAAAAATAGTGCATCCCTCTATTGTGGCAATCACCTGCATACCACACTGGTTAGAATATCTTAGCCACCTCCTGGCAGTGTCCCCTAACACAGGGTGGTTTACACTACTGACTATCATGTAACAGTGAGCTGCTATAGAAGATACCTGAACTACTCTATCATTGTAGAAATGAGCCACATAAATATTGTTATTAGAATGGTGCAGTATGGCCTGATTACTGTAAGGTGTCCAGCATCCCCCACTAAGATCCCTCAAAGTTTAGTCTTCCCTAATACCCCATCAGTGTGTCCTAACATCCACTTCTAGACATGTGTTAATTGGGAGCTGGGCTTCATTGCACCACAAATAATAGTTCCAGAACCCTTAACAATAGTTTTGTCTTCTTAATGCATCATATCAATTTCTCAGCTTAGTATGAGAGTGATTACACTATCTCATATTCATTTCTAACACTTCTATCAAATAGTCTAATTTGTTTCAGTCATGTCAATATTTTCTCAAGAATATTGTGTTTATCATGTTCTTCCTTACTTTCTTTTTGACCTTTCCTGACAAAACATTTGTAATGATTATGTCTTATCTGGCACATAACTCTCTGTCACGACACCCTTTATGTCCATAGAAAAAAATGCATCAGTTCTTGCATTCCGTTCATTTATACTTAATGTTACAGTTAACTAAGCCATAGACAATTTCAACACTGACATTTATATATAGTGGGAGCATGATATCAAGTTGCATCTTTGTTTTTTTCAAGCAGTATGTTCCGTCCATTTTAGACAGTTAATTTCTCAACTTTGCTTATTTTATTGAGTAACTGACATAATTGAAAACTTACTATCTTAGCAAATTTCCTTAAACCTTGGATATTTAATCCAGTGCCTAGAAAAAAGAACAGTCATCCTGGCCATTTGAAGCTTATTTCCTAGGTGGTTTCTCATCTTAGATGATTTATGTCCTTTGCATTTAAAGTTAACATATTCTTCCAGCATTCATTCCAGAACACACACCTCTTCAGTGCTTATGTTGGGTCTATATTACAACATCAAATTTTCAAAACTTCGAATGTTCTTATATCGACCCCTATTCAGCAAAAGCTGAAAACATCGAACATACAGAACAGCAAATTTTTTTCCTAGGGAATTTGCTGTTCCAAAACACATACACACAACACAAGCATACCAAACAAACAGCGATCCACACACATACACCTAAAATCTTACACCTAACCCTACACTAAACTATACACATACCACTAACTATCCACTTACCTTAACCCAAACCCTAACCCTAAGGTCCGTCACTATCGCACACTCACCTCACCCTCGCCATAACCCTAACTCACCTACCCCGTCCTAGCCCTCACGTCCACACAATCGCACACTTACCTGACCTACACCCTAACCCTAACTCACTTAACCCGCCCTAACGCTCACATCCACACATACCTAACCAGCACCCTAACCCTAACTAACCTAACCCGCACTCAGTCGCACACTTACCTGAACCTGACCCATAACTTTCCACCACAGCACTGAAAATACCGAAGCAACAGAAATGGACAACCAAATTCTTTCCCTAGGAAAACATTCGGTTTTCTGTTGCTTCGATATTTTCAGCTTTTGCTGAATAGGGGTCGATATTAGAACATTCGAAGTTTTGAAACTTTGATGTTCTAATATTGACCTCTTATGCTGATGTATCACACAACATAGCAGCGTTACATATTTTTAGTATTTAATTTAACACTGTGTACTTTGTGTGCTTGTATTCCTTGCATCAGTATATATACTTCTACTCTACAATGTCCCCTTTTGTTTCCCAGCTTCTAACCTACTTTTGCAGGAGCCATCTCTTGTTTATATTCAGTGGACTGCGCATAGTCACTTGACTTTTTTTTTGCTTTTCATTCCTCATGTACTTGCTTATCCACCTCTGGAACAACTTCCATTTCTCCATTCCATTTCTTTCTAGCTTGCTCAGACTCACTTGCTCCTCCTCATCAGCAACCTACCTAGATAGCACCTCCTGCTCTGGCAGTGTTGAAGTTGTTTCCTCACTATCAATGTCTTCCACGTGTGCCTTCCATGTCATCATCCACATTTATAAATTTCCAAACTGCTTCACAATTATTTGAACTCCCCTTTGAGTCTTGCAAAACATATTGCAAGCATAAGCCCTCTTTCATTTTCAGAATCACGGTGGTGGTGCTGCGGTAGCGTTGTCGCCTCACAGTTAGACGTTGCCCGTTCGATTCTCGTTTGCGCCGTGCTGGTGTGACGTGTGTGTGAATGGGCGCTTCCTTTTGAAGTTAGGTTGCGTTAGCCCGCATTAGCCCGGCAAAACAGCATGTAAAACTCTATTAGCGGACATTAGCGGACGGAGAAAAGCTGTGAAAAGACGAAAGGAACAACATACTGTTCTCCAAAACAGTTTTCCATCCTTTTTGTAATTTGTAAAATTCTACAGTCACGCAATCTTGTCTATATGATTAACTTTAAAATAAAGGCTTTGTAAATGTGAACATGGGAATGCTGACTGGATGAAAGCCTACACAACTGCTGATAGGGTCATAGGTTCATAGGTAGGTACTAGGCTATCTGCCCAAAGGCATTTATAAGCCTAGCCAGAATGTGTTGGCTTTCATCGCCCCCTTAGATTAGTTCCCTGTGCCTCTGTCCAGCAGACCCATTGATGTGATCTCTGGGGTAAACTTTCTGTTTCCCATCCACTTGTCAAGGTTTCTCTTGAAGAGGGTTAGTGAGGAGCTCTGCCTAATGTAGATTGGAATCTTGTTCCAGAGCATGACAAGTCTCTGGGACAGGAATCTATCCCTCCAGCATGTCCTATTTATTGTTGTGGTGAGGTTTAGCTCCCTGGAGTGTCTGGCTCGAGGGGATATAGTTTTCTTTAGGTGGAGAATGTCCATCAATTCTGGGCTGGACATGGCCTTGTATGTCAGGCAGAGATCACCTCTGAGTAGGCGGTATGCAACTGAGTACAGCTGGAGTTTCTTCAGTTGAGCTGCATAGAGCATCTGCTTGAGGCCAGTGATCTTCTTGGTGAGGTACTTCTGTGGTCTTTCCAGTTGTTGCAGGTGTCTTGTAAGGTACATCCCAAATGGGGCATTGTACTCTATGAAGGGTCTGATGAGTGATGCATAGAGGGGCCCAATGACCTCTTTTGATCTGGATACAAACCCTTTTGTGACTAGGTGGGCCACATAGAAGGATTTTCTAACCACTTTGGCAATGTGATTATCAAAGGAGAGGTTACTATCTACTTGAGTCCCCAGACCCATTATTACGTCTTCCGTATTTAGGGGGCTACCACCTATGTGGTAGTTTGTGGGTACTTTGTTTTTCCCAAAGGGGATGACTATGCACATTTTAGTATTTAGCTTGAGGCCATGGTTTTGACACCAGGCATCTGTCTCAGTGAGACCCTTTTGGAGGATGTCTGTGTCAGCCAGAGAGTCAGTTATAACCCCTAGTTTGCAGTCATCTGTGAACTTGGTCAGCCATAGTCCTCCTGTGCTTGCCTGTACCTCTGAGAAGTATATGCCAAACAGGAGGGGTCCTAGGACTGAGCCCTGGGGAATGCCACTTGTAACTGGTTTAGAGTAAGACCTAGCTCCCGCAACTCTTACCATGTGGGTTCTGTCCATGAGCCAGATGGCAACTCATCTTGTGATGTAGGGGTTTATGTTCAGGCTGGTGAGTTAGTCTATAATACCTGAGTGGAGAATGGTGTCAAAGGCCTTTACAAGGTCTAGGCAAGCTGTGTGGACCACCTTTCCCTCGTCTATAGCCTTGGTAATTGTCTCAAAGAAGTCCACCAGGTTTAGGAGGCATGATCTGCCCTTAAAGCCAAACTGGGTAGGGTCCAATGTTTGGAGGTTTCCAATGTCTCTGTTAATGAGATCCATGATGACGCACTCTATAGCTTTGCAATCCGAGCTAGTCAGGCTTATAGGGCGATAGTTCCCGTTGTGGCTCCACCTTTATGGACTGGAATAACCACTGCTGTGTGCCACTCTGTGGGCACGTAGCCTGTGGAGAGCCTGAGGTTTAAACAGTGTATTTAGGTGAGGGGTTAGTTCATCTTTGAGCTCGTGTAGGACGCAGCCTGGGACACCGTCTGGTCCCATTGATGCTGTGTTTTTGGCTTTGGAGAGGGCTGTTTTAACCTGAGTGTCTGTGATTTCAGGGGCACTACATTCTTCTGGCATAGTTATGGGCCTTTTTGGGGGTGAGAGGGGGGTGAAGTTTGCACTGAACCTGTCTGTCAGGATGTTGGCTATATCGGTCGGTTCAGTGTATTTTGTGCCATTCTCCACTAATTCCGTGCAGATCTGAGAATTGCCACTTAGATTCTTGACATAGCTAAAGAATGCTTTGTGGTTATCTTTGGAGTCCTTGGCAATTTTTCTTTCAAAGCTCGCCTTGGATGATTTTATGAGGGATCGTAGTTTCTTGCTGATACTGATCAGGGATGTCTTCCCTTCTTGGGATTTTGCTCTTTTCTGTACTAGTTTCCTCCTTCTGTTGTATAGCTTGTTTATGGCAGGGGTCCACCACACTGTTTTCCTTTTCTTGGAGGAGTGAGTCTTGGTTTTGTTTGGGATAGCACAATCCATGCATTCTTGTAGGTGCCCGTAGAGTGCATTAGTAAAGGATTTTGCAGCTTGGGCAGCATTATCCTTTAGCATGGGGGCTTTGAAACTTCCCACCTCGGTCTTAAGTAACATGACGTTTGCTTTTGAAAGGTTTTCAAGGTGGTTTCTTTGACCGGGGGGGTGGGTGGGGGTGGAGGCAGAATGTGGATATCCAGAGTGATTAGTTTATGGACAGATCTAACCAGCAAGGGGTTGACCTCCAGTGTGGAACACCAGTTACCCATGTGGGTGATGACCAGGTCCAATATGTTGTCACCTCTGGTGGGGGTGTTGACCAGTTGATCCAGGGCATTTGAGTTTAGAAATTCTAGGAAATGTTGG
Source organism: Protopterus annectens (assembly GCF_019279795.1). Classification (NCBI taxonomy): domain Eukaryota; kingdom Metazoa; phylum Chordata; order Ceratodontiformes; family Protopteridae; genus Protopterus; species Protopterus annectens. The sequence continues at coordinate 534,302,091 of NC_056744.1, forward strand.
GCAAGGGAGTATGTACTTGAGAAGTTCTCCCAGTTAATGTTTGGGTAATTGAAATCACCCAATATCAGGGTGTTTGGTAGGACCTTTTTGTTTCCCAGCATTTCCTGGAATGTGGAGTGGGGGTCCTGGGACATGGTGGGTGATCTGTAGCAAGTCATAATTTGAATAGCAGTTTTGCCCATTGTTAATTGAACGTGGATGATCTCTGAAGCATCATGTTGTGCCACTAGCCTGGAGGTGTGGGTATCCTTGATGAATATGGATGCTCCCCCACCTTTTGTATTTCGGTCTGGGTTTTGTGGCCGAAATGTATGGTATGAGTTGTAGCCTGGTAGTGCTGGGGTGCTCTTTGGAGCCCTAAAACAGGTTTCTGTTACTGTACATATATTGATTTTCTCTATACTGAGGAGTGCCTTGAGTGCGTGCATTTTGAGGTTGAGACTTCTGGCATTGAGTAGCATTACCCTCAGTTTTTTGTTACTTGTGCTATGGAGGTGGCAAGAGCCTTGGCCAGTATTCAAAAGCCTAAGGGTGACAGGTGCAAGCCGTCTCTAGCGAAGCAGTGTGGCTTGTCGAGCATGTCATCCCAGATGGACAGACACTGGATCCCTTTTGAATGACACCAGAAGCTTAGCCAATTGTTGAAATTGATCATTTTATCTCTATACCGTGGTATCATTCTTGTTGAGGGCAGGATGCTACTCAGGGTCAGGGTCACACCGGCCTGGGCTATGTGATCAGAGAGCTCCTCCATGTCTCTTTTCATGTAATCCAGGGAGGTATGGCTCAGGTCATTCACACCAACATGGACAATGACAGAGTCATATTTGTACTTGTTCTGGAGTGACCTGAGTGCATGTGTTATGTGGTGGATCCTGGCACCTGACAGGCAGTTAACAGTAACTTTTTCCTTGTTCAGCCAAGTGAGTGGGACTTCAGTGTGCATGACTACAGAGTCACCTATTACTAGCGTGTTGGGTATGTTATTTTGCCTTAAGGTCTGTGATTGTGTGGCACACTAGTTTTGTGAAGTATGTGTTTCATGGTTTGTGTTGGGAGGTGGAGGTTGCTTGGATGTCTGCTTTGGAGGTCTCTGTTGCTTTTGCAGATTTTTATTGAGAGCTTCCAAGTATGTTTTCGTGTATTTATGTGGGTTTTTTGCTGGTGCTGGTTTCATAGGTCTATGTGAGACTGGTGGTGTGATGCAAGTAATTCCCTTCTCCTCTTGACTGCCTGGTCCAGTCTTGGGTTGAGAGAGCTTAGCCTCCAGTTTGGCTATATAATTGCATCTCTTGCATGTATTAGTGTTTGGTGGAAGGAGGAGAGGGTTGTCTGTGTACATGAGGCAATTGTAACATTGCCTCAAAATAACCAGATTCACCAGTTGGAATGGAGAGTACACCTGAAACTGCCCTTTGGACATGCCATGATAGGTACAGTGAACTGTTTTACTGATTGGCTGGTAAGGTCGAATAGAGAGCCTTGTCCTTCACTACAGTATAGGGGGGTCTAGTGCTAAGGTTTATTAGTGCTTGCTATGAGTTTTGAGCAAGTGCCGGGATGAGAAGTGAATGGTTTGAGTGCTTAAGTTGAAAGTTTGTCTAGTTCCAAGGGAAAAATTGAAGAGTAGACTTTATGGAGCCAGGAATAGTTATACCCTAGCTAACCGGCGCTGCCTGGCGCACAAAACTTTGCAAATGTGGGCTTTATATCTGGGAAATGAAAGAGAGAATTTAGCCCAAAATGGCTAATAAACTACTAATTTCTGAGCTGAAACCACTCCTCCAGGGACAGATAGGCTGCTCAAAGCTCCCTCTCTCACAGTGAACAGAGAAACGTCCTTCTATCCAAGTAAGGTATGGGCAAACACAGAAATTTGTAACACAGCCCTGAATTCAGCACTAACCTGAAAACTGGACTATACTAGCTTAGAAAGGTGGGAAAACAAGTATATGTTTTTGTTTTTTTGTTTTTTCAGAAAATAAAGCAGATACAATAAAAAAAAAACTTTATTTATTTATTTTAATTTTGTTTACCGGGATGGTCCAACTGGACGAGGTCCATTTACAGTGGAGGCCCAGGGAGAAAAGCTCCACTTACATTAAAACACATTTACAGCAATATACATATTATACAAAGTGTAGGAAGTAGTATTTTTTATACTAGTAGCATCTAGAAAGAAGTGAAAAGAAAGAAAAACAGTACAGACAATTCCAATCAGTAAAATATTTATATATGTACATTTTGTTTGCAGTGAGAAACAGACAGATTTTAACAGGTACATGTTTTTCTATGGATAACATTTGGAGGAACCATGCTTACTGGGGCATGTACAAAGAGAGGTAGAAGAAAGTTGTAGAGGTACCAGATTTTTGGACTATGTAATACATGGACAGAGCCAAGAACTTGTAAGGTGGGCCTTAAGGGAGTTTTGGAATTGAGTGGTATTAGATGCAGAAGTCACAGATGGAGGGAGATTATTACAGGTTTTAGCTATAATGTGTGAAAAGAGAGATTTGCCAGCTGTGTTATTAGCTGAGGTAATAGTGAGGAGTTATCTGTTGGCAGAGCGGAGTGGACGATTTGGAGTGTAGTTGGTCAGTAACTGCCTTAGAGCGGGAATTTTCTCAGGTTGTTTTAGGTTGTTGTATGATATAACAAGTTGGTGATATAGTAGTAACTGTGGCAGTTCAAGCCATTGAAGTTGCCTAAGAGGTATGCAGTGATGGGTTCTAAATAGGGAGTTTTTGGCAAACTTGGCAATTGTGTTATAACAGGACTCAAGTTTGTCTAGGTCAGATTTCCTAACATAAGTGAGAATTAGGGCTGCATACATTAGTGTAGAAAGAAGGTGGGTTTGAGCTAGGGTGACTCTAGCCTGATTAGATAGAATGTTATTTTGCCTGTATAAGGAACCCATTTTTTGTGCACCTTTTTTATAGTTTGAAAGATATGGATGTCAACGTGGAGGTTGTTGTCTATTTCGATGCCAAGGAGCTTGGTGTGGATAGAGGGAGAAATGATAGTACCATTATTGGAGGAGATAGAGAAGGAGAGTGGAGTGGTTTTTGATTTGTTTGGGGTGAATAGTAGTAGTTTAGTTTTGTTAGGATTTAGGATGAGTTGAATATTAGTGATCCATCTTTCTACTGAGATTAATGATTCCTGGGTGAGGTGCTGTAGAGACGTCAGGGATGGGGCTGAGCATATTAGGGTGGAATCATCTGCTTATTGGATTATTGAGACCTGCAGGGTACATGTATGTCAGTTATTGGTAAAAATAGAGAACAGTAGTGGTCCTAATATGGAGCCTTGGGGTACATCAATGGTGGCTGGGAGCAGAGGAGATAAAGCCCCTTGCCACTGAACAGCTTGTTGTCGTTCTGATAGGTAATTTTTAAACCAAGCAATAGTGTGGGGGTGAAGGCTAAGGAGGTTAGGTTATCTATTAGTATGGAGTGAGAGACCATATCGAATGCTTTGGAGAGGTTGAGGAATATGGCAGATACAAATCTGTTGTTATTCCTATGCTGGTTAACCAGGTCTGTAAAGGGGAGAAGGGCGGTGGTTGTACTGTGGTGTGGGCGGAAACCATGTTGTGTAGGTGAGAGGAGATTGTTTAAGTTTAGGAAATGTATGACTTGAGAGTGTATGCATATTTCTAGTATCTTTGATAAAGGCGACAGTATGACCATGGGTCAGTAGTTTGAGAAATCGTAACAGGTTCCTCCCTTATGAAGGGGAATGATATAGGACACTTTCCACAGACGAGGGATATATGATTCCTGTACAGAGCGGTTGATAAGGACTGAGCTTGGGTACACTATGGAGTTGGCCGCCATTTTTAGGAAATGTGCTGTTAGCCCATCTGCTGCGAGAGTAATTGGTTTCAGTTTTAAGAGGTGTTTCTTTATTGTAGAGGTTGGGATAGGTGAGAAGGTAAGGGGAGCAGAGTTGTTAGGGGCTGTAGGCATGGGTGTGTAGCTATTTTTGGCTAGTTGAGTGGATAGAGAGTTAATGGAGTCGGTGAAATGGTTGAATTTTGAGGCTATATCGGTAGTTGTATTTGTGGAGGTTGAGGTGGGAGTGGGTGTGGTGTTTTTTCCTGGTTTTAGTAGGGAGTTAATTGCATGCCAGAACTTTTGGGGGTTGTTGGAGTATTTGCTTTGGATATTTAGGCAGTACTTTTGTTTATCAAGTTTAGTTTGCTGTTTACCTGGTTTCTAAGGTGTTGATCATTTTGTTTAGAAAGACTAGTGTTGTCTTTCTTCCAGGTTTTCATGCCTTATCTCTGGATTTTAATAGGGATCTAGTGGACTTAGTAAGCCAAGGCGCTATGTGGAGTTTAGCTCTAATAGTCCTTATGGGTGCTTTTTGGTCAAGGACCTTAGTGAAAGTAGTATTAAAATAGTTCACTATTAGGTCCAAGTTCAGGGTGTGTAGTGGTTCCCAGTTACATTTTTTAATGCAGTGTTGAAATCTGGAGGGTTAACCTTGCGATTATTTCTGACTTGTCTAAAAACTGTAAGTTTGGGTATGTTAGTACGTCTGTGTAGGAGGAATGTTGGGAGGTGGTCACTAAGGCTGTCTGGTAGACAAGCTGTTTGGTAGTTTTGTTCTGGGTAGTTCACTAATTTCCAATCTAATATATATATTTTTTGGGACTTCTTATTTACTCTAGTAGGTTCTAGAATAAGTTGACAGAATCCATATAGCTTGATGTAGTTAGTGGGTTTTTTAGAGTTGCAGGCTAGCCAATCAGTGTTTAGGTCTCCTAGTAGAATAGTCTCTTGTGGGAGGTTGTCTTTACCCATTGCAGAATCTCCTCAATTTTAAGGGAGTTATTGCCTGGAGGGATGTATGCACAGAGAATATTGATACTCTTTTTATTGTTTAGTTGTAGCATAATTCCTATGATTTCAGCAGTATCGAATTTCGGTAGAGGAGTTGGTAAGGGTTGTATGGTAAGTGTATTTTTATAGATAATTGCAATGCCCCCTCCCTTCTTTCCTATTCTATCTAGTCTAATGATGTTATATTCTGGAGGGAGAATTTCTTTGTTCTGTGTGCTGGGTTTTAACCAGGTCTCTGTTATGGTTAGTATGTTGGGGGACTAGTGGGTTATCAATGTGTGTAAGTGAGTGACTTTATTTGATATACTGTGAGAGTTAAGGTTTATGATAAGTAGGTCTGTTATGTGTTTGTTTCGGGGTATAATGTTGGTTGGTTCTTGATTTGGGTGAATGTCTCCAGAGGTAAGGAGGTATTTCTTTAATAATATATGATGTCTGATTGCTTGTAGTATATGTGTAGCTTGTTTGATATTTTTCTAGTGAGAAATATTAAACAGTACTTGTGTATGAGTACTGTTTTGCTGTTAGCAAATAGAGATGGGGATATAGGGAAGCGTATGTGGGCTTTTGTAGGTGTGAATAGGGACGTCGGGAGGCATACGCACTGTACTGATTTCAGTACAACGTATGTAGAAGGGGGGTAGCATTTTAAATTTTCTTTTCCTTCACGCTTTACTGCACAATGACGTCAGCGCGCTTTAGGCAGCCAGTCAGCGCTCAAAATGCTTTCCGAGCGGGTAGCGTTTCAAACTTTTGCGCTTTAAACTTTATGTTTGTCACGCTTTACTGCACATTGGGACTGGGACTCTGGGAGCTCCAAATGTTTGTCGAACAGGAGGATTCGTTATGTTGGTGTAAGCAGGATTCGTTTTACTGCACGTTGGGACTGGGAGAGGATTCGTTATGTTGGTGTGAGCAGGATTCCCGAGCTGATCGTGTGTGTGTGTGTGTGTGTAAATGCCCCAGGTGGGATGTACTGGTGTGATTACTCATGGTGGTGTGGTAGGGAATACCTCAGGCTTGAACCCTGTACCTTGTATGCAGGTGTTAAAGACCTGAATTCCCTACCCACCACCATTTGTAAAAAAATTGCAGATTTTTGCCTCATATTTGATCTGATCAATATTTGTATGTATCTGTGGGTTTTAAATATTGCAATGCTTGAAATTTGATGGTGCAGTGGTAGCAACGTAGCATTGATGCCTCACAGCTGTAGGTTCTTGGGTTTGGTTCTTGGCTGGGGTGCCTTCTTTGTGTGTGTGTGTGGGGGGTCTGTATCTTCTCCCTGTGTTTGTGTGGGTTTGCTTTTGTGTCCTCCCATGTTACAAAGACATGTCTGCGTTATTTTTCCTGGGCCTCTGCTGAGAATTGTGTTTTCTTTTGCTCCAAGTCAGACTGTCCTGATTAACAAATTGACAGGCATTTAAATGTCAGACTTCAGGTTTCTGAATGTTTACTTCCTTACATATTTGATGGTGCAGTGGCAGTATTGTTGCCTCACAGCTGTAGGTTTTCTGGTTTGATTCTTGGCTGGGGTGCTTTCTGTGTGGAGTCTGCATCTTATCCCTGTGTTTGTGACATAGTAAAACAACTTTTTATTCTAGCAATAAATATGTACTAACAACCTTTTTTATAGCAATTTTTTTAAGTTTATGACTATTTGAAATTTGTCCTTATTTTTGGGACTGTAATACCCTGTTATTTGCTTTGTCCAGGTTTTTTGTGCTAAGGTTGATAGCTATGGCAAGAACTGAATTCATTGAATATGTGTGAGGGCTGCATTCCCTCATTACTGGGTTTGTCCAGGTGTTTTGTGCCAAGAGGTTGACAGCTATGGTGAGAACTGAATTCATTAAATGATAGCCATTTAAGTTTCAGTCTTCCTCTCTTTCACAAAGCAGGTGATTTGGCATAGTGGTATGTTGTTCTGACTATTTTGCACAGTGACCTTGGCAGTAAAATGTATGATGGTAACACAGCATTTTATTCTAGCAGCTTTCCAAGATTATACAAGCAATGTTTAATGTGTTCCTGTTTTTTGCCCCTTTGACCCACCCCAATAAATTTGGCTTTTTCCAGATTTCTTGTGCTGCGAAGTTGAGATGTAGTTGAGTATTGCGTAGATTTTACAAGGAACTGAGAGCTGCAGGGAAGAGAAGTTTAGTGCTGATTATGCAAAGTCGGCTCACATTGCTAGTAGCACAAAATGTTGTGTACTTGCTTTTAATGCAGAAGGTTGTTGGTTCTACTCCCATAAGGGGTGAATGCTGCTGTACTGAAAGTTAAGACACTAACTATGAGCCTGTTATCAGTTTGCCATCCATTTCCTATTGCAATATTACTAGCTTATTATTAATGTAATTTAGGCAATTTATTCCTCAGGGCATCAGACACTATTTTTCGTGAAGTCATGAAATATAAAGGTGATTGCTAGCAGCAACCTCTTCATTAGTTAGATTTATTTAACGTGGAATTATTTAGATGACTTTTTTACTACTTCAGAGATTGTGCATATTATTTACTGATAATGGTGGACTGTAGAAGTTTGACTAGACTTTTATGATGGAAATGTTCTGAATTGGGCAGTTTTGTTTCATTGTTTACTGGAAAAATGTTCAAAGCAATAGGAAGGTGTATCAAAGAGCACATGTATGTTTCATATGCAAGGGGCCTATGATTTAAAAGCAGCCCAGAATTAATTTTATCTGCCATGGGTAAAATGTATTTTTCTTTGAATGTGGGTTTTAATGTTTCAATGAATGTGAGTTTCAAGGGCAGAGAAGTTTTAATGCCAAGTTTGTTTAGCAGATGTCTTAGTGTTTGTGCTGTAAAATGCAAAATAAAACTTTCAAATGAAGTTCAAATCATCATAGAAGTAAATCAGTATGCACATTAGTGTTTATGGTAAATGGAGTGAAATAGCAAAGTAATGGATCATTGGAATGGCTGCAGGGGGAGGCTCCATTCGACCATGGTTTTGTGAGGGGGAAGGGCGGCAAACTTAGACAGCCCCAGCTGAACTATACCTCCCAACTGTCCAGATTTTCAAAGAATGAATAGATTTTTTGCTTCTTATATTTGGTTTGTTCCTCAATTTGTGGTTTTCTGGCAAATGATTTAGGAATTAAGTCACTAAATAATGACACACTAGTTTCAGACTTTATAACCTTCAGAAAAATGCATGCTAAAATAAGACCTGTTCTATCAACTGTCCCAGTTTATACAAGAGCAATTTTTAGTACTGTTTATATGTTCCCTCAATATATTTGGCCTTGTCCAGATTTATTGCATTAACAGGTTGAGAGGTACATGCAAATTGCTTTATAGAATTAGGCATAGCCAAACCTCGACTGTCCCTGATTTTGGCTCAAAATGTTGCTCTTCCCCTAATGATCCCTCCACAAAATATCAATTTTGGAAGAAAACATAGAGGGTTTACTTTACTTTTATAAATAACTGTAATGATCAGAGTTATACATTACATTTATTTCAGAAATGCATGTAGATTCTCTAATTTTGTCAGCTGCTCTAAGTTAACTGTGCTCATATTAAAATGGTGTCCCTCCTTTGACAGGTTCCCAGCTGTATTGTCTGGCAATTTTATATTTTTGCATCACATTTTTGGTCCGTTTTTCATAATTGCAGTTTTCTGGCAAATTAGTGGCAAATTGTTAAAGACTGAAGTTAGAAAATAATGCAGACATTTCAGTTTCAGATTTCATACCTTTCAGAAAATTTGTACTGATGCAAGACCTACTACTATTCTATTATCTTTCTAAGTTTATAAGAGCAATATTTAAAAAAATGTCCTTATTTTTGGGCCTTTGCCTCAGTTTTATTTATGAGTTTGTTGCTGTAAGAGGTTGAGAGGTTGTGTGTGTGGTAGGTAGCATACCTCTCAACTGTCCAAATTTTGCAGACTGTCCAGATTTTTGCCCCATATTTTTTGTCTGTTCCTCATAAATTTTGTGATTTTCTAGAAAATCATTGAAGGCTGAAATTGCTAAATAATGACAGACATTTGAGCTTCAGACTTCATGTCCTTTAGAAAAATTCATACTAGCACAAATCCTGTTATTCTAACAACTTTCTAAGTTCACGAGAACATTATTTAATAAATGTCCCTGTTTATTTTAGGCTTTGTTCATATTTCTTGCACTAAGAGGTAGGTAGGGGTGTGTGTGAATGAAACATCCTAGTTAGTGGTAGCAGGTGGTTAGTAATTTACTCAAGCTCAAAACCTGTACCTTAGTTACAGAAAACCAAAGCATCAAGTCTCTACCCCAACTACCATGCTGCATTTTTCAAAGAACTGACATTTCAGGTTAATTTTCAATTCAAGGAACCGAGTTTGAATGAATTTATATTATATTACTGAAGAGGCATTACAGCGAATGCCTCTTCATCGACACTAAAAGAGCGAACCGTGAATTACGAGAATGGCCGTAGCTTGGCTGGAGAGGGGGGTAGCAGTTTGAGAGCTGTCAGTACAAATTTGAAAATCCTAGCTACACCCCTGGGTGTGAAGGGTTGTATTGTATGGTAAGGGGTTTTGGGTAGTGGCCTGTATGTGTGTAAGGATGTTGTGTAGGCTAGGGCTGTGAGGATTAGTGGGAGCCATGTAAAGAAGGAGAGCATGGTATGTGTCATATTGTGTTTGGTTGATAATGGTGTTGATTGGATGAGAGGTGGATAGATGTGAGATTTGGGAGGAATGAAGATGATTGGCTGTGGGGAGTAGTCAGGTGATATGGGGTTAGAATAAATCTAGTGGTAGTGGGGGTGGGTGGGAAATGGGGGTAGGGTAGTAGAGCTGAGTGAACTGAGCACAGTGAGTCAAACGGAGCAGGGCCCCAAACAGACTCTGAGGCTGCAGAGCCAATCTATCATGGTTTTCCAGAGTTTTTCCAAAGGTAAGGTATTACAAGGGACAGATAGGCAGATTCCCAAGATAAAACCTTGGCTTTATATTTTATACAGTACCCTTTGGCTTAGTTAAGAATACTTTGGAAATTGTCATATGTTTACTTTAAAAATTGTCTCATGTTTGTCTGCTAGTGCTGCAGACCCTCCTAGCAGTGTTTTGCAATGTTAAACTGCAGATTGTACCAGTATTCAGAATTAGAGAGTTATAAACCTTGTTTCCTTGCAGGTAACACACACTGAACAGTTGTGCTGTGTGGTAATAGGTTGTTTGTAATTTGAAGTCCCCTAACGTGGTGAGCCTTTCAGTGGGGGGGCAGGCTGGTTAGGGTGGACAAGAGAGTTTACAGTCCCTAGGAAGGAGATATAGGAGAGATTAGGGCATGGAAAAAGGACATTTGTTTTACATTACTTCAGCAGTTAATGAAGTTAATAACAGGTACATGCGCTTTCCACTAGTTAATGAACATTAAGCCAGCTAAAAACCATGTAGAGAGGCTACAAAACAATGTGTTTGTTTTTTTACAGTACTTAGAACTTAAAGTAGCTGGATATGAGAGTCCCTTAGTTTACAACAGCATAAGCCTTTTCAACAAGTTATTGCACTTAACAACAGTTGCTAATCATTTCTAAAATAGCTTAGAATATAACAGCTAGGTAGCTTATTACAGTGGGTTTATGTAAAGCATTTAGCTTAACAGTCCTCTTGCATGTAACAGTTCATTCACAGTTGGAACAGTTAATACATTTTGTCACAGCCAGAAGCACTAGAAATGCACTTTAAAACAGTAAAATAGCACCTTAAATTAGCTGGGCTAACGCTTTGAAACAGTTTAAGCACTAGAAATGCACTTCAATACAGTATATAAGCACTCTAAATTAGCTGGACTAACACTTTGTAGCAGCCTGAAACACTAGAAATGCACTTTAATACAGTAAAATAGCACCTTAAATTAGCTGGACTAACTCTTTGAAACAGTTTAAGCACTAGAAATGCACTTTAATACAGTATATAAGGCACTCTAAATTAGCTGGACTAACTTTGTAGCAGCCTGAAACACTAGAAATGCACTTTAATACAGTACAAATGGACCTGACATTAGCTCAAATAACACTATGTAGCAGCTTGAAGCACTAGACATGCCCTTTAATATAGTATAATGAGCACCTTAAATTAATTAGAATATCAGTCCGTTTGCTGCTATAGTAAGTATATTTCAACTCATCTAGTTTATAGCTAGAATAATAGTCCATTTGCTACTGTACATAGGTTCATAGGTTCATAGATTAGTACTAAGCTAACTGCCCTTGTGAGCCATTTTAAGCCTAGCCAATTATCCCTTGTGAGACTCAAACTCCACACCTTGTGTTTGTAAGGCAAACACCTTAACCATTAGGCCACCTTCCCAACCCCCAATATTTTAAAGTATCTAGTTTATATAGTCCCTTGCCGTATATCAGTTCAACTCATCTAGTTTATAGCTAGAATAATAGTCCGTTTGCTACTGTAGTAAGTATATTTTAAATTATCTAATTTATATAGTCCCTTGCCGTATATCAGTTCTCTCACACTTTGAACCTTGAACACCCTTCTATAGACCATTTGCGCTTTTACTGTGGGTTCACTTAGAAGCATATTATGCTTAGTAGTCCCTTAGCGCTTGACAAAATACCCCTCATTTATTTAAGAAGGAAAATAGCTACAAAACTAATGCTAGACAGATGGGCATATTAGGCACTGCGGGTTCTCTTTGATGCGATTATCAGTTCCTTAGTGCTCAACATTATATCCCTTGTTCAGATAAGAAAAAGAAAATAGCTACGGACTAGTACTAGACAAAAAAAACATGTTAGGCATTTGCTTCTACAGTAGTATGCATGAAGACAGTATATATGCTAGGCTTATAGGTTTGTTAACGTTCTACATGAGTAATTAGCCCAACACCACCTGTACATAGCCTAATTTACGGCTCAGCTTAAAGTACAGGCTGCTATGTAGATTGCTTTAAAATCCTGTGCACACAAGATACAAAATAACATTCCTACCAGGTAATAGCTTAGCTTATTGCTTTAAACCAATTCACCAGTACTATACAATTACCAGATATACATTTAGAAATAAAATCATAGCAGGGTTACCTTCCTTACCACAGGAGGTGCTGACTGCGAGCACTATTGGTATTTCTAAAAATGGTGCCAGATGCCGAATATGTAATACCTCGCTTCCCTTCTGTGGTTGTTTGGGAAACAGCAGTCTGATTGGGGGATATACATTGATGTAGTTCCCAAACAGACTCTGAGGCTGCAGAGCCAATCTATTATGGTTTTCCAGAGTTTTTCCAAAGGTAAGGTTTTACAAGGGACAGATAGGCGGATTCCCAAGATAAAACCTTGGCTTTATATTTTATACAGTACCCTTTGGCTTAGTTAAGAATACTTTGGAAATTGTCATATGTTTACTTTAAAAACTGTCTCATGTTTGTCTGACAGTGCTGCGGACCCTCCTAGCAGTGTTTTGCAAGGTTAGACTGCAGACTGTACCAGTATTCAGAATTAGAGAGTTATAAACCTTGTTTCCTTACAGGTAACACACACTGAACAGTTGTACTGTGTGGTAATAGGTTGTTTGTAGTTTGAAGTCCCCTAACGTGGCAAGTCTTTCAGTGGCGGGGCAGGCTGGTTAGAGAGTTTATGGTCCCTTGTTTCCTTGCAGGTAACACACACTGAACAATTGTACTGTGTGGTAATAGGTTGTTTGCAGTTTGAAGTCCCCTAACATGGTGAGCCTTTCAGTGGAGGGGTCAGGCTGGTTAGGGTGGACAAAAGAGTTTACGGTCCCTTCCTTATCGCAGGAGGTGCTGACTGCGAGCACTATTGGTATTTCCATTTCCACTTTAAATGCACAGAAATGGCTATCACACTTCAGTGTGTAGCCTACAACAACTAAACAGGTAATTTAAGCACAAAATGACTTTGTTAAAGTACAGGCAGTAAAATAAGTACAATGTGTAGCTGAAACAAGCCTTTTAAATCACAGAAACATTAGAAAATTGTCGTTTTAGGTGGAACTCAGTAAAGCATGTTCTCCTACATGCTCTTGCTATACAGAGTTGTCTTACTACTGCCTCAGAAATGTCTGTTTCCTCACAAAATAACATTGGAAATATAAGACCGACTAGTTACAGAGGCATGCTTTGCCATTTGGTAGAAGAACTACGAAAAGAACTACTTTTTCTAATTATGCAGTCAATATATAGCTGCTGACAGATTGTCGACACAATATGTTGTGAAAAAAAGTATAACTGAGCTTGAAAACTGTTTTATGCTGTAGTAAGTTAGGTTTCTTCTAATTCAAACTCATCCTTGTCAGTGTGTGGTGAACCACTTATTTAAAATAATGCTGTTTTTATAATAACCCATAGACACTACAGTGCTGTCTAAATTACATTTGCTTTATAGCTGAAGAATGTAATAAACCTGACTAGTAGACTTTAAAGTGCATTAATCTTTCTGGGCCTCTCCATCCCTTCCTTATAAGCACATTCCTCTTTAATCTGTTCAGCTTGTCCTGTGATGATACCCTGAATGTCTCTGTGGACTTCCTTTTTATCACCTACTTTTGCCAGTCTGTTCCATCAGTCAACAATCAACTCTCTGCAAAAAAGTACTTCCACCGATCTAAACTGCTGCCTATGACCCCTCCTTGTATAGGTGTCCTTCCTATTCAGGATAACCCTTTGATATCTCCCTGCTATTACCTTGTGCATCAGTATAATGCCCTCCTCTCTTTTCTGGTCTCTCAGATAACAAGATGGCTTAGTGGTTAAGGTCTTCGCCTCCCATGCACAAGGTGCAAGATTCGATCCTGACCTCCAAGCAATTCCTGTTTGGAGTTTGCATGTTCTCCCTGTGTCTCCGTGGGGTTTCTCCCATGTCTGAAAAACATGCTGTGTGTTTCCATCTCAAACTCACCAATGAATGGAGCTTTGGGCAGCAGCACAGATCTACATAGTGCCCTATAGGGTGAACAGTTGTACATACCAACCCCTTTGGGGCTCTACTCTGGTGCACAGTATCCTCAAGATAGGAGAACACGGATCACAAACTGCATGCTGTGGCAAGGTTAGGCACTCAACGGTGTAAAAATATGGCTCTAGGAGAGGTCATGTTGAGTAATGTCACCAAAAAATGGGCATGGGTAGTTTACTGGTGGGTTGAGGACTCGGCCTACTCTGACCCATGCCAGGGACCCTTGCTAATGGTGGGGGGGGGGGGTGCATGCCCCTATTGGCCAGTGTGTGCCTGCTATAAAATCCAGCAGCCCTGGGTCACTAAGCCCCAGCCTGGGTTACCTAGGATTGCTCTGTGGAGCGAAAACTGGATGTAAAACCAACCAACCTGCCAAACATGAACTGAGAATTGCTATGCTTAATGTAGGTTCACTTGTGATAGTGAGGAAAAGACTGCATTCAGACAACAGTCGCAGGACCTACTAGATAAAGCAGGAAAACATGAATTGGTGTTGATAATGGGTGACTTGAATGCACATATCGGGACAGAGGACTGCCTGGGTCCACATGGGTGGGGCAGCAGGAATAAAGAAGGAGAAGCCATTCCAGACTTCTGTCTGGCAAATGGCTTGATAGTAGCCAACACATGGTTCAGAAAGAGAGACAGTCACAAGATCACATACAAGAGTTGTCAACATGCAACTCAGGTAGACTTCCTCCTAGTAAGGAAAAGGCACTGGGGTAGAATCCATGATTGGAAGCAGTGGTCAGAAAGGTCAACAGAGACCAGGCTGAAGATCTGGAAGTTGACTGGAGAGAAAGTACAACAGTTCAAGGAATTACTCAGGGCTCTAGCACCCCAAGAAGAGGAGGAAATAGATGGAGTTGAAGACGAATGACAGCACCTAAAAACAGCATGTGTTAGGACTTCAGAAAAGATATGTCGCCGAGCCAGGTATGGAAATAAGGTACATAAGGAAGGCTGGTGATGGAATGCAGAAGTCCAGGAAGTCATCAAAAGAAAGAAGGAGTGCAAGAAGAATTTGGAGATAGAAAAGACTGACCAGGCTAGGAAGGACTACTGGTTGGCTAACAAAGAAGCTAAGAAAGAAGTTGCAATAGCAAAGAATAAGGCATCAGAGGCCCTGTATCAACATTTGGATAGTGACTCAGTAAGGGGCACAAAGAAACTATATCAGGTTGCAAGGTAAAGACAGAAAGATAAAGAAGATAGTCAGACACCCTTCATAAGGGATGGCAGCAACAACCTGCTCACCAGTCCTGAGGGCATCAAAGGCATATAGAAGGAGTATTTCCAGGAGCTTCTGAATGAAGAAAACCCCACAGAAGCTGTACTGCCCCAGAAACAGCCTACAATTAGAGAAGAAGAGGAGCCCACCCTAGAAGAAGTAAGAACAGCACTAAGGAAGATGAAGTCAGAGAAAGCAGCAGGCTCAGATGAGGTTACAGCAGATATGATAAAAATGCTGGGTGAGATAGGGGAGAAATGGCTCCTGAGGGTACTAATAGCAGTGTGGAGAGAAATGCATATCAAAGATGACTGGAGAATAAGCAAACTCGTGCCAGTGTACAAGAACAAAGGGGACATCCTCAACTGTGGGCAGTACAGAGACATCAAACTCCTATCACATTGCATGAAAGTTCTGGAGAGGGTGATAGATAAATGGATACGCAGAGTAGTAGAATGTAAGATGGGAGATGATAGTTT
The DNA here is from genome assembly GCF_019279795.1 of Protopterus annectens. Classification (NCBI taxonomy): domain Eukaryota; kingdom Metazoa; phylum Chordata; order Ceratodontiformes; family Protopteridae; genus Protopterus; species Protopterus annectens. The sequence continues at coordinate 534,317,606 of NC_056744.1, forward strand.
GGATTCAGATCAGGATGCAGCACAACTGCCCCAATGTTTGCATTGAGACAGATACTTGAGAAGAAGCTAGAGATGAGGATAGAGTCCAACTGGGCATTCCTAGACTTGGAGAAAGCATATGACATGGTCCCAAGAAAGATGATCTGGGCAGTACTGTGGTGGTTTAAGTTCCAGAAACATTGGTAGAATTAGTGCAGGCTATGTACAAGGACCCAATGACTCAAGTACAAACAGTGTTCGGCCTCACAGAGGGGTTCCCAGTGGAAGTGGGTGTACATCAGGGTTCAGATCTGAGCCCACTGCTGCTCATACTGGTGATGGACTACATTAACAAACAGGTTGGAGGGGAGGAATCAACAAATCTGCTGTATGCAGATGATGTGGCAGTGCAGGCAGACTCTGAGCTAGAACTTCAGCAAAGGATAGGAGAATGGAGTGCAAATCTGAAGGCACATGGGATGAAACTAAGCATAGATAAGATGGTGGTAATGGCAGCAAACTGGGGAAATCAGAAGAAGCTGAGAGTAGAGATAGAAAGGAAATAGTGGAACAGGTAAACAGCTTCAAGTATCTGGAAGGGTTAGATGAGGAGAAGGGTAGTCTGAATGAAGAGGTCAAAGCTAGAATCAGAAGGGCTGCAGCCAACTAGCATAGAGTATCAGGTGTAATCTATGACAAAAGAATGCCAAATAAGCTGAAAACTAAGGTGTACAAGACAGTGATGTGACCAGTATTACTGTATGGTACAGAAACCTGGGCAGTAAAGGCAGAACAGGTGAAGAAGCTAGAGGTAATGGAAATGAAGTGCCTGAGAATGGTGGCAGGATGCACACTGTGGGACAGACAAAGAAATGAGGATATAAGAGCAGAAGCCAAAGTAGCTCCAATTGCAGAAAAAATCAAAGAGAACAGATTATGATGGTTCGGGCACATGTGTAGAAAACCAGAAGACAATCTGGTGAGGAAGATTTGGGACAGACAGGAAGAAGGTAAGAGGAAGCAAGGATGTCCAGCAAAGAGTTGGATGGATTGTGTGAAAGATATGTGACAGTCAGGCATGAGTGTTGAAGAAGGCAGGAGTGTGGCACTGAATCGAGATAGTTTGCGACAGTTAACACGATACCCCGACTCCATGTAGAAAAATGAGAACAAGGGGGCTAATGGTGATGAGGATGAGATAGCAAAAGCTCTAGCAGCTCTAGTCTCTGCTCATATTTTCTCTCCTTTATCCTGTGGCTTGTTTTGGTGGCTTCTCCTGGATTCCTCCCAACAGCTTGATGTGTCTTTATTTGTGGGCAGCAGAATTGCATGCAGCACTCAAAGTGTTTTCTGACCACAGCTACTGCCTTTTTGCTTCAGGAATTGATTTGCTTTATGGATACTGCAGCATTCTATTTGCTGTTGCCACTGCCCTCTTAGTTTCCTCCTGGTGTCCCAGTTTATGTGTGATTAATATCCAAGAATCCTTTCCTAGTCTGTTGCCATGAGTGCTACTCCCTCTAGCTAATACTTCATACCAGGGTTATCATTATCCAACTGTTTTATTCTGTAATTGTTTGAATCTCCAATGCAGCCTTTCTGCCTACTTGTTAGCCTTTCCATGTCATTCTCCAGACTCCTCCCTCCATTTTTCACTACTGCATCTATCATCGTGTCATCAACAAAGAGATGTTTCTGTTCTGTAATCCATCAAATGTGTTTCAGGCAGATATGCTAAAGAGTACCAGTCCCAAAACAGACCCCCTGCAGTGTCCTACTAGTCACTGTCCTAATAAATGACATTCTCTCTTTCAATATAACCCCTGCTTCAAACTACTCAGCAGTGCAGTTTTCTAGTTCCTCAGTCTATGGTGCTAGTCTAAATCCTTCCAGTTTTCCTGTTAGCCTCTTATATATGGGACTGAGACAAATGCTTTGCTTTGGTCCACATAGAGCACATTTAGTGGTACACCCCCCAACAAGTTCACCTGTAGCTAAGTCATAATATTGAATGAAATTTATCTGACTGGTCCTCCTGGCTAAGAACTATGTTGGATGCTGCCTCGGAGATTGTTATCCTCCAGAAGTGATACCATCCTTTCCATTTTGGTTCTCTCTATGTCTTTCCTTGCCCCTGTCATTAAATGAGCAGACCTCTAGCTCTCCATTTTTTCTTGCTACCCCCACAAGACTATGGTTGCTTTCTTCAAATCCCCTGGCCGTCCATACTAGTCATGGGTCTGTTGAAGATCACCATTACTGAGTCTGCCAACACAGGTAGCTGTTCTGGCCCTTTTGCTTCATCCTCCCTTGGGGCATCCAACTTACTCTCCACCTCCTTCCTGTCTATCCTGGTGTCAGTACATCTGCTTTTGCCTCCATCTCTCCTACATTTGCTCAGTCTGGCCAGTTCTGTCCCACCCTTCCTTCTTTCTGCTTTTTAATTAAAAACTCCCTTGCTTCCGTCCTTGATCATTTATACTAATTCTCAATGAGATTTTATCTTTTCTGCTTTTACCGTCTTTTATTACCTTAATATTAACTTCCTTGCACTGTGTCTCTTTCACCTCCTCACCCCACTTTTCCATATCTTGTAGGCCTTATCTTTTGGCTTAATTGCTAACCTCAGATTTCTATATAGCTATATTGTCCTTCTGTTTTTTTTTTTTTGCCTTTTTCCCTCTTTCTCATATCACTGCCATAACCCTGAGTAATCCATACTATGTTCTGGATCCATTCCCATGCCTTGCTTACTTCTTCAGTTTTCTCCCCATCTTATAACTTATCCTTACAATTTCTTTCATCTCCTCTCCTATGTTCTAAATCTCACACTGCCATCTTTGCCTTTGTATTCTTATCCCTTTTTCTATTTTAAAACTCACAGTGATATGATTACACTTGGATAACAGTGCTTTAGGTTGTGCACCTATTACACCCTTCATATTGGCTAAGTCCATGTCTAGAAATCTATCCTTTCTGGTAAATTAATATACCAACTGACCAATACCCTCATGGTCCACAGTCTGTCTTCTCCCGCTCCCACTTTATCTTTAAGCACAAAATCTTTGAATGTTCTGTTTGCCTTTGGCTTATCCAGATTTCCCATCAGTATTACCTACATTCTCCTAAACTACTACTTTATTTTCTACTTCAGCCTTTCATTTTGCTTTACAAATGACAACAAAATTGCCCAATTGCTCACATATCTTGCACATTCTGTCACATGCACTTCTAACTTATTATGGAAAGAACCACACCCTTGTGCACTTGCCATGCTCACACTCATTCTGTTTCTGATATAATTGCTGAATTTAATCAGAATTATGTCTGTTTTTAAACTTCTCATTAACTTTGTGCTTTACCTCACACATATGATTTGTAATATTTAAATTAGCAGTTTTTGCATTTTAACCAGTTCCCCTTGTTTGGCAATTTGTATTGAGTTTTCTAAAATCATATTAACTTCAAGTTGGAATGCTTGAGACTCTTCTACATCAGCCATTCAGATAATAGCTATAGCTCTTATTTGTTCACCTTTTTTCAGTCAGTTCAGACAGACACTTAAACAAGGTTCAACACATTCACACCTGTCTTGTACAGATTTGAGGAAGAATGTCCATTCACAAATTATATTTCTGTTTGGCATAAAATGTTTATTGAATTTGCTAATCATCGCCATATACATGTAACTCTTAGGCACTCTGACAATGAAAATGAACTGCATATGGCCTCCACTTCATTACCCATTGAATACAGTTAGGTATATAGCTGAATTGTGTAAGATTTTATCTAATATAGTCATCACACAAAAGTGTGAGAATCTCTGTCTCCAGGCAGGCCAAATGGTTTTGAAAAGTCAAATAGCTCTAGTGGACCAAATCATCATGTTCATAGAATTTTTTTTTTTGGACAAAACAGTTCAGACTTGGTAAAACGAAGACTTTATGAGATAAAATAGCTTTTTACTAACAAAGGTGGAACATGATTGACTTACTTCAGGTGGCTTGGCTTGGTTTTGTAACTGATAAGGTGTTTTTTTCAGTTTTCATTAATTGAGGAGATTCTGGTTCTGAAACACCAATGGTTACTCCGTAATGTTTGTCATTAGTGTTTGAAATGACAAGATGTCCACATCAGTTTAGTCGAACAGGCAACTTTTAATCTATATACCATGGTAGCTCAACAGAGGCAATGTTAATATTTCACCAATTTTGAACACAGCTGACACTAGCTTAGAAATGCACTGCATTGTGGGATATGTGCACTTAAAATGGTAATGTCATCTAATAGTCTTTATGTGATAATGATTACAATACATATTCACAATATATACACATACTCTAGCAGCTTTATTCCACTTCTCATTACACTTACATTCAGTAATTTGAAAACAAATATCCAATTACCCTCCACGATTCTCACATCTACACCATTTACCATCAGATGTCACCAAGTGAGAACAGTAAGAAAATATTCCTTTTCTTTGCAGATATTATATTTAAGTACAGCCAGGCATTCATTTACCAAGAACATAAATTTCAAAGGAAACAATCACTTAACATTGTAACGTTCTCTGCTTAGTTACTTGTTTCTCCTTTACAACAGTACACCTTAAGCAAACATGGTGTCAAGAGTCTAAAATCTGTGACTGCAGAAAAATCACAAGTGCAAGACCAGAATGATGAACTGTCACAAGAATAACATTTCAGCAACTCTTTTGTGTAGATTGTACCACTATATGTTCTTGCTATATAGGGAACTTTGCACCTTACACCAAATCATTCTAGAGAGAGAGAAAGAGGCTGACAGAATGCATATTTCATTCAGAAGAAACTACTAGAATGCGTAATTAATTTTTTTTGCATATGTTAGACTGCAAATCAGAAGAAATGTGTAGGTAAGATACAAGGCCAGGAACTGTATATATCAATCACTTCTATCATTTACCTGTTAAATTGGTAAATTTTATGTTTTAGAGCACAAGGTTTTAAAGCAAGTATGAATAAATAAAGATATATAAAATGCTGCGGAATTAGGAAAATGGATTACTAAAATTGCCAAGAAAACTTTTTGAACTGTGGTATCCACTTCATATTTCAAACAAAGTTTGAAAAGCATGAACAATTTACATTATGCCAAATATTGTACTTTTAATATCCATTTGCCACATCTCATTACTATTGGTTTAAAAACTGTGACTGAATGGTGTTTGAAGGGAATTGCAGGCAAGCTGTAGAGTCATTAAGCAATGTGTGACTTCGATAAGTCAGGGAACGCTATCCTTAACAGTACAATGCTCTGGAGATTATCAGACAAGTGTAAAAGTACGTACAAGGTCTAAGATATTAGCTTTTAAGATGGTTAATAGACTGTCTCTAATGCAGACAGTGAGCATGACCTGTGCCATTTAAGTGTTACGGGAGAGTCTGATTTTAAAAGTAATGTAGAACTGAAATTTTCGTTATTGATTCATATAAAAAATGTTACACTAAATATACTAAAAGAGAATATTCTAATAAAGCATAATAATAGCTCATGTCACCTGTAGCTATTTTATAATTTTACTATTGCAAACACTGAAAGGAAGCCATGAAATACTGGTCTGTGATGTTCCTCACTCACTGTCTTTTCTTTCTTTCTCTTTCTTTTCCTGTAATGAACCTAGTTAGCATTTAGCACTCATCAGTGGGACAACTGGATACACATCTTAGATGTTTAGAGCCTAATCTGAGATCCCTTTGCAGATTTCTATGTTGTCCAAAAAGCACCATTATAAGAAATGTCACTGAAACCCATATAAGCCACAGCCACTGGCCCAAGCCTATCACTGTCTTTTAAACATTTCAGTCTGCTAGGATCCTATCATTCAGCCCTGCCCGCTTTTGGAATGTTAGATGTTCATGGATTCATAAATCACAGCTTTAAAGATAATTTCTATTTTACCCAATAAAACACTATGATTGACTGTATACTATAATGATGTTAAGTGTATTTTTTGAAGATTGTAAAATTATTTTTCTTAAAATGTTTTTGCGATACTTTGGAGTTTTTCTCCCTAGGCCTTGACTGAAAATGAACATCTACACAGTGCGGCTTTCCCAGTAATCAAATGTCAATAAATGAGTCAATAACTCAATAAATAAATTGGTCTGTAATTCATTGCTCCCCATTACCATGTTTGGTATCTGATGGAAACTTCACCTGCTACACTATCCTAACTGCTGAATGTCCAAGGTTTCTAAGAGCACAATAAAGAAGCTTGCCAAAAATGATTAATGTGCTTTTTTGTACACTTATTTGCCTACGTTACTCTATGTTTTCTACAAAGGAACACACAGACACTGTATTGCTATATTAGCTTTTGGCATTTAATGTCCGAAGGCACAGAACATCACAACTAAGATACGTTGATAATGACATTATGTTTTTACCTGACCCTATACAAGGGCAAACTGTGAAATTTAAAGTAGCAGCCTTTATTAGCAAAACATTTTAAAAATATTGCCAGTAGTAATGCATTTGCAGCATAATTACATTCACTCGTTAAGGTCTGAGGTTTTCGTATGCACTGCTTTTGTCATTATTAATGTATACAGTGCATAATGTTTATCTGCATTCATTGTCTATATTGTTATATAGAATAAAAATAATCATTATGTCTATGTGGTATAAACTTGTGAAAATTCTAAATGAGTTAAAATAATTCTGGCAGGGAAGATGAAGGTTTGCTTTCACCAGCACTTTGTGGCTGATGAGGGTGTGTTTTCAGGCCCTCAGATCCTCTGATGCCCCAGAGTATATGCTACTCCAAAGTACCCAGCAGTGAGGGGTAAGCTTAATAATGTCTGGGATCTCCTTCCTGAAAGCATTCCTCATTACAAATTGTTCAAAGATCTCCATCTCCCATATCAAGGGCAAGTGTGTTCTTCAGTGCTAAACTTGGTGATGCCTCTGTATGAGATCAAGCAGATGTCTGTTCTTCTTTTGGCTTTTCCCGGTTAGGGGTCTCCACAGCAGAACTCCAGTCCGCTAATGATTGGCAGTAGATTTTTACAGTGCTGAGGTGCCAGCTCGACATCCAACCTTCAAAGAAGGCACGCCCATTCACCCATGTCTTTCAAATGATGAGATCAAGCAGATATACCTAGATTAATGTTTTACACTTTTATCAACATGGAACACGAATGAGCAGCAACAGAAAGATAAAACAAATAGCATAAGGATGTGAAATTAAAAATGTATAATACCTGTAGGAAAAGTACAGCAACAGAAAGACAGGAGTAGAAGAATATGCACCTGCTGCAGGGGGTCCTTTCAAAAATCATCTGATCTAGCAAATATTTGTGCATCCATAGTGCCATTCATTTATTGGCATCTCTGTTGAGAAGTGTCCAAAGTAGTGGACGACACCTGTCTCTGGAGTCAGCAGTCACTGAGGCTAAAGAGGTAAGACTCAGAACATTGAAACCTGCATTGCAGAAGTACTGAAGTAAGCTTGAGTGTAACAACGGAGCTGTAAACAGTAACAATCAGTAAAAATCTACAGTAAAAATCAAGTGGCTATGTGACAGATGCCCATGAAGAACACATTCCTGAAATACATCTTGGAAGCAATCACCTTCCAAGTCTCATGATATCTGATTGCAATGGACAGAGGATAATTGGAGAAACTCTGACAAAAGAGGATGCAAATGACAATCCTACTGGATGCCATATTTTTGGTAACTACTATGTCCTACTTACCTAGAATGAGTAAAACAAACAATGGGCATGAATTCCTCACATCATCTACTTTTTTAAAGTAAAATCTGTGCTAGCAATGCACACCATGGGTATGAAAAGCCCTCTTATTCCCTGGCTTCTTGTCCAAAGAATAAAATGGGAGATAGACAAGCTGGCTGAGGAACATTGAAAAAACATGGTCATTTCTGATGGAAAACCAATCATTATGAAAGACCAAGAATGATTTTCTGCATATGGTAACAAAAAATAAATCTTAAAACAAACAAACTGCACGTCTAATGACACAAATGGCTTAACACATAAGTCAGAGATGTGCTGTTCACTTTCATAACAATCACAGAACATCCTATGAAATACAAGGTTATCTGACCAGAAGCCATGCATGCTTTGCCAATATCTACCATCAGGCTCTGCCAACCTTTACAAGGAAGGCAAGGTGTGTAAGTCTCAGAGTGCATTTTGGGGTACCAATCCATTCTGAACTCAAGACTTCCTGAGTCTCAGATCTCGAAGAAGACCCAAGCTACAGTTTGCACGACAATATTCATCATAAATGTATTGTGAATTGACATAAGAAAGATGGTGGTATTGAAGGTTTACTGCAAGGCCTCATATATTCTTGCAAAGAAGATGTGGGTGCATTCCACTTTGCTTAAATGTCACCCACAATTTGTTGTCTGACCTCGAGTGGTTCTGGTTTCATCTTTATGTCCAAATCCCGGAAAGCAATAAGAACCACTCTCAGCTCAAGGAGATTTATAAATAACACTCCATCATGAATATATACTTTGCACTATGCCAAGTGTCCTTACACATGGAACTCAATGCACCAGTAACGAATGCATCATAAGACTGTGGTATTTACTGGAAAATCATGAATTTTTTCATAAAATCAAAGGCTAAGTGTAAGGAATATAACATTGTCAGGAGATCCATGGCATACTGCTTGCTCTGTTATTACTGTCTTTTCACTGTTCACCTGACCATTAACCTCACTGTTCACCTGACCATTAACCTCACTGCTCAACTGAGCACTGACCTTACTGTTCACTGGACCACCTGCATGTAAAGACAAGGAAGAGACATTGTGGAGAATGTGGGTGTCATCAGCTCCAAAAAGCACAGAAGAGAGTGAGTCTCTATCAATAGTTATATATTCACCCAAGATGTCAAGCACATGACTTTTTTGGGCCTTCTAATTTGGAGGAAAGGCTTTGTATATGAGTAAATCAAGCTGTGCTCTAGTTAAAATAATCCTTTGCAAAAGCTCTATGTCCTGTTTTATGGATATCCCAAAAAAGACTGCAAAAACAGCACAGTCCAAGACACAGCCTGCTCAATATACTGTGCCGAAAGCTCCTTCATATACATGTCATTCAACTATGGTAACACCAGGAGACCCTTACAAAGGTATATTTAAGAAGATGCATAAGGCACTATTCAAGAACAAAAATGCTATGGCATTTACAGAAACATGACTTTGATACTGAGTTCTAAGTAGGGAAATCGATACAAATAAAATAGATACAAATAGCAGATAAGCAAGGTAATTTGTATTTGTCAGAGCATCAGGATCTGCTTGAAGATGAAATAAAGGTTAACTGGATTATACTGCAATTACATGTGACAGAAAAGAAGACCAAAGATGCACTATGAATGATACAGAAATACAAATGCTTAAAGAAGCTGCTACAAGCATTTGGCCAGATCAGAAAATAGCCATAAAGTAAGAAATGCAGTCTTACTTTGTCATTTAAAAAAGAGATTAGTTTTACTGTTTAAAGCAGACAAGCTAAGATTTATTTAGGGCAAGAAAGGCTAGTTATCACATTTTAGTCTCTCTTAAGTGCAGCCATCTATAAAGAAAGACCAAATGTAAACTTTGAGCAACACATAGGTTCATAGGTGTGTACTAGGCTAATGGCTCTGGGGCCTTTACAAGCCTAGTCATAGGATTACCCTGGCGTAGTGCCACCCGACCTTAGTTCCCAGTGCCTCTGTCAAGTAGAGCCAATGGAGTTATCCCCAGGGTGAATTTTCGGTTTCCCATCCACTCATCAAGATTTATCTTGAAGACGGTCAGTGACTTGCTCTGCTTGACAAGTATGGGAAGTCTGTTCCATAGCATGGGGAGTATCTGGGTTATGAACCTGACCCTCCAGCATGTTCAGTTAATTGTGGTAATGAGGTTGAGGTCTCTGGAGCGTATGGTGTAGAGAGGTTTCTTTAGATGTAGCATTTCTAACAGATATGGCTTTGTAAGTCAAACAGAGATTGCCTCTAAGTAGGCTATATGAGACAGAGAATAGTTGGGAGTTTTTTGAGTCTGTCCATATAGGACAAGTGTTTAAGGTCTAGGATCCTCTTTGTGAGGTACTTTTGTGGCCTCTCCAGTTGTTGCAGGTGTCTAGTGAGGTACATGCCAAATGGGGCATTGTACTTGATGATTGGCCTAATGAGGGAAGAGTAGAGGGAGACAATGACCTCTTTCTTCCTGGATGCAAAACCCTTAGTAATGAGATGTGCCACATAGAAGGACTTTCTGACCACAGTGGTAATGTGGTGATCAAAAGAGAGGTTGCTGTCAACCTATGTTCCCAGATCTCTTATAACACCTTCTGTGTTCAGTAGACTACCATCGATGTGGTAATTCATGGGAACTGGGTTTTTCCCAAAGGGGATGATGACACATTTTTTGGGATTGAGCTTACGGGCATGGTTCTGACACCAGTCATTGGTCTCAGTAAGGCCATTCTGTAGGATGTCAACATCACTTGGGGAGTTAATAATAGCTCCCAACTTGCAATCGTCTGCAAACTTTGTCAGTTAGAGTCCCTTCATGCTGGCCTGGACTTCAGAGAAGTAGATACCAAACAAGAGAGAACCCAGGACCATACCCTGTGGGACTCCATTCATGACTAGTTGGCAGTCTGACTTAGAGTCAGCTACTTTCACACTGTGGGTTTTATCTGTGAGCCAGTTTGCAACCCACCTAGTGACATAGGGGTTGATGCCAAGCTTAGTGATTTTTTTCTATGATTCCTGAGTGGGGAATGGTATCAAAAGCCTTGGCCAGATCAAGGTAGGCTGTAAGAACCACTTTGCCTTCATCCACACCTCTAGTGACTGACTCAAAAAAGTTGACCAAGTTGAACAGGCATGATCTACCTTTCACAAAACCAAAATGTGTGGGATCCAGAGTTTGGAGATTCCCTATATTTTTGTTTATTAGGTCCATGATGATGTGTTCTACAGCTTTGCATATCAGACTCATCAGGCTAACGGGGCGATAGTTCCCAGGATCTGTAGTCACTCCTCCTTTGTGGAGAGGGATGACTGTAGCAGTGCGCTATTTGGTAGAGACAAAGCCTGGAGTGCGGCTGTGACTGAACAGGGCACAAGGCGAGGTGCCAGTTCACTCTGTAGTTCATGTAGAACACAACCAGGGATATTGTCAGGTCCCATAGAAGCTGTATTCTTGGCCTTGGACAGTGCTGTTTTAAACTGTGGAGCAGTAATACTGGGTGCCTGGCAATCTACTGGTATTGTGATTGGTCCTTTGAGGGAGGAGAGGGGTAAAGTTGGCACTGAATCTGATGGCCAGTATACTGGCAATATCTGTTGGCTCGGTATAGGAGATACCATTGTGCAGTAGCTCAGAGCAAATCTGGGTATTGCCATGGAAATTCTTTACATAACTATAGAAGACATTGAGGTTGTATTTACTATCTGCTGCAATTCTGTTTTCATAGCTAGCTTTAGAGGATTTGATGAGGGATCGCAACTTTTTGTTGAGGCTGATAAGGGAGTTTTTCCAGTCTTGGGACTTCACCTTATTCAGCATCAGTTTCCTCCTTTTGTTGTAGAGTTTGTTTATGGCAGGGGACCACCATATTGGCTTCCTTTTTTTGGAGGAGAGCATCTTGGTTCTATTGGGTATGGCGAGATCCATACATTTGTGTACGTGTTCGTACAGTGCATTGGTGTATGATTCTGCAGTCATGCAACTATTCTCCATTTGCATGGGTGCCGTGAAGTTAGCCACCTCTGTTTTTAGGATCCCAAAGTTAGCTTTGGAGAAGTTTTTCATGGTGGTTACTTTTTCGGTAGGTGGGGTGGGAGGGATGTGAATTTCCAAGGTGATTAGTTTGTGGTTGGATCTGAACAAAGAGGAGCTGACTCTTGGTGTAGAGCAACGGTCGCCCATGTTTGTAATGACCAGGTCAAGGATGTTACTGCCTCTAGTGGTGGTAAGAACGAGCTGGTCCAGGGCAATGGAATTAATGAACTCCAGGAAACATTGGGCAAGTATATTGGTGCATGAGTAGTTTACCCAGTTAATGGAGGGGTAGTTGAAGTTGCCTAGTAAGAGAGTGTTAGGCTGGACCCTAATATTGGTTAGGAACATGGAGTGCGAGTCTTGGGACATGGTGTGGGATATATAGCAGGCTACGACCTGAATCACTGTCTTACCCAGTTAGCTGTGACATGAAGTAGCTCTGATGCATTATGTTGGGCTACCAGTCTGGAAGTGTGTGCATCCTTTATGAATATGGCAACACCACCACCTTTGGAGCTTCGGTCCATGTTCTGGGGCTGAAAGGTGTGGAAGGAGTTATAGCCTGATACTGCAGGAGTGCTTTCTGCTGCCTTGAACCAGGTCTCTGTTACAGCACAAATGTCTATGCATTTTGAGATTTAGACTTCTAGCATTGAGCAGCATGACCCTCATTTACAATAGGCAAAGGCAAAAATTAGCAAAATAGTCTTCTGGGCCTGAGATATTTCACATTTCCTGGCAGCATAAGGAAGGATTGCACTGGGTAAAAGAATCGGATTAGCTGAAATTAATTACATACTTCTTCCTACTTTAGTAGTTAAAAAGAAGAAATGTATTTATCCCCCCACCCCCCCAAGAATGGGCACCATTGTCTCCTCCTAGCAAACCAAAACAGTTCAACATCCAAAAGAATCCCTTCTTTGGAAAACTCTAAAAATTGTCTATCAGGAAGTCTCAATACTTTTAGATCAATACCCACAACACACCTTACCTTCAGCCCCCTTCCACAATAACAGACTGACTTCTAATGACAACAGCTTCTCTACCGTAGTTCTTAAACTATGTGAAAGCCTTACTAGAGATTCTTACCTAGTCTTCCATAATGCCACAATGCTTCTATAAAACATCTTACTGAGGTAGAAAAATGTACATGCTTTCAAGATAACTTCCTCTTTAAGTAAAATTTACCACTACATATCTCATCAAAACATCTTATAATCTATTAAACATATATAATTCTGCTTTCCCTTATTTCCATTCACTCAAAGTAACCTTTAATATTATAAAACCCTGCTTCTCCTTTTTAATCTATCACATTTTTCCACTTTCTGTGTTGGATTCAAAAATGTGTTATACTTGGGGTCTGGGATCTCATGGATCATGAAGCTGCATAGCCAAATGAGGAATCAGAGGCCTACACAGAATTCTTAAAGCTTGTATTCTTAAAACTAGTATGCATGCACTTTAACGTCAATGTAAAATATCAAAGTTTAATACCAATGTAAAACTGCAAAGTAACATCATGGCCCATTCTAGTCAATAAGACAGTGTAGCATAAGTACAATCCACCTTTATGAAGACATTGATACAGTAAGCATTATGTGGGGAAGAGCAAGGTTGGTAAGGTATATGACAGCACAAGTCAAAGACCATGCACATGTGAGGTTGGCATTGAAAGCTGTCACCTCCATGCATAGGAGATTACTTAAATCGATTTTTTCTGTCAAAATTTAGCACATGCTGTACCCTGCCCTCTGCCCCTGTAATTTTGGGTATAATAATGCAAGCTTGATAGACTTTTAAATATCATACACACACAAACTGCCCCCACCCCCCTCATTTCCTGCCTTGTCTTTCAGCTGATATAATTTAGCTAGTGCTGTGTCTCCTTTTAATTAACAACCTGTATTCAAACTGGAACCTTAGTTGGAGAGACAGCCTTACAGAACTATATTCAAGTTTATAGAGCTAAGTATATTTTCTGTGTTATTCTGTATTATAGAGCTAAATTGTCTGCTTGATTTCTGTGTCTTACTGCTCTACAAATCTATAGAAAACAGTATATATATTTTTTTATAATTTGCACATTCCTTACATCTGTGTTGAAACTGTTCCCCAACCCTCCCTATTCTTGGTTGTAGTTTAAATTAGGTGGCTTTTGCAGTGCAGGGCCCACTGTAGATTTGATCTAACACACTCGCATAGGACATCTCTTTACCGCATTCTACCTAATAAACCCTTTCTACACTTGCTTTTAGTACTTTTAATTTAATTACATTTTTTCAAACTGTGTGTGGACTAATATTGCTACATATTCAAGTGTGCCAGCTTGCACTGCATGAGGATTGTATTTACTACTTTACTACTGCTTTTGCTACTTTTTAAAAAAAAAAAAAAAAATTTCTTCTGCTTTTACTGTACTTGTGTTTCTTCCTACTTTATTTTGCTTTTGCGTCATCTTAAACGTTCTCAATTGTATTTATTACTGCTTGGTGTAACTCATTCTAAGCCTTTTAGTTTAAACACTTGGGCTTCAGACCAGTTTTACATTGAGAGGGTTTGTGGTCTGCACTGTAGTGGCAGAACAGGTAGCTTACATCCTTCTAAGTTGGGAACTGCTGATTGAGGGCTCAGTGTCTGTTATTCTAAAAGTGTATTAATTCTGGTTTAAGCACTTGGGCTTTCAGGCCAGTTATTTTACATTAAGAGGGTTCGTGGTCTGCACTCTTGTGGGAGGAGAGGCTGGACTCTGCCCTTCTGAGCTGGGAATTTCTGGTTAAAGGCTTATAGTGCATGTATATCTGAACTGCTTCTTACTGAAATTGGTACACCTTGTTTGCTGTAGCATAGACTAGATCCAGACCTGCTGAATCTAGCTTTGTTTGTATAACTTGAGCACTAATCCAGGCATTATTTAAAGTATTCAGTTGTATTTATTACTGCTTGGTAGTAACTTGGTTAAAGTGTAGCTATCATTCTAAGTCTTTTGGATTAAGCACTTGGGCTTCAGACCAGTTGTTCTACATTAGGAAGGTTTGTGGCATGCACTGTGGTGGCAGGACAGGTAGCTTTCATCCTTCTAAGTTGGGAACTGCTGATTGAGAGCTCAGTGTCTGTTATTCTTAAAGTGTATTAGCTCTGGTTTAAGCACTTGGGCTTCAGGCCAGTTATTTTACATTAAGAAGGTTCGTGGTCTGCACTCTTGTGGGAGGAGAGGCTGGACTCTGCCCTTCTGAGCTGGGAATTTCTGGTTAAAGGTTTATAGTGTCTGAATATTTGAACTGTATCTTACTGAAATTGGTACACCTTGTTTGCTGTAGCATAGACTAGATCCAGGCCTGCTGAATCTAGCTTTGCTTGTATGCTTGTTATTTCCCTGGAACGCTAATTCCACCTTCTCAGCGCTTCTGTGGATCCCTAGTGATATCTGCATTGCTTACTGTACTTATTTCCTTGCTTCGCTTGAAAGAAAGTTACTGTTTGTCGTTTTGCATTTAAGTTACCTGTAACACATTGCACTTGTTACCTGGCACTTGCTCACTAAAGCAATTATAAGTCAGCACTAAAAATTAAAAGCACTACACCCTCGCTCCCCATTGGCCCTTGTTTTCAATTATAAAGGAATTCCCAATATTATTCTAGCATGTCCAAAGGTCAGTTGTCAATCTCCTCTCTGGTCCAGCTGGTGAATATGGGAATCTTGAGGCAATGTTACAACTGCCTCATGTACACAGACAACCCTCTCCTCCTCCCAACAAATTCCAACACATGTGAGAGATGCAACCATATAGCCAAACTGGAGGCTAAGCTCTCTCAACTCAGTACTGGCAAAACCAGTCAGGAGGAGAAGGAAACAACACTCACTACAATTCCAGTCTCACATAGACCTACAACGACAGCAAACCAAACACATAATCACACAAAAACATACTCGGAGGCTCTAAATAAAGATCTGCCTAAGCAGCAGAGACCTCCAAAGCAGACACCCAAGCAACCGCTACCCCAAAAACACGTGCAACACATATCTCACAAAGCCAGTGTGCCGAACAGTCACAGCCCTTAAGGCTAAACAACACACCTGATACACTTGTAATAGGTGACTCTATCATCAGGCACTCTGACGCCCGCTCACCAGGCTGAACAAGGAGAAGGTCACGGTGAGCAGCCTGTCTGGCGCTAGGATCCGCCACATAACACAAGCACTCAGGTCACTCCAAGGCAAGTATAAATATGACTCAGTCATTGTCCATGCTGGTGTGAATGACCTGAGACGTGCCTCCCTGGACTACATGAAAAGAGACATAGAGGAGCTCTCTGAGCATGTAGCCCAGGCTGGTATGACCCTGACCTTGAGTAGCATCTTACCCTCACCAAGAATGATGCCACAGTATGAAGACAAGATGATCAATTTCAACAATTGGCTTAAGTATTGGTGTCATTCAAAGGGGATCCAATGCCTTTCAGCTTGGGATGATATGCACGACAAGCCACGATGCTTTGCTAGGGATGGCTTGCACCTGTCACCCCTGGGCTTTCGGATATTGGCAAAGGCTCTTGCTACCCCATAGTGCCTTTTTTAGGCAAGGCTCAAAAGACAAACCCACCTCCATAGGTATCACAAGGGATAAGAAACTAAGAGTAATGCTACTCAATGCTAGAAGTCTAAACCTCAAGATGCATGCACTCGAAACTCTCCTTAGCATGGAGAACATTGATATCTGTGCAGTAACAGAAACCTGGTTCAGGGGTCCCAAGAGCACCCCAGCACTACCAGGTTATACCTCATACCATGCTTTTCGGCCCCAAAACTTGGACCGAACCACAAAAGGAGGGGGAGTATCGATATTCATCAAAGATACCCACACCTCCAGGTTGGTGGCAAAGCACGAAGCATCGGAGACTATCCATGTGCAACTAACAGTGGGTAAAACTGCCTTCCAGTTTATAGCCTGCTACAGACCACCCTCCCAAACCCAGGAACCCCACTCGGCCTTCCTGAGAACACTGGAAAATATGAAGGTCTCTCCAAACACCATTATATTGGGACTTCAACTACCCAAACATAGATTGGGAGCATTACTCTAGCTCCAACACCCTTGCCCAAAGGTTCCTAGAATTCATAAACTCAAATTCTATGGAACAACTTGTTACCACTCCCACAAGAGGGAAAACATACTGGACCTGATCATCACCAACATGGGGACTCTATGCTCCAGACCAGAAGTGTATCCCTCACTGGTAAGATCAGACCATAAACTGATCTCACTGGATATTCACATCCCGACCCCACCCCTGCCCAGAAAACCACAGTGAAAAACTTCTCTAAAGCAAATTTCACACTCCTCAAAACCGAGGTGGAATCCTTCAAAGCCCCGGGCCTGTGGAAAATACGGCCCAGACCGCAGAATCCTTTATAAATGCATTCTATGAACACCTTCAGGACTGCATGGATCATGCAATCCCAAATAAAACCAAGACCCAATCCTCCAAAGGCAGACGACCTGTCTGGTGGACCCCAGCCATAAACAAACTATACAATAGAAGGAGGAAGCTACTACATGGTAGAGCAAAATCCCAAAAGGGAAGGCATCTCTGATCAGTATTAGCAAAAAACTAAGGGCACTCATAAAATCGTCAAAGGCCAGCTTCGAGAGAAAAATTGCACAGGACACTAAGGATAATCACAAGGCTTTCTTTAGTTATGTTAGGAACCTGGGTGGGAATTCCAGATATGCTCAGAATTAGTCCAAAATGACAAAAAATACACTGATCCCACAGACATTGCCAACATCCTAGCTGACAGGTTCAGCGCAAACTTCTCCTCCCCACCAAAAGGGCAAATATCTATCCCAGCAGAGTGCTACCCCCCTGACATCTCAGATGCTCAGGTGGGAGCCGCCCTCTCCAAAACAAAAAACACAGCATCAATGGGAACAGACGGTGTCCCAAACTGCGTCCTACATGAACTCCAAGAAGAGCTAAACCCAAACATAAAACTACTGTTCAATCTCAGCCTTACTACAGGATATGTACCCAAAGAGTGGCGTACAGCAACAGTGGTCCCTCTCCACAAAGGTGGTGCCTCAACGGACCCTGGAAACTATCGCCCCATAAGCCTGACTAGCTTGGTCTGCAAAAGCTATGGAAAGGTATTATCATGGACCTCATAAATAAAGATATTGGGGACCTACAGACACTGGATCCTACCCAGTTTGGCTTTGTTAAGGGCAGATCCTGCCTCTTAAACCTGGTTGACTTCTTTGAAACAGTCACTAAGGCCATTGACGAAGAGAAGGTGGTCCACACAGCCTATCTGGACCTCGCAAAAGCCTTCGATACAATACCCCACTCGGGCATTATAGATAAGCTCACCAGCTTAAATATAAACCCCTATATCACTAGATGGGTTGCAAACTGGCTCAAGGACAGAACCCACATGGTTAGAATTGCTGGAGCCATGTCAGATTCCAAACCAGTTACAAGTGGCGTCCCACAAGGCTCAGTCCTGGGACCTCTCTTGTTTGGTATATATTTCTCGGCGGTACAGGCCAACACGGAAGGACTGTGGCTGACCAAGTTCGCAGATGACTGCAAACTGGGTGCCATAATCGACTCTCCAGCCGACACAAGCATCCTCCAAAAGGGCCTTGTAGAAACAGACAACTGGTGCCAGAGCCATGGCCTCAAGCTAAACGCCAAAAGTGTATAGTCATCCCTTTGGCAAAAACAAAGTGCCCACAAATTACCACATAGGTGGTAATCCATTAAGTACAGAAGAAGTAATTAGGGACCTGGGGACCCAAGTTGATAGCAATCTCTCATTTGACAACCACGTGGCCAAAGTGGTTAGAAAAACATTTTATATAGCCCACCTAATCATGAAAGGATTCACATCTAGATTAGGGAAGGTCATCGTGCCTCTTTACTCATCCCTCATCAGGCCCATAATTGAGTACAGTGCCCCTTTTGGGATGTACCTTACCAAACACCTGCAGCAACTGGAAAGACCCCAAAAGTACCTCACCAAGAGGATCAAAGGGCTCAAACAGATGCCATATGCTGCCCGGTTAAAGAAACTCCAGCTCTACTCAGTGGCATACCGCCTGCTCAGAGGTGACCTGTGCCTGGCGTATAAGGCCATGTCCAACCCGGAATTAAGGGACATGCTGCACCTCAAAAAAATCCAAATCCCATCAAGCTACACGCTCGAGAGACTTGAACCTCAGCACTGAAATAAATAGGACATGCTGGAGGGACAGATTCATAACCCAGAGGCTCCCTTCACTCTGGAATAAAATCCCAGTCCAGGTTAGGCAGAGTCCCTCATTGACTCTTTTCAAGAGGAATCTTGATGAGTGGATGGGAGATCGTAGGTTTACCCCGGTATCACTTCTGTGTCACTGTTAGACAGAGGCACAGTATACTAACCTCGAAAAAGGGCATAGCAAAATTAATTTAAAATGGGTGGCGAAAGCCAAACATACTCTGGCTAGGCTTATAAATGCCCTAGGGCAGCTAGCCTAGTATGAACCTATGAACCTATGAACAAATGTGGTGCTGTTGAGATGGCTAACTTTGAAGGACAGTGAAAAGTATGTGGAGGTGCTGCAATGTAATGTGATTCATTTTAAAACTACATGTGGGGTTTTGTTCAGGTTACACCAAGAATACATAGTGCAATTCCTTAACATAGCAGGTTTCTGAATCACATTACCTCTCCCTTAGACAACATGTTACACACTGAGTGGCAGTGGGAAAGTAGCAGGTTATATAGCATGTTTCTGTGTCACATTACCTGCCCCTTAGACAGCATGTTACACACTGACTGGAAGTGGCACAGTATCAGGTTTCATAGCACGTTTTTGAATCACATTACCTGTCCCCTAGACAACATGTTACGCACTGAGTGGCAGTGGGACATTATCAGGTTACATGGCATGTTTTTGAATCACATTACCTCTCCCTTAGACAGCATGTTACACACTGAGAGGCATGGCACAGTATCAGG
>NC_056744.1:534342395-534367395 GCF_019279795.1 Protopterus annectens
TTGTTAAATTTTGCTCTCAAGTAAAACTAAGAAAATTCCTTGAACCTAAAACACTGCTGGCAGGACACAAAAAAGGTAGTTGGAAACATACTCATTCCTGCTTTGAAGGGCATAAAGTTGAAAAAAAAGCAAATTCACTGCACGTAACATTGGGGAAAATACACAGAAAGCAAGAGAAAACATATCTGAAATAAATTACACTCCACAGCAATGCAAGAAGACTTCTGACAATTTTCCTTTTCACAATGAGATCTTTTTGTCTGATTTGCATTATTTTTGTTACTGAAGAAGCGGCATATTGTGTGATAACAATTCTACCTGTACTGAGTGTCTGAGCAATTTGTTTTGCAGTTTGACTGCTGTGTATCATTATTAACAAATGACTGAGTTTCTGATTAAATGAAATGACAGTCTTATGCAGTGAACCCTGAATGTCACCATGTGTGTCCATTTCAGTCAGGATTTATGTAACCGTGTGACTGTGACATGTGTTTGTGTAGTAATACTGGCAAGTGTTAAATCAGCCCAGCTGTGCCAGGTGGTCATACTATGCATTATGTGGCAGAGGTGGTTTCCCTTTCAGCAGTTAAGTGAATAAGAGGTCTGCTTCAAGGTGTCACTTTACTTTCAGCCAGAAAGGGCAAATTTTCATTTAACTCAGAGGATATTGTAGATTTACAATGTCTCAATGTTTTCCTCAGCAACCATTTCTTCTGTTTAACAGGCTGATACTATCCAACAACAGTGTGCGCATTTTACTAACAGATATTACATGTGTACCTACAACCAGAAGTATAGCAAGGGTGGGGTGAAGTGGGCAGGTGTTCTGTCAGTGAGGTGTCAGGGGCCATGATCGCCAGAACTGGCATTAACTTCTGAATGCTGATACCGCATTTGTAGTCAGATCTGAAGGGTTTAAGTGCTCTTTGCATGGTCTAGTAATACTGGCCTTAGAAATGAATGCCTATAATGCATTTTAGGTCAGGGCTGATTATGTAGATATATAGATTTTCCCTGCAATTGACTGAATGTAGATTTGTTCAGTCAGTTACAAGACTAGACTTCTTGCCATCTGAGTTATTGAATGTCTATTTTGTCGAGTGACTGTTTTGTTGTATGAAGTAAAAAGGGTTGCAGTACTGGGGGGATGTGTGTGCGCATGTGTTTGTGGGTCAAAGTTAGGTAAAGGGACATATTTAGTGTGTTTGTGTGTGTGTGTGTGTGTGTGTGTGTGTGTGTGTGTGTGTGTGTGTGTGTGTGTGTGTGTGTGTGTGTGTTTGTATGTAGGGTGAATCTGAGCTGTCTTGTGTTGTAGTAGTGTTATGGAAAGTTTTTTTAAAGGTAAGGTATAGGGTTAGCAAGCATTACTAAGGTTTGTAGGAGAGATTTAGGTGCAATAATACGCAATGTGTATTCAAGCCTTAGTGTTCAAGTAATCATAGCTACTGCTTTCCTAACCTTTTTTACCACAGGTTCATAGATTAGTAGTAGGCTAATTGCCCTTGAGAGTCATTTTAACCCTAGCCAATTACCCCATATGAGAATCAAACCATGCACTTTGGGGTTGTAAGGTAAACACCTTAACTATTATGCCAACCTCCTACCCTTATGTCAAACTCCCACCCCAGTAGATGAGAAAGTCAATTCAATATGGCACCTTTAACTGGTAGATTGTAAAGACAGGTTTTGGTCTAATCAGAAACCAAGGTATTTCTGTTTGTTTATGAAAATTAGGAGATTCCACAACGGAATAGAGACTCATGGGCTTATAATATCTCGGCTAAATGTAATATGTTGTGGAGTTCCTAGTACCATGACAGCAGTTTTAGAACAGTTGTTTACAAAGCTGTTGCTAATTAGCCAGTTCTAGTATAAACTAAAATCCTTTTGAAGGACATCTTACAAGCTCTCTAGCTGTTTCCATGCACTTATTATCAGGATGTTGTCAGCATAAGGAATGCAGGTGAAGATAGTGCCATGTATAAGAGAATATCAAGGTACAATATGCCTATCACTGAGCCTTGGCACATTCCACAGAATAATTTGTCTCTGCCTCTGATTTATTATTTCCTCAAGTTTAAGGCTGTGTTAAGGAGATACTTCTTAATCTGTGTAATTTTACCATCATAGAACCCATATGGGGAAATTTTCAGAGACATAGGTTATGATTTACAGTCTCACAATATCATTTTAATTCAACAAAAAAATGCTGTGAAGGGAGGTCTATACTCATTTAAAATATACTTAAGGTATATATTTCAAATGAAAACCTAATATTTTTTTATGTTGACTCCATGGAAAAGTCAGCTATTTTGAATTATCGGTAGACACATTTCTTCAAATAACGATGGCTGACAAACAGGGTGCTGTTGTTCTAATGGATTCCACTGCATATGAAAGTAGCATTAGGTGCTAAACTGTATGCCCTTTTAACACCTTTATATAGGTAACGGTGAAGACAGTGCACAATCTTTGTTACCATCCTCTGAACCGCCTCATTTCAGACAATGACCTTCAGAAGATGAGTTGGTGCAGTGGTTAGCATTGCTGCCTCACAGCAAGAGGCTCTCCGGTTTGATTCTCGGCTGGAGAGCCTTCTGTGTGGAGTCTGCATGCCCTCCCTGTGGTCACGTGGGTCTCCTCCATGTACTCCAGTTTCCTCCCACATCCCAAAGACATGCTGTAGGTGGATTGGACACTCTAAATTGGCCCTTGGCGTGAGTGCGTGTGTGTACCTTCTGTGAAAGGTTGGGCGCTGGGCTGGTAACTCAACACCGTAAAACTCCACTGCCAATCATGAGCGGACAGGTGATCCATTGTGGCGACTCCTAACTGGGAAAAGCTGAACAAAGAAGAAGACCTTCAGAAGATGAGTTCTCCAGAAATGTATACAATGGTCTGGACGGGGGTCTCATGAACTTTCGATACCAAGACATAATGAGTTCTTTCTCACTACTGTTACTGCTTCATTCTATCCATACTAAAACTCCACTGCCCTCACAACCTTTCTTTTTTCACCTTGTTTACTCAGTTTTAAATCTTACATGTAAAAGTTTAACACTGCAAATGACTTGTGTAAAGATAAGATTACTGCATTGAGACTGAAACTGCTGTTCATATCTTAATCTCAACAAAAGCATATGAACCAGGTGAACTAAACTATATTACTGGCATTTATTTGTGACATTAGGTTCACATATCCAGTAATAGATCCACCGGTAGTGTGTTCAAGGTGTAGACTTTCAAAATGAAATGGATCAGATGTTGCATTGCAAACTAGACAGGTGTCACATCTATGTAAACTGGTTGAAAGAGAATATAATGACAGATGCAGAAGTCATTTTAAATACCTAAGAGTTTCCAACCCTCTGATTTTTTAAGTATGGAATTTTCATACCTTTTTAAGTTGTTTCAGGTGGTTTGTTCAAAGGCTACAAAATGCATCATTGTGTTCACAAATGAGTCTGGCAAGTTAGGTAGACGGTAGTTCAGTGATTAACCTGTAATGACTAGACATGCCCTACAGAAAGAGACAGCCTACAAAATATACCTTCTGAATTTGGTAGGTGCATACCTGTCAAAGTTCATTTTTAATGATTTGACATCAATTTTGTAATTATAATGTATGCATTTTTTTGCCTGGTTTCATAATGCCACAGCAAGTAATAATTAAAGTCATGTCATTCTCACTACAACAGCTGTTTTATCTTTATAGACAATCTTGGAAAACTTCATCATCTTTTCTTGAAGTCAATAAGTTATCCAGTTTGCAGTTATCTATTACCAAACCTTATTCAAGTCTGAGAAAAATAGTCTGAAAAGAAGTGACACCAGTGAAGAGCCCTGTGGGGCCTCAGTGGTAACTCCAGTTGAGAGAGACAGG
This sequence comes from Protopterus annectens, assembly GCF_019279795.1. Taxonomy (NCBI): domain Eukaryota; kingdom Metazoa; phylum Chordata; order Ceratodontiformes; family Protopteridae; genus Protopterus; species Protopterus annectens. Next base: position 534,346,279 of record NC_056744.1, read on the forward strand.
AACCCCTCATTTGTCAAAGGTTAATATATTTGAACTGAGCACATCTGAGGTGAAGGATATTATCTAGATCCAGATAATCATCGGTTTCAGAGGACTTCTTTTTTCATAATATAGAGAAAAGTAACTAAGCAAATAGGAAACAATCAGGGTCTATGGCGAAGATGTGTGATACAATTTATGTCTCCATGATGTGGGTACTTACCATAAAAGAGACACATGTATATATTGTTCTGAAGGCTTTTGCAGTGGCTACAGATTTTAATGAACTTTAAGTTTTATAGCATCCTAAAGTCTTTTCCATATCTCCCCTGACTCATTAAAACTGCAGTACTGCCTGTTAACAGCTGTGCATATTAAACTGGATTTCTTGCAAGCAACTGAATCACTTCATGTCATCAATATTTGGGCTTATCATGAGGCAAAATGTGGGACAATTGTTGAGAAAACTGTAAAAATAAATGGTCTGCATACTGGCAGATGCTTTGCTTACAAGCGCAATAAAATCAAAGGTATCATGTTTACTGTTATTGGAAAAGTATCAGCAGTGGATCTTGTTGTCCTGTTCTAACTTACTAAGGACTGAACGGTGAGAAGACTGCTCACCACTTATGCTGATGATTTTATGTGGAAAGGCTCAAAAGGCTTTGGAAAACAAACTTTGATTCCCTACAAAAATGTTTTTCAGATTGGAAGGGAGTAGCATGACAGGTTTTGCTTCACTGGTATGCATTATAAGTCCTCTAGTGATTCCAAGGATGCAGAAGGAAGATTATATTAAATAAATTCATCTAATCCCTGTACACCTCATTAACATCAGCCAGTGTGAGTGCTCCCTGAAAAGGAGTTAACAAATGAGGCAAATGTAGGTCAGATTCCCTGAGATGTCAGACAAAACAGAACTGAAACCAGAATAAGTGACACAAATTTCACTACTTAAAGCATGAGCCATCCATCCGCAACCCCTCTTTCCACTTGGGGTTGGAGTGTCACTTCAACAGTGACAATCATCTAGAGCCAAGATTTACACCACCGGGTGGGTAGTCCAGACGCAGTAGTTCTTCCACACCACATACTTGTACCTATGGCCAATTCAGAGTGTCCAGTCCACCTACTTCATGTTTTTGGAATGTGGGAGATAACCAGAGCACATGGAGAAAACCCATGCGAACATTGGAAGGACATGCAGTCTCCACACAGAAGGCACCCCAGCCAAAAATCAGACTAGAGAACCTCTTGCTGTGAAGAGACAATGCTATCTGCTGTGCCACTGTCCTGCATGCTGTATCTTTAAAACTGGACATGTTTAGGTTTAGTGGAAATCTGTATGACTGGGGACTCAAGATGGGTATTTTATTGTATTGATGGAAGAAAAAGGACAATTCTCAACTATCTTAACATAGGCAAAAATAATCCAAAGAGATGTTCCAAGTAAACCAGCAATAGTAACTCTTCTTAGCAGACTGACTTGATAATTGAATGTTTTGGTGACTGATGTGAATACATATGCCATTTCAAGTACCATTAATAACTGTTCATTTGTTGATCTCATGAAGTCCACTAAACTTGTTTCAGTAAAAGAGCACACCTAAATAACAGCAGTATAAAAAGCTAATTCACTCCAAGAATATGCACGATGTTCTATGCTTAGAAAGAATAAACTAGCAGAATGTTTAACCACAAAAGAGCCCTCACCCCGCTTCTGCTGAAAGCAATGAAATTGGGAAATGCAAGTTAAAAATGGGAGATTTTTAATTACTTGAGGAATGGGTTATTTTCAATTGTATAGTTTCTGTGAGGCTGGCACATTGATTTTTTTTTCTCTGCCTAAGATCTAATTATGAAACATGAGAGTTGTAGACTGGTAGGGGAATCAGACAGAATCTTTTGCTGAGATTGTTTTCAGTATGGGCAGGTTTTCAGTTTGCAATCTACATTTTATTAAGAGTAATGGTAAAGTAAACTTATTTGATGAAGAAAGTCTGCATTCTATATTTATTACCTGGTGTGTGTAACCTGCTGAAATAAAGATAATAAATTGTAGGTTCATAGGTTAGTACTAGGCTAACTGCCTTTGTGGACCATTTTAAGCCTAGCCAATTACCCAATGTAAGAATCAAACCCTGCACCTTGTGTCTGTAAGGTAAACACCTTGACCATTACACCAACATCCCACCCTTAGTTATTTAGTTTAATGATCTTGTTTTAAAGGAGTTGTTACTATTGAAAAGTACATACTTACTTCTGCTTAATGCTGTTAGACACTGTTTAGAAGTTATTTTAATGTAAAGTGAGGATTATTTATCTGCTCCTGACTCCCACACTGGGAAAATTGTTCAAGAGTCAGTAACACAAAGGAAAAAAAAAGATGAAAGCCATAACACTGAATACTGTTTTCAACAGGAAATTATTGCCGGTGCTGTTTCAAAGTGTGAGCTGGCAATGACTCATTTATTTTAGATTTTTCCCTTCTTTCAGTTGATGTGTTCATGGAGTTGGTAATTATAATTTTGGTGGGTATGGCTTGCCCTACCACAAGAAACAATTAAAACTGATGTTTTTCACTCTTCTGTGTTTTGGGTATCTTTTTTCATCTTTCAACTCATCAGATTTGAGGATGTTAGCATTTCACAGTAGAACCTCTGTTCCATAGCTCTTAGCATGTCCATACATCTTTCTGTATTGTATGTATATATGCTTAAAAGTTCACTTCTTGGGCACAGCTATCGCCACGCTGCATGACTTCTGCCTACACATAAAGTAGTTTTTTTGAATCTATTAGAAATTATAAATGCAGAGCCTGACAGATCTAGATACATTTGGCTGACTTATGAACTGGCTAAAAATTCTGACACTGGGGGAAAAGTCCCATCTTTATTAATTACATCAGCGTCAAGGGTATAGTACTCTGTGAAAGTACATTTAATACAAATGTGTTGAAGTAACTACTCAATAGTTTCTTGCACGGTTTATCTGATCAGTTTTAATGGAATGAGATTATCCGACTGTATGCTAGAAAAGGTTTCATAATTCATTACCAAAATAATCTGTGCCAACAAAAACAGAGTGCTATGAATATTTTGTAATGAGGCATTATATAGATGGCTGTGGTAACAATCTGCAAGGAGACATACTTTGTGCTGTCTAAAATAAGAACACTTCAAACTCATTTCCAGAAACATGTGGATTTTGTTTTACAGAATTGTTAAGGGGGCTGTCAGGCAGTATGCCACTTGACACTGTTTCCTGCATTTCACAGACAACTGTTTCATAATAATAAACCTTTTTCTTTGCACTGTTCATTAAAATGAAGTGAATCATAGTTCCCATTCACCCTTAGTTACAACCATGACATTGCTTTTATTTTATCAGACAAGTATAGAACACTAGGCTAAGATATACATATGCTATTGCCAAAATGAGCTATGCCAGGTGGGTGATTAATACTCTTAACTGTTTGATAATTCCTTTATTGTTCTTCATCTGTATGCCTAGATAGCTCTATCTATTGCCAGCATACTTTACATCTTAATTTCTTCATGTATTTCTTAGTCTTTGCTTTTCACTGATTGCCACTAGCAGTGACTACCCTGCTCTAACAATCTTTAAGATAGTATTATCAACCTTGTCACTCTGCATCTATCGTTGCACCCCAAAATACACTAACAAACGAACAGTTGGGTATAGTCAGCATAGAAGTGGGGCTGGCAAATGAGTCCCCATAATAGAATGGTATGTTTCTGTATACTTGTCTTTTTTGTTGTTTTCTGTTTTTTCAACATTTAGATACATTTAGGAAACATTATATTCTAGACATCTATTTTTGATACCTGCACATTAATATTATTGTATTTGTACAGGTAATTTTGATGGACTGCAGTTTCACAGAGGTATAATATATATATATATATATATATATATATATATATATATATATATATATATATATATATCAGAATGGTGAAATAAAAGTTCTAAATTGTTCCCCCCAAGTTTCCTCTTCATTAACAGTTGTAATCAAGAGTTATTCTGCACTCGTGATACTGTCACTATACTTTGAACCTTGTCACCAGAAACGTGAGGCACCTTTAGACCTGAAGTTAATATCACCATATGCTGGAAATGCATGCATTTCTTCACAAACCTCACTAGCTGAAGGTTTAATATTGGCTATTATTGTCACATGAATTGTACAAGCCTACATTTCATTTCTTTCAGCTCACCTACTGTAATTCATTTTATGTTATTTCTTATAATAGTCTCCATTAATCATTAAGAATGAAATATGCATAATACAAGACTTAAAAGGGAGGCCTGCTAAGCTAATTGTGTCCTCAGAACTGTGAGTACCTTTTGTATTACTAATCAATGGAATTATTCATGTCACTTTGTATAATACTTCAGATCTCTCACTCAGCGGCCAAACCGTTACAATATATTTAGCTATATTTGCAAACATATATTCATATCTGACCTTATCAAGGGATTTTTATACTGCTCTATTATTTAATCACTAACATTCTTCTGTCAAATGCAAAAATACAGCTCTTCTAACACCTGTGTTCTGATAGATGTTTCAGCGTTATGCTGTACATTTGGCAATCTAAGATACTGTTCATACAGGTCTGCAATGATTTCAGAATAATTTTGCCTTACTGAGCTGTGAGGTGTTGCAGCCGAAAAAAGGGACTTGCTAAAGATATTGCAAATGTTTTACAAGTAAATCTTATAATCTGATTAAAAGGAGGTGGGAGTGGACAAGTTTCAGGTACCATAGCAGAAACGTTAATAATATGACATACTATGGTTGATTTCAGACTGAAGAATGCTTTGGTGAAACAGTCCCCCTCTTTGTGAGCTTTTCCAAGGCATACAGAATATGGATTTAATTCTCCCTTGGAAGGTACAGAGCGCATTTATCAGAATTTGATCCCTATACATCAGGGAATGTGGGACGGATTTTTTTTTTTTTAAAAACACCTTTATTGAATTATCACTTGTGGCGCAGACAAGCTTACATTTATATAAAAGTAATCAAACCGGATCTATATTATATCCTTGAATGCTTAAACAAGTGAATGCTGGTTGATCTAACTTATTTTCGCGAAACTGCAAAATATCGAAGCAGCAGAAACTTGATTTTTTTCCTAGGGAAAGAATTCAGTTGTCCATTTCTGTTGCTTCGGTATTTTCAGTGTTATGGTGGAAAGTTACCAGTCGGATTCAGGTAAGTGTGCAATTGTGTGGATGTGAGTGTTAGGGTGATTTAGGTGAGTTAGGGTTAGGGCTCGGGTTAGGTGTGTGTGCGATTGAGTGGACATGAGGGTTAGGGCAGATTTAAGTGAGTTAGGGTTAGGGAGCGGGTGAGGTGAGTGTGCGATAGTGACAGACCTTAGGGTTAGGGTTTGGGTTAAGGTAAGTGGGTAGTTAGTGGTGTGTGCATAGTTTAGTGTAGGGTTAGGTATCAGATTTTAGGTATATGTGTGTGGATTTCTGTTTGTTTGGTGTGCTTGTGTTGTGTGTATGTGTTTTTGATCAGTGATTTTTTTCCCTGGGAAAAAAATCGCTGATCTGACAGTTTGAGATTGTAAGTTTTCGCTTAAATTAGGTCGATCAATCAGTGTTCACTTTTTTAAGTGTTCGATGATATAATATAGACCCGTCAAACCATATTAACAAGTTCAATTATGGGATGCAGTATATTAAAAAACAAACTATACCTTATTTATATAGTTTGCAATTTTTACCAAGATACAAGGAAAGTATTTCTGTTTTTTCTTTCCTTTCTGTATCAATCTTTTGTTCTTCTCCCATATCTTGTTGTGAATGTACTATACTGACAATGCTTCTATGCTTTCCAGACTTGCCCAGCTCGCTTAGTCCTCTCCTAATCTGTCTCTGCTAACCCGCTCAGACTCTACACTAACTTAGAATATGTCTGTCTTCTCCCCACTGCTTTATCTAGCTTACTGCATTCCTCCATTTCTTCCTATTCCTGTTTATTACTCCCTCCTGATACTAACCTGCTCCCTCTTCCAAACTTTTCTCTTCCTTACGTGTTAGTTTTGATTTTCTACTAAACTATCTAGACAGTTAGTTGACACTTTTACTAATATTATTGTTTTAACCCTCCTTGCTCTTCCCGCTTTTTTAGGTGGTCACTCCTTACATTCCTCCTGGACTTTTACCACTAAAAGCAACTTGGGTGATTATTATTATTATTAACTTGACTCCTGCCTTCAAAGTAATGCCAGAGCTACAGTAGACAGAGGAACCAGCCACAATTATAACTAATTTATGTACATGTATTTATACTAGTTAATGGCTATTTCCATCCACAATGTTATTGCAACCTCTCAGCATCCGCTCCCTTTAATCACTGTGTAGTGCATTACCGGGGCTGACCAGTTTCTCCTCTCCCATCTCGTTTCCATTCCCCTTTGCTCTAGCTTTTCTTACCAGTTATTTTGCTGTCCCATAATAATAGCACTGAATATTTTATACTAGCTAAAGTTTTTGTCCCTCTGGTTTTCAAACTTCAGATACAAGAGACTCTGGACTGACTTACCAGAGTTTTCACACATTGTTTTTTTTCTGGCATAAGAATTCAACAGGATGTAGCCCTGCTCTGGGCTCACTTCGCTCCCCTACTCTACCCCCATTCCCACCCACTCCCTCTTTCATTTCCTTTATACTCTCATACTCACTCCCACTTCATGCCCACTCACTCATTAACCAATCTTTTAAGCTCCTCCTTATTCCCATTCCACTAACTCCCATACCCTTACATAGCTGCATCCCTCACTATGTATTCTTTTACCCAGCAGTTTATACACCTCCTTCTCCCTTTAACTGTCAGTCTTCTTCTACTCTCAAACCTTACAGAATTAAGCCCTCATTTCCTAAATACTTTTCTTAACTGTACAATTCCACATACAGACTTTAATGCTGTCTCTTACTCTAGCATAAGCCCTAGCATCGACACCTCATCTCCTCTTCTCTTTAGAAACCCCATACTACTCCATTCTAACTATTCCCTACACTATAAAATAAACTTTCCAGAATATCTTCCTCCTCTCTTTCTCTCCAAACTACTACACCTAACCCATAGTCTCCATTTCTTCTTCTCTTATTTCTCTCTGGTGATATTCACCCTAACCCAGGGCCCCAAACTCCACTTTCATCTCATCAATGCCATACCCCTAAACCCACTAAGCATCTCCACTTAACCACTCTAAACTTTCAAAGCATCTGCAACAAAACTTCCAAGTTCAATGCCTGGATACCCAAAACACAACCCACATCCTAGCTGCTACTGAGACCTGGTTAAAACCTTCCATGCAAGACTCAGAATTTCTTCCTCCTAACTTTGATGTAATTAGAGCTGATAGACACCATAAAAGATGGGGTGGTGTTGCCCTTATTTACTCCAACAATCTTAATATGTCCACTTTTACTGAATCCATTCCACAATTCCAAAAATGCTGAGATCCTGATCTCTTTCCTAGACATCAACAACTCAAAAAACTCTGCATAATAGTCATATACATTCCCCATGAAATAACATCTCTATTTTAGGAGATATCCTGTCCTGGGTTTCATCTACTATAAAAAATGAAACTATTATTTTAGCTGGAACCTGAAAAAAGTTAGCTGGAAGAGCCAGATGAGGGTCAGAAACCAGAAGTAAATCCTCTTTAATTTAACGCCAACAAACAAATTTGTTTGTTGGCATTAAATTAAAGAGGATTTACTTCTGGTTTCTGATCCTCATTTGGCTCTTCCAGCGAACTTTTTTCAGGTTCCAGGTTTTTTCGGTTCGCTTACATCTCCTTTCAGAGGTTTTATTATTTTAGCTGACATGAACATTGACTGGGCCTCTACTTCCTTCATTCAATCCCCCTCTAGCATAAATGTATTCCATTTTACACAAAGCACAGTTTTGTACCTGCCATAACTGTAGATGTTCGAGTGGTTATGCTGCTGCAGTCATCACACTTGGGTTATCCTGCCGTCAGGTGGTCCCGCAGTCGGCCTGAATTCCAAAGCCTTGGTCCGGCATTGGTTGTCGCCACTTCTTCCCTGACGTCAGTGTGGCAGGGGTATAAAAGAGGCAGTCGGTGCCATTTTCTTCAGTTTTTCTTGCCCCAGATGTCAGGTGCCCCAAACGAAGAAGGCAAAATAAGAAGCTTGCAAAACATACCTTAGTGCAAAACAAGGGTACTAGTTGTAAGCAAATACACCATATAGACATGCATCCCAAAGGTTGAAGTACATGGAGGTATAAGAAAAGCCTTATTAGGTAGAGGGGATGGAGGGAGGGTAACCTGGACTGCAGCAGCATAACCACTCGAACATCTACATTTATGGTAGGTACAAAACTGTACTATGTTCATCGTGCTATGCTGCTGCAGTCATCACACTTGGTACAGTCCCAAAGCTATGGTTGGGTGGTAGGAGCTAAACTGGGTTAGGTGCAGCTAAGATGCCCTGCAGAACTGCAGTGGCAAACCCAGCTCTGGTTTTTGAGTATAGAGGAAGGTGGTAATGTTTGGTGAAGGTGTGCACTGAACTCCAGGTAGCTACCTCCAGAATGTCCTTTGTTGGGACTCCTCGGAGGAAGGCTGCTGAGGTTGCTGTAGCCCTGGTAGAGTGAGACCTAATACTAGCAGGCAGTGCTTTCCCATGGTGTGAGTAGCAAAAGCGGATGCAATGTGCTATCCATTTGGAGATGGTCTGTTTTGAAATAGCCTTTCCTTCTGAGCCTGGTGCATAGGATACAAGAAGTTGGTCAGATTTTCTGAAGGCCTTTGTCTTGTCCAAATAGTAACGTAACTGTCTGTGAATGTCCAAACAGTGAAGGAGTCTTTCGCCTTTATTCTGTGGGTTTGGATAAAAGGTGGGCAAGTGTATGGTCTGATTGAGAGCCAGACTGGATACTACCTTTGGCATGAAGGAAGGGTTGGTGCGTAAAGATACTCTGTCCTGATGGAAAATGATGAAAGGTTCCACTGCCATAAGTGCCTGTAGTTCTGAGACTCTGTGTGCTGTGGTGATAGCCAGCAGAGGGCTGTTTTCCATGACAAGTATTGAAGCTCTGCTGAAAAGGCTGGTTCGAAAGGAGGAAGTGTTAACTTTTCCAGAACAAAATTTAGATCCCAAGTTGGAGTTGGTGGTTTTCTGGGGGGTCTTATATTTTTTGCCCCTCTGAGAAACTGCCTTAGCAAAGGATAAGAGAAAATGGGAGGAACCGTATCATATTGAGCTGAAATGGCTGAAGCATGGATCTTTATGGATGAGAAAGAAAGGCCTTTGTGTAGCATCTCAGTTAGATATTGGAGTATGTGTGGAATATTTGGGATGCCAGGATTTAGGCTTCTGGCCTGGCTCCATACACAAAATCTTTTCCATTTGTCTGAGTAAGTTTTTCTGGTGCTGGCCTCCTGGCCTCCAAAATGACATCCTGGACGTCCTTTGAGAGAAGTGTTGTTTGATAATTTAAGGTATTTTCCATGCAGCTAGATTTAAAGTCCTTAGTTGACTGTGAAGCATCTGAGAGTTTTGTTGGGTTAACAGCAGAGGGAATTCAGGTAAGATACATGGAGGGCTGTGAGTCAAGTTTCGTAGTAGTGGGTATCAGTGTTGACGTGGCCAGTCCGGAGCAATGAGGATCATCTGTGGTCTCTGTGATCTGGCTGTCAGTAATACCTGGGTCAGTAGAGGCAGAGGTGGGAAGGCGTAGACTGACAATGCTGTCCAACTGAATGATAGGGCATCCATTTTCCAGGCCAGGGGATGATAAGTCCTTGTGCAAAATTTTTGTAGCTGGCAATTGTTGGTTGAGGCAAACAGATCTATGTCTGGTGGTCCCCACCTTTGAGTTATCATTGAGAATACTTGTGGGTGTAGTCTCCACTCGTGAGGGTCTGTCAAATTTCTGCTTAATTTGTCTGCCAAAATGTTTTCTTTTCCTGGCAGGAATTGTGCTTGCAGTTGTACTTGGTAAGTTAATGCTGTGTTCCACAAGTCCATTGCCTGTCTGCATAGTGGGTAGGAGTGCATTCCTCCTTGTTTGTTTATGTACCACATAACTGTGGTGTTGTCCATTCTTATTAGAAGTTGTCCTGGATGCAAGAGGTCCTTGAAGGCTGTTAGTGCATTTTTTACAGCTAGCATCTCCTTTTGATTGATGTGTAGTTGCCTTTGGTTTGCAGACCATTTTCCCTGTATGCATTGTCCTGCCATGTGTGCACCCCAGGCGTAGTCTGATGAATCTGTTGTCAAGGTTTGGTTTGCTGGAGGTGAGACAAAAGGAAGGCCCTTGTTTGCTTGGCATGCTTGAGCCCACCATAGAAACTCTTTTTGAAGGCAGGGAATGAGAGTTATACTTGCTTCGAGGCTGTGTCTGTGTTGGGACCATACACTTTTTAGGTACCATTGTAGTTTTCTCATATGCAGCCTTGCATATGCAATTAGTTGAATGCAGGATGCCATGTACCCCAATGCCTGCAGGAATTTCCTTGCAGGAGCTGGGTAGAAGTTGCCAGCTTTTTGAAGTACTGAGACAGTTGTTTTTGCTTGTCTGGCGTGAGGTAAGCCATCTGGGCCATTGTATTCAAGCTGGCACCCAGGAAAATTATTTCTTATGAGGGTATTAGTTTTGAATTCTTTTTGTTTACTTTGTACCCTAGGCAACTTTGTTACAAATGCCAGATGCTGTAGTAGGATGTCTTTGCTGTCTGCTTGGATCAGGCAGTCGTCCAGATATGGATAAATTTGTATTCCTCGCTGTCGGCAGTATGCAATTACTGATGCCAGGCATTTCTTGAATACTCTGGGCACAGTAGATAAGCCAAAGGGCAATGCAGAGAATTGATAATGCGTTGTGCCTGCCAAAAATCTGAGGTATCTTCTGCAATCTTGTCTGATAGGGACATGCAGGTATGCCTCCTGGAGGTCCAATGTTACCAGCCAAGACTCCTTGCCCAGCATGGGAAGAAGCTGCTGTGGTGTGAGCATTTTGAATTTGGGAATGTCCAGGTACGTGTTTAGAATTGAAAGGTCTAAGATGGGTCTCCAGGCTTTGTCCTTTCTTGGTACTAGAAACAGTCTTGAGTAAAATCCTTAACCTTGCTCTTTTGCAGGTACCTTTTGAATTGCTTTCATGTTCATGAGAGCTGAAATTTGCTTTTGTGCCTCTGCCCATTGGTTTGTTGGCAGATTTGGCATGCCTCTCATCTGTGGTAAAGTGTGAAAATGAAATCTGTAGCCTCGGGTAATAATATCCAGAACCCATTTGTCCTTTGTTATGATGTGCCAATTTTGTGGAAAAAGAGCCAGTTTTCCTCCTAGCGGTGCTGCCTGGGCAATTTTGCTTGGCAGGCGAAGAGGAAAGTCATAGAGTTTGTTTTCTGAAGGGTTGAGATCTGTCGTCTCCCCCTCTTTGAGTTGTTGTTTGCCATTGTCTAGGCCTGAAGGTACCTTGTGCCTGGCCTCTGCCCCTAGGGTGTCTGTACCTGCCCCTTTGGGATCTGTCTGAAGCAGGAAAGGACCAGTTTTTTGATGGCCAGTTTCTGCTGAAGCGAGGAGGTTGTACCTGTAAAAAATCTTTAACTGTTTGCATTGATTTTACCTTTTCTTCCATCTTCTTTAAAACTTCCTCTGCTTTGACACCAAATAACACATCCTTTTGCAGTGGAGCATCCAGTAACTTTGCTTTGACATGTTCTGGTAAGGTCTGCTCTTTTAGCCAAGCATGTCTACGTATTACAGACCCTGTGACTGCTGCACTACATGAGGCCTCCAAAGAATCAAAACCACACTGCAAGGTATGTTTTCTCACTTGTTCTGCTGCATGCAACACATTTTGCATCCCTTTGAAATCTAGTTGATCTGTTTGAGGGATCATTTTCTGTTAATCATGTGGAATTGGCAGTTTAATGCCCTCATGGCCAAAGTGGCAGAGGTATATACTTTTTCCCCCCATCTTTCTAATGCCCTGGAATCTCTTTCCACAGGTAGTGGATTCTTAGCAGTAGAGGCCTTAACCCCTTTGGGACCCTGGGAAATGGTTTCTGGGTCTGCAGCAGGGCTTTTATATAAAAACTTGTGAGAGTCAGGGACTCGATAGTATCTGTCTGGTTTAGGTGGTGCTGGAGGTAAGGAATCTGGATTTAGACTGGATTCAGTGTAGACATCATCCAGAATGTCTAAAACAGGAGGAATGGCTAGGGGTCTATGCTGAGGTAGAAGAAGAAACTCACGGAGTCTTTTCTTGGAGTCAGAGTAATCTTGTCCTTCCCAGTGGAAATGCTCTCTCATGGTGTGCAGGGTTTCCCCAAAAGAGAAGTCTTCAGGGGGGGAAACAGAAGGAATAGACTCCTCAGCACCTGAGTCTTCATAGAGAGGTAAGGGGTAATCCTGTTCCTCAGAGTCTGCTGAGGAAATGGATTCCTGGTCAGAAGGAGGTAAATCTTCCTCCAGTCTAGGCCTTTTGTCAGGAGGGGGCAGGAAACCTCTGATAAGGGTAATCAGGTCCTCCGCCATTTTGAGCATCTGCATTTTAGGCATAGGGGCCTGTGTGGGAGTCTGTGGACCCGGTTTCTTAACCTTTGGAAGCTTAGTGTATAACTTAACGGAGAGAGTCGTCGGTTTAAAGACGCCTTCTGAAACCGAAGGCCTGTCCATAGTCTCCGGATCGCCACCAGGGCTGGCGTCTGCGAGTTGAGGAGGAATTGGCTCCAGTGGTCCAGTAGATTCTGACTGAGAGGTAGTCGTATTTTCTAAATCTGCAGTAGTCAGGGGCTGCGTAGGCGCCTCACTGAATACCGAAGATCCAGCGGCAGGCCTAATCGAGACCTCGGTATCTGGTCTAGGTCTAGGCTGCCTGTCTTTGTCCTTGCGTTTTTTAAACATAGCGGTTGTCGGAGGTTCCAATGACATAATGTAGTTGAATTTTCTGCCAAAATAATGTCGGGCAGTATCAGCCCGACGCTTAATAGTGCGTTTATTGAACCTAGCACAAAACCGACAACCAGAAACGTCGTGGTCTGGGCCTAGGCAAGGAATACAATAAGATTGAAAATCCTTATGAGGTATTTGCTTCCCACAAGAAATACAATTATTAACTTTGTCTGACATCGGTCTGAGGCAAGAAAAGTTTCCCCAACGGGATACTTAGCTTCGGGCACCGCGCGGCAAGAAAGACTGAAGAAAATGGCATCGGCTGCCTCTTTTATACCCCTGCCGCACTGACGTCAGGGAAGAAGCGACGACAACTGACGCTGGACCAAGGCTTTGGAATTCAGGCCGACTGCGGGACCACCTGACGGCAGGATAACCCAAGTGTGATGACTGCAGCAGCATAGCACGATGATCATCTAATTAACACTAACACTAGGTTTAATTTTAAAACCAACAAAGGCTCGATTCTTGACTGGATCTTGGTCTCAGATCCTTTAAAATACCGTACATAGGCACTCTGGCCTATTCCGTTAGTGACCATCTCCCAACCTTTACTATTCGAAACTGTTCATCTATTTCAAAAGTCCATAACATTAGAGTAATAAAAGACTTATCTAATTCTGTTCTAAGACCTTCAACAGCATTCTAAGTAGCTACAATTGGAAATGTCTTAAAACTCTCCCTCTAGACGATGCCCTTCTTTACTTCAATAATTCCTTTCTAAACATCCTTCACAGTTTAGCTCCTTCTAGATCCAAGAGAATCAAATCTAACCAAGACCTGTGGCTGTCTAAATCTACCAGAGAAATAATGAAAAATAGGGACAAAGCCTGGAAATGCTGGATCAAATTGAATAATCCATCCAACTTTACCAATTATAAACAACTTCGAAACCAAGCCAAAAACTTATGTGCAAGGACAAGCAACAATACTTCTGGAACCTACAATCAAAAAGAAAAAACACACCTAAACTTTTCTGGTTTTCCATTAATGATCTTCTACACCCTGGCACTAAATCTAATCCATGCCCATATGCTAACATAACACCTGACCTTATCACCTCTAAATTCAACTCCTACTTCATTGATTCCATAGCTGACCTTACTTCCTCATTCTCCTCAGCTATACCATCCAACCACTCCGCCATATCCAACTCTATTACTCCACCACTACATAATCACTCCAGCCCATATATCCCTACACAAAATTCTATCAAGGGATCTCACAATCTAGAATTCAGCCTTTCACCCATCTCCACATCTCACATAAAAAAAACTCCTTCAGTCTATAAAGCCCTGTTCTAATTCTGCTGACAATATTCCTGCCAAATTCCTTAAAATCACCACTGACTCAATATCCTACCCTATAAGTATCCTTATCAACAGGTCCATCCAAGAGTCCTATGTCCCATGCCTTTGGAAAAAAGCTATAATCCTCCCACTACATAATGGTGACCCATTTTCTGATATCTCAAATTTTCAACCCATTGCTATTCTGTCCCTTATATCAAAAATTCTAGAAAAATGCATCCAAAAACAACTCATCCATTATCTTCTAAATAACAACATCGTCTCCCCTACACAACATGGTTGTTGACCAGGGCATAGCATATCTACTGCTCTGATCTCCTTCCTTGATATTATCAATAAAGCCCATGACTCAGTCCATATAGTATCAGCTCCCTTTCTGGACCTTTCCAAAGCATTTGATACCATCTCCCATATCATTCTTCTGACTGAACTCTCATCCATAGGACTATCCTCTCAATCACTTAACTGGTTCAAGAGCTATCCCTCTGATTGGCAACATGCTGTCAAATGACAAAACTCTATTTCTCCCTACCTTCTCAACCCTACAGGCATCCCACAGAGGTGAATTTTAGAACCTCTTCTGTTTAATATATTCATAAATAATCTACACAAAGACATTCCAAACTCCTCCCTAGTCCAGTATGCAGATGACTCAACTATAGTCTGCTCTGCTCCCAACCCAGACACTCTACAACAAATAACCCAAATAGCATTTTCTATGGTAGAATCCTGGCTCCACAGAAACCACTTTGCTCTTAATGCCAAAAAAAAATAAGCTTATGCTGCTTACCAAACACTCCCACTGGGTCCACGCACCCAGTGCACACTAATAGGTAACAATAAAGGCTGTCCTCCACCTATAATGATAAAGAAACACAGACCAAAGAATTGTCCAAAATCCAGCAACCTCTTTATTTAACTACACCGTCTCGATAATAAAATAGATTGAGCTTAGATCCTATCGTGAGACTTCATCAGAATCTACTATTCCACACATTGGTTCTGTTTAATCAATCATTGCTTAATTATTGTTTAGTCACTTGGATTCTGTTGTACATTCACTGTCTGCAGCTATCATACTGCCATGAAATCCTACATACCTAAAAATGCATATATATTAATAAAGTACATATATATTTAAAAATATAAAGAATATAAAAACACACTTTGTACATAAACATAAACAAACCATAAAATCTTGAAGGCAATTGGTATTGCCAACAATTATCTACATATTGCTAATAATGTGTATGACAAAACCTATTACAAAAACGTATATACTATTTGCTGAGTAAAAAATCTATATATATAAAAAGCATACCTTACAAATCATTATACATCACCTACTATATTAAATATATTGATTAAATATCCTTGGAGTAATTAATATAAAATTAAAAAATATAAATATATTGAATATCATAAAATATTTCATAAGATGTTTCATAAATACATGAATTAAAAAGGTATATAAGTATAAATATTGCTGTTGTTGTATATATTTTGTGTATATATATATATATATATATATATATATATATATATATATATATATATATATGTCTCTATACCAAGAAATAGTCATCAAATAATTAAAATAATCCTGGTGTGTTACTAAAAGTGTTCTCTCAGTGTATTTTACTCCTTTACCACCCCTGTCATGACTACATAATTACTATATACACTATTACCTAACTATCTAAAAATGTTAGTAATCGATGAAATCTTCTCATTTCTTCTTTTTAACAAGGTTTGAAGCCAATATTTTTAAGGCAGGTTTGATTGAAATATGGTCATTCATTCCTGGATATACACAAGAGTCCAGTCTAATCTGCCAAATCATCCCTCTGTACTCCAGGAAAGTTTCCCAATCCCCTCTCCTTTCCTTTTGTTTCACTACCTCCAGTACCCAAAATGTTATATCCATATTCTGACAGGTTGTTGAATGCCTATATAATGCATTATTCTCATTCTTTTCGCTAATATCCCTGATATGTTCATATATACGGGTTTTCAAATGTCTTTCTGCCTTGCCTATATAATATCCCCAGCATGATTGACAATAAGCTAGATAAACCTTGTTAAAAAGAAGAAATGAGAAGATTTCATCAATTACTAACATTTTTAGATAGTTAGGTAATAGTGTATATAGTAATTATGTAGTCATGACAGGGGTGGTAAAGGAGTAAAATACATTGAGAGAACACTTTTAGTAACACACCAGGATTATTTTAATTATTTGATGACTATTTCTTGGTATAGAGACATATATATATATATATATATATATATATATATATATATACACACAAAATATATACAACAACAGCAATATTTATACTTATATACCTTTTTAATTCATGTATTTATGAAACATCTTATGAAATATTTTATGATATTCAATATATTTATATGTTTTGATTTTATATTAATTACTCTAAGGATATTTAATCAATATATTTAATATAGTAGGTGATGTATAATGATTTGTAAGGTATGTTTTTCATATATATAGATTTTTTACTTAGCAAATAGTATATATGTTTTTGTAATAGGTTTTGTCATACACATTATTAGCAATATGTAGATAATTGTTGGCAATACCAATTGCCTTCAAGATTTTATGGTTTGTTTATGTTTATGTACAAGAATTTACTTTTATGGAAGTGTGTTTTTATATTCTTTATATTTTTAAATATATATGTACTTTATTAATATATATGCATTTTTAGGTATGTAGGATTTCATGGCAGTATGATAGCTGCAGACAGTGAATGTACAACAGAGAGCATATAGTTAAGGGTCAATTGCAATTAGAACTAATTGTATCCAAGTGACTAAACAATAATTAAGCAATGATTGATTAAGTATATGTGTATTTAAACAGAACCAATGTGTGGAATAGTAGATTCTGATGAAGTCTCACGATAGGAGACGAAAGCGCGCTCAATCTATTTTATTATCGAGACGGTGTGGTTAAATAAAGAGGTTGCTGGATTTTGGACAATTCTTTTGGTCAGTTCGTTCTTTATACGTATAGGTGGAGGACAGCCTTTATTGTTACCTACAGCAAGATTTTTCTATCTTATGCTGCTTACCCCCAAAAATAATACTCTTCTCAATAAAGAAGCTTTCAATATAATCTCATTAAACTGTACAAAAAATGAATTAGTAATCAATACCAAATTACTAGGTGTCATAATAGATGAAAACCTAAAGTTCGATCTGCACATCCAATCCAACACTAACAAAATACACAAAAAACTAGGGCTACTATACAGGCACAACATGTTTCTCTCCTTACCAACTAAACAAGCTTGCACCCTCACCTACCTTCTACCATCTCTAACCTATGGTGATCCATTGTTAATTAACCTACAGTCTTCCCTGAAACTAAAACTAGAATCCTCTTACAATAAGGTTGCCAAATTCGATAGGATAGTTATTACTAGTAGTATTACTTATACAGCTAACCACCAGATATAAACTCATCCACAAACCATTACATTGTCCTTCCCTTAGTTCCCTATTAACCTCCTGGGTCTATATTATAACATCGAAGTTGCAAAACTTTGAATGTTATAATATCAAAACCACTACATCAAAGGCTGAAAACAGCAAAGCCATGGAACATTGAATTTTTACCTAGGGCAAGATTTCGGAGGGTTGTTCCGTGGCCTCACTATTTCCTCCACTGTGGTGCGATAGTTACGGACCTTAGGGGGAGGGTGGGGGTTAAGGTAAGTGGATAGGTAGGAATGTATGTATGGTTTAGTGTAAGGTTAGAAGTAGGGTTTTGTTAACTGTATGTGTGTGTATTAATTAGTTTGTTTGGGTATAGCTCCTTAGGGTAAGTGCGATAGTTAAGGACCTTAGGGTTAGGGTGCGGGTTAAGGTTAGTGGATAGATAGGAATGTATGTATGGTCTAGTGTAGGGTTAGAAGTAGGGTTTTGTTAAGTGTACGTGTGTGGATTACTTATTTTGGCGCGCTTGTGTTGTGTGTATGTTTCTCGGAACAGCAAATTTTTTCCCTGGGAAAAAAAATTGCTATTCTGAGTGTTCAATGTTATCACATTTCGAAATTCCAAGTTGGAGCTTATGGTGTTCAATATTTTGGAATTTCGATTATGTGATATAAACCCAACCCTGTACCACCCCCACTTCATCCCCCTATGATCAGGATACCCACAGTTACTCCAAATCTATAAACCAAATCTACCTGCAGGAAAACTCCTATACTCCTAGATCATTGCCAGATTATTGAATGACCTCCCCTCCTCCATACTTACTGAACAACATCCCACAACTTCAAAACTGCCCTTCATAATTATCTCCTCTCTAACTGGATATGTAACTGTTCTAATGCAACTCCTACTACCTATGATGCAGTTACCTGACTTTGCTCACTATCAGTCTCAACCTTGATTTTAAGCTTTACAGTCAATCTAACTATCCTATATTGTGTCTGCACTATCTAACCTCTCTAAGCATTCTATGTCATGTACTATTGCCATAATTGTATTAACCGGTTTCCCTCCTGCTACTAATCTTGATGAACACCCTCTCACTACTCTAACTTGCCGCTGAAAATCTGTATTCACTCTGTTCCTATTTCTATTTCCCACAATTTATTTACTAAAAGCACAAATATTTGTACCATTTGTCTGATGTTGGGGTATTTTTACTTATTCTTAACTTGCTCCTATGGTTACTTTGGATTTCTTCTATTTTTTGTGGATTATATCATTAGTCTTTGTAAATTTGTATGGATACTCTAGTTTATTTCTTTGCTTCTTGGTGTTTATATTATACTTTGTAAACCTGTATTGTTGTATTGTTATATTGTTGTTTAGCACTGGAGCATTTTTCCCCGGGCCTCCACTGAAAATTAGCTCTCCATGGCCCAGTGGACTTTCCCGATAAACAAATGTCAATAAATTTAAAAAATAATAAAATAATAAGTTACAAATGTGCTATCACTGGCCTCTGGCTTACTCAGTTTAAAGTTTCCTTAGAGACAACAGCTTCTACCTATGTGTCATAGGAGATATGCTGTCTCATGTTCTGTTTTATATTTTATTAAGTGGGAGTATTAAACTATTCATAAAAATTACTTTAGCAAGAATATTGTAATTGTTACTCATGAGACTTTAATATGTCCAGTTTTGAAATCATTTTACTCACTATTTTTGGAATGATGATTTCAGCAGAACTACACATATCAACAATATTAAAATACTGATTGTGACATCCTCACTGTGGGCCAGTAATCAAGGAGCCTGAATCCTCACCACTAGCACTGGAGAGGGACATTCACTTGGAACAAAAATAGATTCACATGGTATTTCCAGATGCAGCTCTCTGCATCAAGCAGAATTTCCCTTAAAAGCACACAAGGAACACACTCGGTCCAGGGTCTGGGTTTCTCTCTCTCTGTTTCTTTTCAGGTCCCCAGTAAGGCTACCCACTGGCACAGCTGTAGGATAAGTCCTCAGCCAAGTGTCCAAGCTATGTCCTTCAGCGCTCTCTCTGTGAAACCATTGCTTCGTGTCCCTGCTCCAAGTAGCTGACACACACACTCTACATGATTTGATTTGCACACACACACACACACACACACACACACACACACACACACACACACACACACACACACACACACCTGGGAAAGCCTGGCACAGGTTTACTAGCTATGCCCCCTTTGGCCCAGACTATAAGGTAGTTACTGCCACCAGACACTCCCAAGCCAGCTACTCTATAGCTCTTACAAGGGTAATCAATTATACTGAGTGAAATTAATATTAATATGAATGGTAGTTTCACCAATGCAATATGGCTTTCAGGAATGGCCACAGAGTCACCAAACAGATATAAGTACTCTCAAAGGTTAAAAATATTCTCTAAAGGACCAACCACATTGAAAAGTTTAAATATATTTAATAATAAATAAGAAAAGAGCATGAAAATACTATCAATTTACAATAAACATCAGAGTTTCAATCACAGGAAATATTAGAATAACACAGATGAATAGATTCACGCAGATACAGAAAAACAACACTTAACTAGTATCACTATATTTTCCCGACAGATCTGAAGAGTTATTATCGCTAGTCACTTACTAGCACAAGGCAAGATGAAGTAGGTTTGGGGTCCTTCTATGTCAGGTTGCAAGAAACAGACTGCCATAAGACTTCAGTCTTACCTGGTTTTAAACATTATTTTTAGTGATGGATTACAGAATAGCATCACATACATCTGGTCATGTGACTTCTGGTTCTCATGCAAGCTCCCCCCCCCTCCCAGTGCTAGAAACTGCCAGGAGTTAGCACCTGTGTGTCAATAATTTACACACAAAGAGCCTTGCTAAGATCTGCTGCAGCTCCTGGAAGTCATAAAACCATAAAACACATCCACTCTTCCTGCAGGAGCGAATAAACCATAATTCTTACAGAGACTATGTCTCTGGCTTCATTCAAAATGGTGAGATAACATCTTTATGGCCTAGGCCCAGTAATTTAATTTGTTACTATTTTTAAGATTTGAGATTAACCTGTTCTCTTCCAGTATCCTCAGTTAAAACATATTCCTTTAAACAGTTACAATAATGCATGTATATTTCTTTTTCTGTCCAGAAGGGCACACTGTTAGTACATTTTAACACAAGTAGGTTTACAAATACATTTTTCAACACAAGCATCTGTACAAATCAGTTTGATACATGAATGGCATATAATTCTTTACAAAATTCCAGTTAGCTGTGCTGGCATATGTTACACATCCACTGACCTACTTCTGGCATAGCTGGCAATTGTCACACTGATACACATACCCACACACACACAC
>NC_056744.1:534372395-534384895 GCF_019279795.1 Protopterus annectens
CAATTAGAATTGGTCATTAAGACCAGGTGGGAATAAAACCCCTAATTTGATAATCCATTTACATTCCTTGAAATTAAGTAAATCATGCCAACCTGATTTATCTCTACATTTACCTACAATACAATCAATAACAGTAAAATGAAAAGAAGCAGAATTATGTTTGCAAACATGTTTAAACAGGGCATTATTAGTGCCCGTGTTAATAATATCACTAAGATGCTCCCCAATCCTAATGCGAAAAGGCCTGGAGGTTTGTCCAACGTAGAATGAGGAGCATGTGCAGGTGGCTAGGTAAATAACCCACTCTGTACTACAATTGGCCCAAAATTCCCTTGTATGTTGAACTTTATTACAATAAGAGCAGTGGCCACATGGTATACAACTCAACACTGGGCCACCTCTCAATGTATATTGAGTAGAAACAATGGAGTTGGGACCCACCCTCTTATAATGGCTAAACAGGGATCTCAATGTCCGACCTCTCCTAAAAGAGAAAGAGCATCTGTCCCTCAAGAAAGAATGTAATCTCTCCTCTGCCATCAAAATGTTCGAGTATCTGTTAATAATATTCATAAACCCACGTGTATTACATCCATAAGTGGTCACCAGATGAACCAGATGATTAGATGAATCATTATGTTTATCCTTGTAGCGTAACAAGTCAACTCTATTCTGATTTGAAGCCCAGTGGCAAGCAGTTCTAACAGTACCTGGGGGGTAACCTCTCTCACGAAACCTACATATTAGATCATCTCTAGCAGTCTCAAAAGTATGTTGGCTTGAACAAATCCTTTTGGCTCTTACGAATTGTGACTTAGGGATATTCTGGATGATATGTCGGGGGTGGAAGCTGGTAGCATGTAAGAGTGAATTATATTCAGGAAACTTCCTGTACACCCGAGTGGAAAGAGTGTCATCAGGATTTCTGCTAACTTCAACATCAAGAAAAACAATCCTAGATTTGTGGTAATTTACTTTGATCTCAATTCCCCACACATTGTCATTGAGATAGCCAATAAATTCCTGAAGATAGATTTCATCCGACTTCCACACCACCCAACAATCATCCAGATATCGTCTCCAGATATCTAATTCATCCATGTATATATTATGGTTAGAGTCATAAATCATAACCTCCTCAATATAGGCCATATAAAGGTCCGCATAAATGGGTGCAAAAGAGGCACCCATTGCTGTACCTTTGACCTACCAAAAGCAAACTAGAATAAATATCCACAAACCGTTTGATGAAAAAATCTTCAGCTTTAATCCGTTCGACTATAACTGCTAGTTCATTACATATAAGAATATATATGAAAAAAAATATATATATATATATAAAAAAAAAAAAATTAAAATAATAATAGGAAGTTAAATAAAAAAATGGCACCTTCTTAATTTAACAGGAAGTCTAGTAAAAAAGCTTAAGTAGTTTAAACCCTAAGAAAGAAACCAAGTTGGAAAGGATAAGGAAAAACTTTCCTAGTTTGGACAGCGATCATCTGTTCAGGCTTCTTAGCTTCAAGAGGCATTGGATATTACAGTGCTCATTCAATCCTGGTGCCAGGAATTTTTTTTCTTCTAATTGCCATGATAATTCATTCTCTTGGCATTATCAGTTTTAAATTTGAGATGGCATTGGTATGTTCATATATCCTGTCTCTTAGCCTCCTCTCTGTCTTTTTAAATTGTTCCCCTTTCTATAAGTTATTTTCGAATTGACCAATACTTGAAAGCATCTTTTTTGTTGCTGCTGATTAAAGGCCTTTTTTTCTTAATTTAATTTTGCTTTCCAAGTTGAAAGTTGTGATGAACCTACCAAAAGCATTGGTCCTGGAAGTAGAATACATTACTTGTAAGAACGTATTCAGCCAGGCACACTAAAAAAGTATTAAAGCCTGGTTGGTAAAAACCTGATCTCCCCAACCAATAGTCCAAAGCCTGCAAACCTGCCCAATGTGGGATATTTGTATATAGGGAGGTTACATCCAAGTTACACAGCAACCAATGGGGCTCCAATTGTGTGTCACAAATGATATCCAAAAACTGAGTAGTGTCCTGGATTCTAGCTCGTATCAGAGGTAGTAATGGTTTTAAATAGTAAGATATTCAGACAAGGGTTCAGTAATTGAGCCACGCCCTGAAACAATTGGTCTCCCATGAGGGCATCTAACATCCTTGTGTATTTTAGGTAAAAGATAAAAATATTGTTTACACGGAGATGAAACTGACAACTGATGTCTATCTGACTCCGTGATGATACCCTCTTCCTGGGCCTGTATCAGGAATGAGTCAATTTTAGTTTGGATGTGACTAGTTGGGTCCAATGGCATAACCATATAATATTTTTTATCCCCCAATTGTCTCATTGCTTCCTCATTGTAGTTGACCCTGTCCTGGATCACTACCACCCCACCCTTGTCTGCTTGTACTATCACAATTTCTTTATTGTTCTTGAGTTCCTCAATACACTGTGCCTCCTCTTTAGAAAGGTTGTTGTAAGATACCTGGAAATCTTTGAGCTTACAATGTAAATCCTTCAGGACATTAGCTTGAAAAGTGGATACCAGATGTGACATAGGTGGAACAAAAGATGATTTTTTAAATCTAAACCCTGGAACTGCCTCAACAGTGTCATCTTCAAAAAACAATTTCAAATTAAGTAAACGACAAAAATTGACCACATCTTGTGCTAAAGTGTATTCTGGAACAAAAAAGCCAGGAACAAAATTAAGCCCTTTGCTAAGAACTTTAATTTGTAAATCATTGCGGTGTACAGATGAAATATTGTGCATATTCATATTGTTTATTAATGTTCTATCATCAGTTTTAACAAACCTTCCAAACCATTCATCTGTTTGACATTTTTTGTGTTTCCTCCCCCCTCGTCTGTATCCGAACCCAAAGGGTGTGACAAACTCCTCCTTTTGGGATCAGGTGAGGCATCTGTGTGGTTCCCCTTCCCTTCAGTGTTGGAGGACGTATCCTTCCCTGATGTGTAGCTCAATGATTCCGAGCTACTTTTCAAAATGGATTTGGGTCTTTTCCTCTTGGGGGCCAAAGGTTTATTATTGGGAAGCTTATAAGTAACATTCCTAGGCATATCAAATGGTTTGCCTCTTTCATAATCTCCTATATCCCTTTGAAACTATTTCAATTTTTTATCCTTTAAAACTTGTTCTAACTTAAGTAGTTCTGTTGTTAACTGGTTTACCCGGGAAGTGAAAGATCCACAAGTTTCAAATTTATTCGCCTCCAAACAAGTGGTTTCTACCTCCTGAATACCTAGTTTGACCGCCCGTTCATAAAAATTGGCTAAAGCATTCACAAAACCCAAGGATGCTGATTGTTGGATCTGTGTCCATTCATCCGTTAATTGTTCATCAGTATTATGTACCAAAGGTACCAAAGGTTGTACTTTAACCCTTAAACCACGTGGTGTCATTTTTTTAATTTGGTAAGCCTTGAACAGGCGTTAATGCCAAACATTGGTCCGAAGACCTTTCATGCTTTTACCCAACTTAAAAAATAGCGATTCACATAATTTCTCTGGATCTTGGATCAACCCCGAGGAATTGTTGCCCGTATCTGATAAACACAAACCAAAAATGGTCAGATCATTCATATCAGATGCTAGGCCTTTTACAAGAGGAGTCAACGCCATGTTGCAAAAAACAAATACTGCAAAAAACAAATATAAACCTCCACAAAAATGTTAATGAATGAAACAGTTCTGCTGACAGCAAGAATAAGCCTAATATATATATATATATATATATATATATATATATATATATATATATATATATATATATATATATCTTCTATCCAAAACCGCCCTATCTGACAGGAAAAGTGTCTATCAAACAACACGAAAATTGCTGCACTATGTTCCTGTAACTTGGAACATGCAGTTAAATAGAATCAAAAATATATGGTAGATCATGTATAACAATGGATATTAAATGTAACCATAGACAAATCCAAAAAAGAAGAATCCGACAATGATAGTATACAAAGATACAATAATCAGCTCTTGTGATCAACCCTGAAAGACACAAAAAATTCACAATGCTGCGTATCAAACCACTTAAAAAACCACTTAATGCGGATCAAAATCGTCAACTCTTATTTCAAAAGTGTCCACCAAGACCAAAAATAAATAAATGGTGTAGATACACATGTATTAATGATACAATAGCTAGCCCCTGTGGTCATAAAGATGTAATCCTGTTAATCAAATAACCACTCTGCTGCGTATCATTATAATAAAATAAGGGCCATACTAATCGGCCCAATGAAAATGGTTCAAAATATCCACTCAATGTCATAACCACCTGCAAATACCAGAAAAACACATATATCATGGACACAATTGCCGTGTTGATTCAGATACCCCCATGAAAAAATATATTAGAATCCAATTATGGAGTCTACATAAGTTGCTGTAAGCAGAAATGCCAATATTCAAAAACCTTTACTGGAAGAAAAAATGTAATTATTATAATGCATATTGCCACCAGGTTGACCCCATAAGACCATATAACAACATTGATACCACCCCGAAGTTAAACACTAAAATACTGAGAAGTTAAAGGTGACAAGGCCCCCAAGGGAAAAGATGAACCAAATCACACACCACTACAAGATCACTAAGGGAATGAAAAGAACATCGTATTGAATGTTGGAAAATATCTATGGTTCAAACATTGATTAATAAGTATACTAAAGTTATAAATTCGCACAATGCCCCTGAAATCACCAATGTGTTACCATAATACATATACCTTAGGTTACAAACCAAAGTCGAAGTAAATGGTAAATTCCACACAGAATGTTAAACAAATCATGTTATACAAACAAGATTAACCATACATGTGCAAATATGCCTCACCTGATCCCAAAAGGAGGAGTTTGTCACACCCTTTGGGTTCAGATACAGACGAGGGGGGGGGGGGGACACAAAAAAATGTCAAACCCATGGAGGGTTTGGAAGGTTTGTTAAAACTGATGATAGAACATTAATAAATATGAATGTACACAATATTTCATCTGTACACCTCAATGATATACAAATTAAAGTTCTTAACAAAGGGCTTAATTTTGTTCCTGGCTTTTTTGTTCCAGAATACACTTTAGCGCAAGATGTGGTCAATTTTTGTCGTTTACTTAATTTGAAATTGTTTTTTTGAAGATGACACTGTTGAGGCAGTTCCAGGATTTAGATTTAAAAAATCATCTTTTGTTCCACCTATGTCACATCTGGTATCCACTTTTCAAGCTAATGTCCTGAAGGATTTACATTGTAACCTCAAAGATTTCCAGGTATCTTACAACAACCTTTCTAAAGAGGAGGCACAGTTTATTGAGGAACTCAAGAACAATAAAGAAATTGTGATAGTACAAGCAGGCAAGGGTGGGGCGGTAGTGATCCAGGACAGGGTCAACTACAATGAGGAAGCAATGAGACAATTGGGGGATAAAAAATATTATATGGTTATGCCATTGGACCCAACTAGTCACTTCCAAACCAAAATTGACTCATTCCCGATACAGGCCCAGGAAAAGGGTATCATCACAGAGTCTGATAGACATCATCTCCATGTAAACAATATTTTTATCTTTTACCTAAAATACACAAGGATGTTAGATGCCCTCCTGGAAGACCAATTGTTTCAGGGCGTGGCTCAATTACTGAACCCTTGTCTGAATATCTTACTTACTATTTAAAACCATTACTACCTCTGATACGAGCTAGAATCCAGGACACTACTCAGTTTTTGGATATCATTTGTGACACACAATTGGAGCCCCATTGGTTGCTGTGTACCTTGGATGTAACCTCTCTATATACAAATATCCCACATTGGGCAGGTTTGCAGGCTTTGGACTATTGGTTGGGGAGATCTGGTTTTTACCAACCAGGCTTTAATACTTTTTTAGTGTGCCTGGCTGAATACGTTCTTACTAGTAACGTATTCTACTTCCAGGACCAATGCTTTTGGCAGGTCAAAGGTACAGCAATGGGTGCCTCTTTTGCACCCATTTATGCGGACCTTTTTATGGCCTATATTGAGGAGGTTATGATTTATGACTCTAACCATAATATATACATGGGTGAATTAGATATCTGGAGATGATATCTGGATGATTGTTGGGTGGTGTGGAAGTCGGATGAAATCTATCTTCAGGAATTTATTGGCTATCTCAATGACAATGTGTGGGGAATTGAGTTCAAAGTAAATTACCACAAATCCAGGATTGTTTTTCTCGATGTTGAGGTTAGCAGAAATCCTGATGACACTCTTTCCACTCGGGTGTACAGGACATTTCCTGAATATAATTCACTCTTACATGCTACCAGCTTCCACCCCCCACATATCATCCAGAATATCCCTAAGTCACAATTCGTAAGAGCCAAAAGGATTTGTTCAAGCCAACATACTTTTGAGACTGCTAGAGATGATCTAATATGCAGGTTTCATGAGAGAGGTTACCCCCCAGGTACTGTTAGCACTGCTTGCCATTGGGCTTCAAATCAGAATAGAGTTGACTTGTTACGCTACAAGGATAAACATAATGATTCATCTAATCATCTGGTTCATCTGGTGACCACTTATGGACGTAATACACGTGGGTTCATGAATATTATTAACAGACACTGGAACATTTTGATGGCAGAGGAGAGATTACATTGTTTCTTGAGGGACAGATGCTCTTTCTCTTTTAGGAGAGGTCGGACATTGAGATCCCTGTTTAGCCATTATAAGAGGGTGGGTCCCAACTCCATTGTTTCTACTCAATATACATTGAGAGGTGGCCCAGTGTTGAGTTGTATACCATGTGGCCACTGCTCTTATTGTAATAAAGTTCAACATACAAGGGAATTTAGCAGCCGCAATACATCTGAAATTTTCAATATCAACTTTTGGGCCAATTGTAGTACAGAGTGGGTTATTTACCTAGCCACCTGTACATGCTCCTCATTCTACGTTGGACAAACCTCCAGGCCTTTTCGCATTAGGATTGGGGAGCATCTTAGTGATATTATTAACACGGGCACTAATAATGCCCTGTTTAAACATGTTTGCAAACATAATTCTGCTTCTTTTCATTTTACTGTTATTGATTGTATTGTAGGTAAATGTAGAGATAAATCAGGTTGGCATGATTTACTTAATTTCAAGGAACGTAAATGGATTATCAGATTAGGGGCTTTATTCCCACCTGGTCTTAATGGCCAAATCTAATTGACCAATGTACTGCCTTTATGTCATCACATATAAATCTATGTATTTGTATGGATATTATATGCTTTACTATTTTCACTGAAGAAGGCTATTGTAGCCGAAACTGGTCTGGATAGGTAGTTGGGCATATTACCCTATACCAGAGTAATTGTTTTATTAAAATTTATTGGTATTCCACCATTTCTGCTGGCTATTTCTGTTATATAAGCAATGGAACCTAGTTTCTCCTAAGACACATACCTCTTCCTACTTGCTTACTTCTTCAGGGAAAATAAAAGCCTATCTAATAAACACATACATAATTCATAACTCAACTGTACAGATTTTTGCCTCATATTTTTGGTCTGTTTCTCATAAAATTGTGTTTTTCTGGCAAATTATTGGCAAATAATTGAGGGTTGAAGTCAGAAAATAATGACAGACATTTGAGTTTCAGACTTTATACCCTTCAGAAAATTCATGCTAATGCAAAACTTGCTATTCTATTAACTTTCTAAGTTTGTAAGAGCAATATTTTAACAATGCCCCTATTCTGAGCCTTTGTCCCCTCGCAATTATTTATAGCTTTGTCCAGATTTCTTGCTCTAAGACGTTGAGAGGTACAATACATATGTAGCTGTTTAGCAAATTACTTTAGGGCTAAAATTACACTCAGATTAACAAATAAGATAGACAACCTTGGCATACACTTCTTGTTAAAACCAATCATCACTTCAGAATCTTTTAAGAAACTTCTGGCATAATCACTTATGCTATGAGTTCATTTTTTCCATGAGTCTCAATGACCTCTCTAAACATAAATTAAATAAAACTGGGATCACCTGTAACTACATAACCAGGTATGCTGCAAGGTATGGCACAAGGCCTCATCAGTTTGATCGTTTGCCCTCCATTAGTTGGTATCCACTTCATGTCATCATTCTAAAGTCACAAGTCAGTTTAGTTTTCAAACGGTTTCACAGTTACTAGTGCACTTATCTTTTTACAGTTTTAAATCAACAAAATTCACAAAGGACCCTCACATCTTTTGGTATATGCTTTCTGAACATCCCAAAAATTACCTTCATGATGACTATATTTCTCTTACATTATCTAAAAAGTAAGGAATTGTCCTCCTGAAAACATTTTTAAAAATCTTTCTACAGTATTTTTAACACACTCCAGTAATCCAATGTAATGCAATATAATACGAATTAAACTCATGACAGTGGGTTATTCTGATGCAGGAAACAAGAAATAACCCCATTAGCATTATATAAACATCCCTGTACAATAGGTAGGCGATTTGCATATAAGAGGGTCTAGTCCAATAACAAGTTAGTCATCTATCATATAACTGAGTTGTCACTTCTGCTATCATGTCACTATGCTTTGGTGACACATCCCTAGGTTTCCTCCAGCTTTTCACGAATTCCATGTCATCAGTTCTAAATTCTTATAATCATGTTCATCTTCTGTCTATATCACATTCCAATTCTTATAATCATGTTCATCTGCTGTCTATATCACATTCCAGCCATGCTTTCAGTTGCTTCTGCATCCTTTTGTTCCAGCCACTGCCCACTTTGAATTGTCTTATACTGGGTTCCTGCTATATTTGTGAGGCAAGCAAATGGAATCCTCATAACTGACAATAAATGTGTGCGAAGGAGAAAAAGGAGGTTTGGTAACAAACCAATTTGTCCAGGGACATCTTCAGAAGGGGGTTAGACAAATATATTAGTGGGAATTGAGGGTGAGGGGGATGAAAGGGTTAAATGGGAAGGAAGGATGATTGGAAGGAAATGAGGTAAGGGGGAAGGGGCTTAAGGGGGTCTAGGCAAGTGTTGCTGGGAAAGGGATCACGTTTTGGCATTAACTTGCTAAGGCAAGGATGTCCGAGACGACCTGTTGGTACTGTGGAGCAGGTAGGCCTTGGACCTTGATGAAGGTGGTGACATTGGTAAGTAGTTGGCATTAGTGTGAGATGGCTGTGGATGGTTTGGTTGCCAAATTGTTATTTTGTTGTGTTCTGTCAGGGTAGTTTCCATGAGTGTGATACTATTCCTGCAGTAAATGGAGGGACTAGGGTTATACAGTAAGAACAGCTTGGGGGTACATACAGGCAAGAAAGGGAACTGCTAGGTTTAGCTATTCAACTATAAGAAGTATTATTCACAGGAATTTTAACATTTTGCTAAACATGTGCTGAGCTAACCAGGTAATTATTATTGTACTATGTAGTTGTTAGGAATTCAGTAGAAGGGTGGGTTAATTACACTGGGAGCTTGGTTCCTGTGTTGTGAGGGGTACATTAGGAGCATTGGTGACCTCCATCCTTAAGGCAGAAGGGTTAGACAGTGAGCATTGATGGTGCACATATTAGTAATATATAATTTTTTTTTCCGTGTTGGATATGGAGTTGGTTGATCAGCGTGGGTGTTTCAGGTTGTAGTGGTGTTGTGAATGTTGTGGCATGCCCTCAGTCCTGGTGTGGTGTGGCAGTCATGTGTTATTCAGACACTCAGTCTGCAAAACACTTTCTGCATATTAAATTTGCATGCTGCGTATGCTTTCCGTCATGCAGTTTTGGTTTGGTAGGTTTGGAGGTGACCGGCGCCTTGTAGTGGATGAGTTGTGTGGGGCCTTGCAATTTTGTACTGTCTGCTTGGTCTGGATTCCTTGGTGGGTGGTGTTTCCCGGGCTTTGCCTCCTTTTGTGAACTGTGTGGAGCTGCTGTTTCTTTCTCCTGTTGAGGGGAAGTGGGTTTGGACGTATACATGGTGGTAGCGAGGGACCATTACAGCTGTTGGTGTTGGCGAGTCAGGGTAGTGGGTACTAAGTCGTTTGAGATTCCACAGAACATCTAGAATGTTGCTTCATCTTTTCATCTGTTCCTCAGAAAACTTGCAAGCTTTCTGCAATTGAGGAAGAGCAGAGTCACTGCATGATAATTGACACTTCGGTTGAGAACTCCTTATCACTCTGAGCATCCGTACTTATGCTAGGTCTTTTATTCTTGCAACTCGGTGAGTGTATAAGATTACTGGAGGGGATCAATGTTTAAAATGGGTTCCTACTCTGGCCCTTTGTCCATACATCATTTAGACACCAGAAAATGGAGAGACTACAGTATAGGGGGAAACAATTTATGCGTTTTACATTATGCTTTTAATAATGCTTTTAACAAAAACATTGCGTACATTTAAAAATAAGGACAGCAGGGTGTGCACATTTTATCAAAGATCACTTGTGGGTTTAGGAATGCATGTAAAATATGGTGTGAATAAGCAACTACCTGAGACAGCAACAGTGGAGGTGATACTACTGTGGATGGAAATGTCTGCATATGTCTTCGTTTTAGATTTACCTAATGTAGATGTCCTAAGCTCTGCTTGGTAGTAATAAAATTAAACTAACTGGTACTGTTGCTCACTGACTGGATAGGTGGGCTGTGTGTTTGACTGACTGATTAAGTTGGGTGTGCTTGGGTGGTAGAGTTTCCGTTCTTTGTTAATCGAGCTGTCAATGTCAGACTCGTGGATTTTATGAGGTGCTGTAATGGCTTGGGTTCTATTTTGCTGGGGTTCAGTGCTTTGTAGTTGGGCTGCATCTGGCACCTCTTCTTTGGGGGTTTTCGTGTTCGCTGAATGGCCGTTTTGCATTGGAGTGACTCAGGTGGGGGATTATCATCAGTTGCACTGCTGGTTTAGGTTTGTTTTGTGGTGGGTATGGGTTTTCCAGTCTATAGACGCCTTAGTCGTGTTGTAGGTTTTTGTCTCTAGTGTTTCCTTTCGCAGTCTGTGTACGGCTGTTGTTCATGCTCAGTGTTGTGGGGATTACACGCAAGCACAATGGTGCAAGCATTGCAGGGTAATGGTAGTCCGGAACTGTGGGTAGTTCAATAGAATTTTACAGTGGCACAAAACCTGTTATCCTAGCGTCAGACAGTGTCTACCATTTGTGGAGGAAAATGAATAGTTTCTAAGGCTTTTTGTAGCCTGGGCAGCTCTGCAAGTTATGGTCCTGGGCTGCACATGCTCACTTGCAACTGGAGCCATTTTAACTGCTGAACTGGACTCCTGCTGGAGGTTACACCCCATTTCATGGTAAGGAACTTTACAGAATGGGTGAGTTTGGTCAGCATGGTAGGTGCTAAGACTCGACAGTGGGGCTTACTTGCAAGAATAGTTATTAATGATTCATGTCTAGATATGTATATATATATATATATATATATATATATATATATATATATATATATATATATATATATATAAAAAGATTAATAGCATATAAGGTCTTCTGCTAATTCTTGTGAAGGCTCCATAAGGGCACAAGCTCACTTACGGTTGAGAAATTAAGGTTTTGTGACAGGCACAGATCTCTAGGGAGAAAAATCAGTAAGCCACCAATGACATTATTAGGGTTATGGGCACTTTAGGCAGTAGTGCTTACCCATTCTTGTCTTGGCAGCCCTGTCAGAATAATTGTGGTTTACCTTTGTGGCATGCAGAGACAGTGCAGAGATGTATATGTCTAGTTTACTGGGGCTGAACGTGTTATTTTATCAACTTTTTTGTTTCAGAGTGCCCAGCTTTTCAGCTCATGTTGGTCTGCTTCCCATGGAAGGTGCGTTGTCTGTGTGTGTGTTTTTTTTTTCTTGTGGATCACTGGGATGATCTGAGGATTGAAGGTGACGAATGATGAATTATGAGATATTTTGAATTTCAGCCTTAGAATCATTCAGATGTGTATGTTGGACTTTGTTGCTCTTGCATCCTTTTGGGTTTGTGGAGGCAGTGTTTGTAATGTGTCCAGTTTTTGGGCCTTTGCCCACCTTTTTCATACAATTTTGTCCAGATTTCTTCTAAGAGGTTGAGTGGAATGTTTTGAGCCTTTGTCTTTTCATGTTATGATTTGTTCTTTTTCTTCACAATTTGTACAGCTTCAATGGCTGTTTCCTGGTTTCCAAATTAGTGGCAAATCATTGAGGACTGAAGGTATACTGTAATGACAAACATTTTCTTTTTTGGTTTATGGGCAGAGAGGTATGTGTGGCTTCATGTTTGGGTACGTTTTCATAAAACTGTTTCTGGGAAGTCTTGGCAAGAGTGGTAATGGACGCTTGAGTGCAGACTGCATGGCCGGTGATGACTCATGCTGCTGTGGGAACTGCTGTGCTCTCAAGCTCTGGGTTTATAGGATAAATGGTTGAAGGTTGCCCCGGCTTGGAGGGTGGCTTTGGCCCATTTATTGCTCTAGGAAACT
>NC_056744.1:534387395-534392395 GCF_019279795.1 Protopterus annectens
TGGAGGGATGGCAGGATTGCTTTTGGACTTTATGATAGGGCTGCTCTTAGAATGATGGTAGGCAATTGCCCTTGCGTGGTTTCACGTGGCACTGGGTTTAATGTTTTGGTGTTGCCTAGGGCAGGTAATGTCTCAGAGCTCATTACAAGGTTAATATTTGTTATTTGAATGAGTGAGAAGTTAGTTAATATACAGAAGTTATGCAAAGATATAGTTATTTAGTACTGGTTAACTGTTAGTCAAGTGGTGGCTTTTGTGGGTGCTAAAAGGAATCCAATTGGGTTTAGAGAAGATGGGTACATCGAATGATGTTTGGCTGAACTACACCTCCCCCTTTGTAGGGGTAGTTAGGTTGCTGAATTTCTGGTAGGAGAGAGGGGGAACAGCCTGGTCAGGCTGGTGGGCGGTAAAGTGGGACAGGCTTGCCCTCTTCTGTTCCCTCTCTGTTGTTGAATGTTTAAGTGGTAAATATAAATGAGCGGAGGTAAGGACACTGCTGATTTGTTTGGAGGTGTAATTCAGTAAATGATATATGAAGTGAGTTGTTGGACACTGCTTCATAAGTAAAGTAAGTGAGTGGAGCTATGGATGCTGCTTACTGGGTCAGGATGAGTGAGGTCATGGTGTCCTGACTTATTTGGTTGGATGTGTAATTCAATAAATGGTATATGAAGTGAGTTGTTAGATGTGGCTTCTTAAGTAAAGTGAGTAGAGGTATGGACGCTGCTTACTGGGTCAGGATAAGTGTGGCCATGCTGTCCTGATTAACATTACATGGATGTGTATGCTGTGATTAAAGTCAGCTATACTACGTTCAGCTGTAATTAATAAATATTGGTTATCAAAGCTATGTTATGGAAGTTTAATAAAGGTCGTCAAACGTCATTTGGTGTGATGTGTGTTTATTGAAGGGGAAAAGGACAATATACATTAAATCCTAGAACAGAGCTCCTTTGTGTACTCCTCTTATTCTGAGGTAAGCAGCAGATATGTCGGGAGGTCCATCCCCCACAAGAATAAGGGGAAGCCACTATAACAACATTTGAAAGTTTGAAGATTTGCTGTAATTATTTCTGGTTCATACTTTACCTATCTAAACTTGCAGGGTCTACAGTTATAGGACTTACACCATCAACAGAGACCTCACTGCTATTATCCTTCTGACGACATTTGTTTTATTTTCATTAATCTACCTTCCATTTTATTGTCATTGACTCATGGACAAACTGGCTGGAGTGAGTGCTGCTTACCTTTCCCCATCTTCCAATCCCTCCCAACTTGTCCAGTTACTTTGAATATTTTAGTTCATTCTTTAATCATAACCCCCTATACCACTTCACACCACTATGACCCAAGTAATAGCTGTAATCTTAGCAACTGGTATCTCCAGTACTAAAGTTTACATCTACTATTTATTTTTTCTTTGTTAACTTTTTGGTATGAGAAACCAGCTCAGTATAATTTATACCTCTTGATCCATATTGGATGCAATCTGTTTATGGTGTGGTTATTGGACAAATGCATTCTCCTTCACCCGGATGACATCTCCCATCTCCGTCCTATTACACTCAAAACTTTCCCATGGCCATACATGACTTTCCTTCTAAGCCATTCCTTATATAACTCAAACTCTGCCATAAAATCTCCATTCTGCTAACTCCACCAACCCACAAAGTCTTAGTCAAAAATATACTAATACCCTAACTGGAATATGCAGATTTGTTATCCTCACTGAGCAAAGAATCTATCAGTTCAGTCTGCTGGAACACTGCAAATGGCTCTCAGTCAGTAAATAGGCAACCTTTTTTTTTCCTGTATAATTTTAAAAATTCTCAGTCATGGACACTGCCCAACACTGAGGTCTGAACTACAAACTAAAAAAAAAAAGTTAATCCATAAGAGATGATGCCAATAATCCTATATTCCAAGCTGTACCCAGATTCAAAACCATTGCTGGTGAAAGAGCTCTCTCTAAATTAGCCCCAGCAGTATAAAAACATTCTGCCATTTAAAACCTGACAAGATGTCACACTATACACTTTAAACATAAACTGAAGAGAGCTTGTTCAAAGAAGCATTATGTTCCTGTCAAAAAGAAAATGGATACTCCAAACATGCATCACATCAAACAGGTAGGAAACCAAGCCAAATGGTAAAGGTTATCATGGTAATAAAGTCTCTCCTAAAGCTCTGTTCACATCATGATACAATGTATAAATAGAAACATGACCATTCTCTCTCCAGCTGCTGTCATACAATGCAAAATAAACAGTATTTTCCTGCAGGGCAATGTCAAAAATCAGACCAATATGTCATTGTTCTAGAGTAACAATATCTGCACTGTCCAAACAAGTTTTGTACGCCATCATTCCTTCCAGACTGAAGTATGGATGCAAGAAAGACCTTTTCCTGATGAAAATCATAACAATCTTTTTTTCTGTCTGATGCTCTAGCGAGTTTCAATATATTTCCTCATTTTAATACTTACCTAACACTTTGTTAAAAAAACATTGCAAATCTCAGTAAATCAAAGCAGGGCTGTAGCAAACAAATTCCATTTTGTGCTCACAAGTTCTTAGTGCTACCCGCCTGGACATCTATGACTTAAAAAATAAACAGATCTCACAAAATGCTGTCCCCACAAACACT
Source organism: Protopterus annectens (assembly GCF_019279795.1). NCBI lineage: Eukaryota > Metazoa > Chordata > Ceratodontiformes > Protopteridae > Protopterus > Protopterus annectens. The sequence continues at coordinate 534,390,045 of NC_056744.1, forward strand.
TAATAAGTTTAAGTAACATTTTCAGCTGTTACCCCTAACACTATTAAAATATTGCTTTTAGATTAGCGAATATAGTTTTTAGTTTAGCAATATTGTACCTGTTGTTAAAGGTATTCACTTAGACAGTTGTAGACATAATATGACCTGAAAAAAGTCATGTTGATGTGATGTTCAGAAAAAATGCACTTAGCAGAGTAGAAAGAGTATGCCAGGTTGCACCTTTGAATCAAAGCATTTGGGTATTAGAGCTGCACCCCTTTCCCAGCTCTACCACCTCTTCTGAACACTGACCCTTTAACTCAAGCTTTCATTTTAGTTTCATGAATAAAGTATGCCATGCCTACATTTAACGATTATAAACCATCATTTTTCATGGATGACATATTGACAGGCTTTAGTTATGCATAAAGGTATCCATTTCTGCCCTGGAATCTTTTGTTCTTTTGAGGCTAGAGTTGAAGAGTGTTAAAAATAATACTCTTGTCCATCACCTGTGATGTCCAGGATGAGAATCAGTGACTATAAAATTGGTCAGCTATTACTGTAGCTAGAACTGATACTGTTTCTACTTCAGCCAACAAATCTGAAAATAGGTACAAATATGTTGAGTGCTACCTAAAATTCCTTAGGATAAATCAGGTTATGGAAGAGTTTATGTCTCTTGCAACTTTTAATTGGAAAACATATCTGGATTATAGAAATGTGAATTAAGACAAAGGTCAACTATTTAAGTCAAAATGCATAATTATGCTCATTTTGCTACAATTCTTCCTGATGAGTTATCTCTCAACTCATTGAATTCAGCTAATGTAGATGGTAGGAAAAGAACCATAACTGTATGTACATAACTTGCCATCTCGACTGTTCACCACAACAGTATAGCAGCCTTTCCATTCTTAATCAACAGCAACATTCGTCATGGTGCAGTTTGTAGTTATCAATTTTTTCAACAGAATATTTTATGTGCCCCCTAAGGGAAGTAGGTACAACATTACAGAACCAGCCTGCCTGCTTGCAGTTCTAGAATATTCACTGTGGATAAAAGTGGCAATGGCACTCTTGACAAAAAAAAAGGCAAAAACAAAATAAACAAGGTGAAATTTCTTTTTCTATAGCTATATTTCAGAAGCAGGCTTTAAGTTAAAAATGAATCATAAATCAGCTAATCTAAGTCTTAATAAACAATTAAATGAAATATTCTCATTAAGACTTGGTGGATTATTAACATTTGATAATATTTGTGAATGAAATTCTTTAAGTTCTAACAAACTCCCCTAATAACCACCTCAAGAGGAAGGTAAAACTTTTTCAAGAATAAAAAACAGGAAACATTGCACATTTTTACATTCAATTTTATGTCTAAATAAAACATTGGGTGAATCATGTCTTTTTAAACTATACAAATGTTCATAGATGCTATTCTTTAGTGGGTGATCAGTCTTTCTCACATAAAATGATGGGCAAGTTTGACAATTATCTATGCATACCACTCTTTTAATATCATAAATAAAGTGTCCCTTGAAATAATTCACATAGGGATATTCATGAACTCAAAAAAATAAATAACTAAATAAAGGTGTAAGGAGACCATGCTCAGCCTTTTGACATGTTATAAGTGTCTATATGTACATCTACTTCCTTCTCAAAAAAAAATTTCAAATTCGTCTCCCTTTTAGAAACAAAACTAATATTATTACCTAATGTTTGTCTAAAATATCATTAGAATCAATCATAACATCCCAATTCTTCTGAAAATTGATTTAAAATCATTCTTGTAATTACCAAAAGGTAGAATCATAGCATTCAAATAATCTTTCCTATTATTAATATATTAATTAACGGAAATATTTTATCCACCAATTCTAATAGGAACATAAAGACTGGCTCTCTTATAACTAAATTCATTTTCCACTTCCTCTGGTAATGATATTGGATATCTCCTGTCATGTAACATAGTTTTTAGCTTGCTCATTCTGTCCATAAAAACATCATTATCCAAAAACAATACAGTACAATAAAACTTGCTGGCCTTTAATTAAACTTGTCTTCTGCTTATAAGGATGGTAGCTTTTGTGTAATTAGAAAAGGTAGGTTTAGTATAAATTGAAGATTAAATCCTACCCGATTTACTACTATTATATAATGTAATGTAAAGGAAATTAATGCTGTCTCTGTCAGAATTACATGTAAACTTAAAAACTCAGTAGTGTGGTTAATAAAATATATAAGTCCAATGAATGGATTTGAGTAAAGCATAAATTACTCATATTGCAAAAATATTGTGCAGAAGACAGGACAGTGTCACCACAAACATTACATTTAATTTTGCTATGAGAAAGCAGATACTCTTT
>NC_056744.1:534397395-534477395 GCF_019279795.1 Protopterus annectens
GGTTAAAAGAAGAGGAATGTGATATGGGGAGTTAACCAGAATATTCAATGGCATAGAGGGTGTGGAAGTATCATCACTGTTTAACAATCTAGTATGGGTAGATGAAAGACCAATTAAAAAATAAAAATAAAAAATGTATTGACAGCAGTTCTGGGAAGAACAGTTGAGTTTGAAAAAAAATGGAATTAAAGAAGTAGACAACAGCAAAAGTTAAGTGAAGGAAAATTATATGATGACTTAAAAAGACAATAAAAATTTGATGTCATGAACATTTAGTATGTCAGCTTGTTTGAACAAGAGATGCAAGCAGTTGAGTGAGATTGGCGAGTAGTGGTGAAGAAAATCTCAGAGTATGCAGGTGATTAAGAAGGGCAAAAACAGCAACATGGAACATTATATTTTTTAATAAATTATATGAAAAAGAGCTTTGTTTGTGCTTATAGGCCTGTAATGTTCGGAACTTACAAGAAACTTGACTGGAGAAACACACTTCGCTTGCAATGCCAGATAATGCAAACTTGGAAATTCTAACAAAAAGTGAGATGAGATATGGGAGAAAGAAGGGTGAGAGAATAAACTTTGTTAAGCTCAATTGAGGATTAGTGCAGGGTTGTTGAGTCATCCTCATTTTTTTAATAGAAATTTGTTTTTTGATACTAAAATAAGTGTTATAGATGTTTAGAATATATCAGATAAGGGATAAAAAGGCAATCAAGAAGAATTCTGACAGGAGCTAACAGCACTAACAGCATGTTTATTTGATGGAAAATGAAAGGAAAATCTCACTAAGTGAGGATTTCAATACAAAAAATGATGTATTTTACAATTATGATTCCTGGTTGAAAAATAAATTGGACTTTATAGTGAGAAATTCAATGGACTATGAAGTCAATAAACAAGGTATACAGTTACCAAAACGTTAATCCTTGTGTGATATGACCATGCTAGATGGAAGAAATATATTTAGTCAGAAGAACATATTTTGCACAAAAATGGGGGATCTGAAGTAAAGTACATAACAGTTTTCACAGCTCTAGCAGTTTGATTTAATACAAGGCTAGATGTTAGACCATAAAATGACCACACACTAATGTTGATGAGTACAGGAAGATGGAAAATGTAGAAGAGATGAAGCTTAGATGTAACTCAAAAACACATGCAGGCAAACTAAAGGAGTGATAACAGCAGAATTGCAAGATTGCAGTTAAACCAGTTTTTAGACTCCAGTGGACTAGCAATGTATTGTAGTTGGTATCAGAACCTTGACATCTATAATGAAATCTAGTAATTGAAAGACTTTTTCCAGTAAATGATCAGGGTAAGGTGTAGATATGGTTTTCTGATGAATGCAAGCAAAAAAAAAAGGATAGAAAAAACGTATAGAAGAGTGATGAAAGCATGAGAAGTGATTAAAACAGTTACAAGGGAAACAACTGAAAATAATAGAACAGTGTTAGAATTTACAATAACAATTCTAATTATGTGGTTTTATGCTGGCAAACTACTTTAAAAATAATGCAGAAGAAAGAAGGATTGGCACTTGGTACAATGTTTACCTAACAGACACATGGTGCTGGGTTTAACTCTCACCTTTAAAAGGGAAATTGGCTAGGCTTAAAATGACCTGGAAGGACAACTAACCTAGTACATACCTAGGAACCTAAGATAGGAAAAGGTATTTTTTTTCAGAAATATGACACTGTGCTGTAATATCAGTGATGATGGAAGGGACTAAATAAGGAGACAATTTATAATCAGAAGTGTGAAGGGTAATAGTCTATCAAGTAAGGGTAGAGAAGTTTGACTGGTAAATTCAAAACTCATAATATTGAAAACGAATATTAAGAGAAATTAATCATCTGGTCCTGATGGCGTGATTAATGCATTCTTTCTGGAGTGGTCTCACAAGTGGACTGAGGTATTATTGAGGTGGATACTAAAAGAAAACATGACTTCTCAGTCATGGTTAGGAGGAATGGCAGTTTTTATTTATAAGACAGGAAATCATAACAATCCAAAATGTATAGAACAGTGACAGTACCCAACAGCTCTTTGAAGATAATTTTAACAATTTTAATGGATGACTTGAAAAAAATGCACTTGGGAAACCCTTGTACTTTGCTTAATTTGCATACCTAGCTAAGAACATCGATGGCTGATGCCTGTCTTCTCTTACAACACAACAATGAAAAAATATGCAAAATAAACCCAAAATGGCTGGAGCGACACACAGTAGATAAACGACCAGTTCATTCAAAGTCCACAAACCTTCAATAATCCACAGTATCCAATATACCAATGGAAATATTCGAAACAAAAACTCAAAATGATGTACGATAGATAATTTAATGGAGCAGTACATAAAAATAGGTTAGCGCTTTCACCATACGGCTTCTTCAGACGATCAACACAATGAAAACACTACAATTTAAATACAAAAATTGGCGGGAACTACAAATTCATTTAAAGTGCCCGTTCTAAAAAGCATGTATATATAGGAAAACACTAAAATTCTTGATTACTATCATATATACGATAGCATCACCTATATTAAAATTGACAGCATATAAAAACATATATATATATATATATATATATATACACATATGTGTATGAAGAATACCAAAAACCTTCAATATAATATACATATGTATGTATACGATAGCAATAAAAAATATATATAAAAACTGTTATGAAACATATAAAACATCTAACTGCATATGCACGTGGATATAACACTATATAAATATACATATGAAGAATATCAAAAAATTCCAATATTAAATTATATGCACATATGTATATATACAATAACAGTAAAAAATATATATATATAAAAACAGTTATAGAACATATAAAGCATCTAACTGCATATGCATGTGTATATGACACTATTATAAATATACACATGTAAACAACATCTAATATATACATATATATATATAAATATATATATGCATATATAACTACACATTAGGGTGGGTAATGAATATAATTCAATCATAACATATGGACATGATTCCCACTCAAATGTAAACAATTTCCACTGCAGAGCAATGCAATACCATTCATCACCATCTGAATAAATTATCTACAACAACAACACTTCATTTCAATCCTCACTAATCTTTCTTAAGTGCCTATTATAACTGTCAGCGTCTCAACCCTCTTAACCTAAGAAAAGGCTTAATCGGTACTTTACCATTAAGACCTGGAAATAAATCAGACCTCAATCTCATGATCCAAATAGTTTCTCTAACTTCAGTGTAAGTCCTAAGATCACCCCCTCTAGGATTTGGGAAAACATTCTCCACTGTCTTAAACCTGAATGTATGTGATTCCCCATTCTCAGCCACATGTTTAGCTAAAGCATTGACCTTAGAAACTATTCTGATATTGTACATGTGTTCATGCATCCTATCTCTTAGGCTTCTATTCATTTTCCCTATATAAAACATGTCACAGGCCTCACAGGAGGCTAGATAAATGACGTCCTTAGACATACAGTCTCCTTTTGCCTTAAACTTATAAGATCTCAAACTAGAGGGGTGTGTAAAAGTTAGAACTGGATCAATAAGATGGCACAAATTACAATGACCACATGAAGAGGTCCTAACTGGTCGTTTATCTACTGTGTGTCGCTCCAGCCGTTTTGGGTTTATTTTGCATTATTGTGTTTGGCTTTTCTGGCAGGAGCGTTTACTCCTAACGGGCACTTTATCCAATAAAAAAATATACTAGAGTATGACATTATGTATTTGGGCATAGATTTCTATATTTGACAATGTAAATTAGAATAACGAGAGAGATGAGGCGTACAAAACTTTAGTCAATATACCCCCAGCTCTTTATAATTCTACATGTGCACAAGAAAAGGTTCATGATGACTGGATAGTTAACTTAAAAATCTAGGACAAAACAAGAGTTAGAAATGAGTGCATTTTAGCCACTTGGCTATCCCTGATTTACACTGATAAATTGTTGATAAAACTGGAAGGTAATGAAAGACATCAGCCAGACATTAAGAACAAAAGTTTGCCAGCAACTGTCAACTCAGGCAATTTACCTCTGCTGGCTGCTAGTTTTCACCATTAAGAAAACATATATTTTATCTGGTAGAACGTGCAATTACTGTGTATGGATTTTTGATTAATACTAGCAAGACAAAGTAGATGAAGTTGAAGGTAAAGAATAAAAAGAACATGATGAGGATGAAAGGAAAAGCAGTTAAATGTAAAATACATGATGTCTTTTGGCTTTATGTGTGGAAGTAATGGAGGTTGAATGAAAATTAACAAATATTATAGAGCTTTGCAAACCATGGATGCAGTATTAGAAGGTATAAAAAGTTAGGCAACGGTCTCAGTAAAAACAAAATTATATTATCTAGTGATGTTTGAAAGTGAGTTGTAAAAAAAAAAAATAACCCGAATTTGCTACATCCTTTCTAAAGGGTTGTAAGAAAGGCTTTGTAACTCTAAAGATCTTTCTCTGAAATATATTAAAACAACAATAATGAATAAAAACAGTACTGCTCGTTAGTCACTTGATAACCAGGAGGGTTTATGTGGTTAGTTTAAATAGCGCAGACATTAATGAAGATGTGTGTGAAGAAAAGGTACTCTGACCCCGACAGTAGCACATGTTATATGGATGTGTAGACCTGTATACTCAAGCAACTTTCTCAAGAAGAAGATTGTCTTAGGTAAGTCATATATTCAACACATAAAGAAGCTGACAAAGAATATTTGGTACAGGAAAGATAAAGACTACTTATTTGTAAGAGACTGAGGGAAATCAACAGAGAATATATTTCAGTGCTTACAAATAGGACATTAGTATGTACTAAAGGTACAAATTTTAAGAGGAAAATACTTTAGCAAATTGGATGCATTGTAAAATATATGAAAATGACCTTGTGAAATTAAATAAAAGTGGATTTGTTACAATGAGCTACTGCAATGTCTATTATGTGAACACAACAGGAAGTACATGATGAAAAATATATTTGAGCATGACATGAAAACACACACTTTGGGTTGACTGGAATAGCTAATTACTTTTTTCTTCTCCATATAGGAAAAATATTCCATTACCATACTCAAAGTATGTGTCTTGAGGACTGGGTTAGGGCTAAATAATGAAGATAGAAACAACATATTTTGACAAAAAAGGAAATGATATAAGCAAGTGAGAAGAATATAATATCTGATTTTAAGAGGTTTGTTGTTACTGCAAATATATTGTTCTTCTATTGTCTGTAGACAAATTACTGTAACAATGGTTTCTCAAAAAATGGATTGTATGAAACATGAAACTTGAAGCAATTTGGTGAACATAAAAGTCATACTGCTTAATGCCAAAAGAATTTTAAACAATAAATTGCTAGAACTCGAGTCTCTCCCAGCTGTTATATACATCTATATATTTGTATAATTACCAAAACATTGCTTCAGTGCATTTACAGTGTTCTCTCTGGTTTCAGTGTTTAATGTGTGTAGAAACTCAGCTAAAACTGTGTGAGGCTATTTATATACAATCTCATGATTTCTCATCAGATCCCATGTGATACTAAACTGGAACTTGTAGATGTTCTAATCACACCCAATAATACCAGCTATCAAACTATTGCTAACTATAGGTGCCTTTCCATATCTGCAAGTGAACACAAAGCTTACTCTAGCCCAATGGAAAGTATAACTATTAAAGATAGCATATTATTCATGAATGGCTTTAACTATTGATCAATCAGCAGGAAAACTTATACAACCGTAAATGAATATGCTCAGAGATTCCTAAATTTTGTTAATGCTAATTCTCTAGAACAAACTGTTACCCTTCTCACCAGAGTGCAACTATTCTCAACCTAGTATTCATAAATATTTCTTCAGCCTGTTGCAATTGGTGTGTCCCTTCCTCCCTGGTGAAGTATGATCATCATGTTCTTATCTTCCCCAGTAGAACAGGTGCCACTGATCCCTTGAGCCCTGCTGTATTTATGAACTTTTCTAAGGCTGATATCACATTATTTACCAATGTAACATGACTTTACAACTTTGTCAATACCCATTATCAGGCTGTAATCCACTTTTCTGGGGAGGACTAGAACAGTTAGTCTCAATATAAATTTGAGGGTACCTATCTAGTCCTCAAGCATTTGTGTGATGGACAACAATATATGCTCTGTTTCACTTGCAGGGACAGCTTAATACGGAGCTGAGAGAGGCACTGCATAATGAATCTATCTCTCCATCACATCTATCTACTGGGGAAGGTTTATGTTCTGAGTTCTGGTATTTGCTAAGCTATCAAACTTGTGGAGATAAAGGATGTCAAGGACACCAAGGTCTCTAATGGATTGACAGGTGAACACAGATCATGTCTCGAGACTGTCCAAGATTCCAACTAAAGGAATAGTACTTCTAGCTTATCTTAGTAGCTTAGGGTCTTTATGCCTGAAATTGTCTTAGTTAAGATTCTTTTTGGCTTCTCTAGTTGTTTGATATGTTGAGCTAGGTACATCACATAGGGCATTGTACTCTATAAATGATGTAGTGTAATCTGTGCTGAATTAAAGGGGAAAATGGCTTCCTGAGAAATGGATGATATACCCTTCATTATTAGATGTGCTAAGTAGAAGGATCTTCTTACTCTAGTTGCTACATAATTATCAAAGGAGAGGGAACTGTCAATCCAGTTACCCAACTCCCTGACTCCATTTTTGTTTAGTAGTGGAGTATTGTCTATACTATTCATTGGTGGTAGGGGTTGTTTGCTAAATTACATGATACTATATTTTTTTAACTGAATATGTGCCCTTTTTCAGGTACTGGGTATTAACTAGGTTAAGTTCTTTCTGAAGGGTACAGGTGTCAGTGTGGGTCTTGACAAGAACATCCAGTCTGCAGTCATCTGCAAACTCAGCTTACTACAGATCCTGGTTCACAGTTTGGAAATCAGAGAAGTAAATAACATAAATAAGGGGTCTCAGTACAGAGTACTGGAGGAATCTTCTGATTACCTTCATACTTTCAGATAAGGTACCTGCCATGTGAAATACGTCAGCTCTTTCTTTCAGCTTGTTTGATATCCATCTTACTAAATGAGAATCGATACTTAAATATTTAGCTTAATTACAATGCTTGCATGGGTATGGTGTCAAATGCTTTGTTTAGGTCAAGATATATACAATGCAAAGATCATGGTCCCTGTGAACTACAAAGAAGATAAATAGAATTAAGATGTAGGAAATTCTTTGATGAAATTAAACTGTTGAGGGTCTAGCCTAATAACACCTTTTATATCATAGTTAAGGAGATTGGCTGGTTATAATATGCTTGACAGTTATGTAGATCAAGCTTGTATGGCAGATGGGTCTATAATTGCTGAAGGTCAAGGTGGAGCCATGCTTTGGGAGGGATATCACCACTGTGGTGTACCATAAATCAAGAACAAATCACATGGCTAAGCTTAGTTTATACAATTATCATGTTATGTTGTCAGGCCCCATGGAACATGTTCCTTAATGATAATATGGGATATGTGGAGTTTGGATAGGTGTTTTGAGGATGAAGTCTGCATTAAACTTGTTTGCTAATATGTTGATGATGTTTACTGGATCATCATGGATGGTGCCAAAAAAACAAAACAATGTGAGCACTGTTGGGTATTATTCCGTAATTTCCTAACATAGGTAAAGAAGGATTTGTAGTTATTCTTAGCTTCAGAAGCTAGCCTAAGTTCATAGTTTAGTTTATTAGTACTAATAGTATTCTACAGTTTCCTGGTAATGTTTTTATACTGCTGTTGTTATGAGTAACTTTACATCTGCTGAATAATTTAAGAATTTTTTTCTCTTGTTGTAAAGTTTACTTATGTTGGTGGAGCACCATGGTGAGTTACTTTTGAATTTCCTGCTGTATTTTGCTGTGGTTGGGACTGGTTTAAGTGGGCACAGAACCCCTTTGTGAAGCTGTCATAAAAGGCATCCAGCCTGGTGCTACCATATGTGAGTTTTAAGAGTTCATCACATAATTGTATGAGATTTGCCTGTGTGAAATCTTTAAATTCAGAGGAATTGGCTTCAGAGGATTTGAAGATTTTTGTAGGCAAGTGTCACAAGATTATAGTCAAACATAACTGGGGAAGGAACGATTATAAGAAGTGTAGAGGAAGAAGCTATATTCAAGACGAACAGATTAATTGGGTTGGGGTGCATGGCTTGGCTTATAAAGGCCCTAGTGATTGCTCGCTTAGTAACAACCTATAAATCTATGAACTTGTGAACAATATTATGTCCTTCCATGGGTGTATTAATTATATGTTCTGAGCGGTGATGGGAGTAATCTATTACCATGAGTAAGATATTACTGTAATATATTACAATTTCTAGTAACTGGTAATATAACTAGTTACTTTTTCAAAATACTAACTAGTAATAGTAATATATTACTTTTTTAGTAACTAGTAACTTAAATGCAAGTTACTTTTATTTAAACTGGTGGTTCTCAATGTGGGTGATATAGCCTCCTAAAGAGGGATGCAAAACTTCCGGGGTCCCTATATAATATGAATAGTAATCAGATGTTAGGAGGTAATAGACACTTTGAAGTGGCAAGTTGGATAAAAAATTACAACATAATGTTAGTACAACTAATAGCACGTAGCATTCATAATAGATCATTAGAATTAGTCTGGAGCAAAATGTACTTCATTTGTTTTTAGCACTGCAAGGAGGTGAAAGCTAATGGTGACCAGACTCCAGCCCTGCCCTGGTACCGTGGGACTCTCACCCACTAAAACATCCCCTAACACTGGACAATTCTTACCTTGCAGTATAATAAATGGCATTGGTTCTTCATACCACCATAAGTCGGAATCAAACTCATCACTTGAGCACCTGATGCTCCAACCCACTGCACCAAGCAGGACGCTTCAAGTGGATCTATGATCAACCAGCTTTTGTCCTGACAATATTTTGTTATCTTCTAGTTAAAATTCTTTTCAGTTTTCGATTTTTAGTTGCTGAAAATAGACAAAACGTGATAGGTTTTTATAGGTCTTGTGTTGTTGGCTGGTTCGGTTTAATTATTATCTGTGACTCTCTAGCTCTAAAGACTAAGTCTTCTTCTCCTTTCGGCTGTGCCTGTTGGGGATCACCATGGTGGATCATCAGTCTGCAGAACAAGTGGCAGTGGAGTTTTACATTGTTGAGTTGCCAGCCCAGCATTCAATCTTCTTCAGAAGGCACACACATGTGCACACTCACACCTAAAGCCAATTTAGAATGCCTAATCCACCTGCAGCATGTCTTGGGAATGTGGTAGGAAACCGGAACACCCTGAGGAAACCCACTTGAACACAGGGAGTGTAGATCATAGTGTGTGTGTGTTGTACTTTTAAAGCCAATGTAGTTCATGAGTACATGCACAGAAAGTACTGAGCAGGTGCAAGCAGAGTGCCATTTTGTGTAAGCAGCTGGAGTGAAAGCATTTATGTGTATAGCAGTCAGTCAGTTAGCTAGTTCACTTAAGTTTTATGGTCCAGTCATCCATCTTGATGTGTTTGTGTGTAATAAATATCTTAAATGAACACCCAAGCCTCATCATCTTATTTCAATACACAAGACGAGTGACATGATTTCAGAATGGAATCTGAAGTCAAAACTTCTTAAAACCATGAGGCGCACAGTCAGAAATGGAGGAATATACAAGAGTGGCTCAAACAACTGCAAACAACTCGTAAAAAGGTCAGAAAATATTTCCAGGTTCTTAAACTCATTTAATTGATTTTTCCTTCAATGAATATAAAGCAAAGCATTCCAAACAAATTACTGAATAAACAAAATGTTCAAAATTGCGACATACTGAAAAAAAGTACTTGAAATAATTATGAAAACATGTGAAACAATATTGGAATCATATAAAATGTTCAAAAAAGAGAAAACAACTGTATTTTTTCACAATAACTAAAGCTATTCAAAGTATTTAAAGTGTGCAAAGTGTTGGCAGTGTGTGCAGTATTACAGTACAGTTTTTTCAAAGAGTACAGTTATTTCAAATAATCTGTTGTACAGCTAAATATAATTACAAGTACTTGGTGTGTATTTGACACTTATTTGACATGGCAGAGGGATTTCACAGACCTGATCCGCTTGTGTTTGATAATAATATTGCTGAAAACTGGAGAGTGTTTGATCGAGAATATGATATTTTCATACAGGCTGCTTTTTCTGATAAAGAAGTACATACAAAAGCATTTATTCTGCTCAATTTAGCTGGTTCAGAAGCCATTGAGAGAGAACATTCATTTGTGTATGCACCTGCTATTTATGCAGAGAAGGAGGAAGACTGCCATATTGTGATACAGGCTGAAATAAGGGAAGACTCTGAGTGCTTAAAATTTAGAAATTTAGAAATTTAGAGAAATGTGCAACCCTCAAACAAATATTATTGTGGAGAGGCACTATTTTACATAAGAGATCAAAAGCCTGGTGAAACTTTTGCAGGATATATAACTGACTTGAGAAACAAGTCAAAAACGTTCAGATTTGGTGATCTGAGAGATGAGCTGATAAAAGACAAGCTTGTGCGTGGTGTTAATAATGATGCAGTGAGAAAGATTTTGCTTTGAGACAGTGATTTAACTTTAAGCAGGCACAGAGATTTGGCAAATATATGATCTTATAGAAAAGTACATGAATATGCGTATAAATGATAAGAACATGCTTGCAGCTTCTTCCAGCATGAATGTTGATAGTATGCAGCACACTACGGCTGACATTTGGACCCATCAGAATCATGGTTTCTTTGGTGTCACCGCCCACTGGATTGACTGTGACACACTTCAAAGAAAGTCAGCTGCTTTGTCATGCTGCAGATTACAGGGAAGGCATACATATCATCTCATAGCATCAACTCTTGAGAGCATTCCCATCAAGTACAAGTTAGATCAAAAGGTGTGTGCAACAATTACTGGCAATGGCAGCAATTTTGTAAAGGCTTTCACTGTCTTCTCAGAATGTGACAGCTCTGAGACTACAAGTATTCTGTCCCAAGATGAGAATGATGATGGTGAAGTGATTTACAACAGCATGACAGCTGTGCTGAGTCAGTCAGGGCAAAGCGAGAACACCTATTCACTGCCTCCCCATCTGAGATTTGCAGCACACACATTGACTCTAGCTATCGTGCAAGATGCTGAATCTGATTGTAATGATGCACAGTATAAAAAGATCATGTGAAGCACAATGGCCAAAAGCTAGGCTGCTTGGAACAAGGCTAGTCACCGCACCCAAGCTGCTGAGGTGGCTCGAAATAAGTGTGATCTGGCATTGATTATTCCCAATGCAACACGATAGAATCCCACTTTCTACCTGATGGAGAGAATTCACCTCATTGTAACTCAGGGTGAAGGCTTGCTGAATGAGATATGTGAACAGATTGGAAATGTCATCTTCAGGCCTGCAGAAATTACCTTTGTTGCTGAGTTTGTGCAAGCAATGCAGCCCCTGGCAATGGCTCTGAACATCCTGCAGTCAGAGCTGAAAAGCTTTATGGGAATCCTGACCCACACCATTACGTGCCTGAAAAACAAGTTGTCCGAAGTCAGGCAGTCTGTTGCGCTGCTAGTTTATGCTCTTCTTAAAGTCATTGAGTTCAATCAAGTTCAATCATCTTCTGGAGCGTGAAGAGCTAATTCTGGCTAACATAGTGCACCCACAGTTCTGTTTGTGATGGATGGACACTGAAGAGAAGAAACTCATAGGGAAGGCTCTGCTCCTTGATGCCATGCAGAAACTGGATGAACTTGCACATGGGTCATCTGAAGCTTCTGCATTAACTGCCGAAGACAGCTTCTTCAGCTTCAAAGAGTCGATGCCAGCCAATGTCAGCATATCTTTTCAGATCGACTTGTATCTGGCTGACCTTTCCAGAGAAATACCTTCTCTCAACAATGACCCTATAGTCAAGAAGATATTTCTGAACACTAATACAGCTCTGCCAGGTAGTGCACCTGTTGAATGCCTGTTCAGTCTTGGTGGACAAGTGCTGACTGCAAGAAGAAATAGAGTCACTGACGAACACTTTGAAAAGTTGCTCCTTCTTCGAGCCAACAGAAATGTGTAGTCATTGTGAATAGTTATATAAAGTGATATTTTGGTTGACATTGTTGTGTTAACAGTCTTGTTAGACTTGTATGACATTTTCAGTAAACATTTTTGCATCCTCAGCATTAGTTTTAGCAGATTAGCCTAATGTACGTCATTGAAAATTTGATGGGTTGTAACTTGTTATGGGTATTGTGCTGCTGGCTGTATGTACTTTGGTTTAAGTATTAAAGTGTGGCTCTCTGACTATAAAGACTAGCCTGTGAGACTTTGTAAACTGTAAAATGCTATTCATCATTATTGTAACACTGTGTATACAACTTTAATAGACTCGTAGTCATGTGCAGTAAGCATGTATTCCTCACACACAAATACTATGTGAGTAAATCTCAATATGAGAATTGATAAACTATACTTATGTAAAAGTAACTCAACAGTAACTAGTTACTTTAGTTAGTAACTAGTAATAGTAATATATTACTTTTTTAGAAAAGTAATAAGTAATTTTAACATATTACTTTCACTTAAAGGTAACTAGTAATAGTAACTTATTACTTTTGTAACTAGCACAGCACTGGTTCTGAGAAAGTTTTGCTATTTAAATACAAGAACCTCTGGAAGGTATACATGCATCAGATAATTTCAGGTAACTCAAATTTCCCAAAATAATTGAGTTCTTGTTAAAAGAAAATTCTGTGAATGCTTTCTGGAATCTAGCTTATTTATGGTGATTTGGAGTTCTAGGGGCTCTGTTTGTAGGTCCCTGGGAATCTGTCTGGAGGTAATATAAAATGGTAGGCACAAACCCTATGTATGGATGGAGTGCTTTCTTTGCATTTAAACAAGTATCAGTAATTACACAGACAGGGATATGTTCCAGATGCAGAAGAGCCAAAACATCAAGCGATTTGTTGTTGAAACTTTTAGTGTTGAGAAGAGCCACATTAACATGGTTCAGTTTGGGGTTTGTTTAATTTGCTACATTGGAATGTCCATTAACTGATTCTGCATTAAAAAGTTACTATGGGAGCAGAAAAGGCTTTAACCAGTATGCTGAAATCTTTCAATGAGAGGTGTAGGTCATCCCTTGTGAAGCTAGTTGGTCTATCAATTATCTTGTCCCACACACACATATTAAATCCTCCATAACGACACCTATTATCAGCCAGTTGTTGAAGTCAGTAGTCTTTTTTTGCTCGACACATCTTTCACGATGAAGGGAAGATTCCACTCAGAACCACAGACTTATGTATATTTATTGCAGACATGGGAAGTTTTGACATGTCTCTTAGAAAGAATTTTGTATTTAGAGTAATTGATTCCCACATGGACCCCCATCGTGTTGTAGTAGTATTAGTCTTTGGAAAGGGTCTTTAAGGCCCTTGTGATGTCAGGGATCCTGACATCTGAAAGACAACTGACTACAACCCTATCCTTATCTAGCATTGTGAGTAAAGAATCTCTTCAGGCATCTATCAATAAGATGTTTATGATAGTAAAGTGTTCAGGAGGGCATGAGTAAGAACAATCTGGCTATTGCTGCTTTTATACCTTAGAAACTGTACAACTTAGACATATACGGTCGAGCACTACTTTTGTTCAGGAGAACTGAGCTTTTACAGGATGGAATGAAATTTCTTCCTGAGTACTTCTTCATAAAGATATTTACAGAAATGTGAACAATTATGCTTATTCCATAAGCAACAGTATAAACAATACCCAATATCCCTCAAGCTTTTCAACATACAATGCAGGAGCTAATGTCAATTTTCTTCAACGTCATATAAGGTTTTATCTGATATTTTGCTATAGTTTGTAAGCCAGTTGCTTTTAAAATATAAGTGTGCATATAGAAGTCATGCATATCTTCAGAAATACAATCAAACATCTAGCAAACAGCATTGACACAGACAGCAACAGTATATCTTTCTACTATGGCATTTCACATTATGCCCCTCAATAACCAAAAGTTCATGCAGTTATAAAAATATGAATATAAAAATGAACAAGTGACAAGCTCTGGTTAATGCCTCTCTCCATTGAAATGCACCCTAGATTAACACTCTTAGAGTCACTTTATTTCTTAAACCTTACCCTTTTACATGTCACCTGTTATAGATTGATAAGTCACTTAATTCAGGCACCTACACACAACAAATGTCATACTATAAGGAGATAAGGGTATTAAAAAGAAGTACAGGAAAAGGATCAATATGAGCGAATGAGTTAAAAAATTACACCACAAAAGGACAGAATTCTACTAAAACTGAAATGCCTTCTTCATATGAAGGCTCCAGAAGTCCCTAGTAATGCACTGCATGAAGCTCAAATGATGCTTGGTTACCACAGCAGAAATTTGCCAAAAGTCTTAAGGCAATGCTTCAAAATAGTATGGAACCACAGCATTTTTTCATCACAGTTATAATTAATTCACACTTACTTTTCTTGAAATTTAGATAATTATTTCTTAAATATCTGTCTAACTGAGCATCAGTCATGTCACAGGTATGATCACAATCCTTTCCTAAATGCCCAGGAACAAGATTTGGCACCTCGATATACAAGAATGGAACAGTTTTCACATTACATCTGCAGCTAAGCAAATCTGTTGTAAATACCACTAATTTCAGTTCTTTAGACTGTTACTAACTGCAATATAAGTAAATATACATTTTCATTTCTCTATTAGTTGCAAGCAGATAAATTCTGCATATGATTGCAAAAGCTAGTTATGGTCTGTCATTGTGCTTTCTCTGTCACAAAAGAATATCTTAAACGTGAACATTGTCAGTACTGTGCATTCTAAGATTGTGTGCACCAAACACCTGTATATCCCCAGCCAGAATCTTTGGAACATTAGGGCTATCTAAGGACATTACCTTACAACTATCAAAGGAATCTGTCCTTTGGAAAGACATTGAAACACCCTGTTCCAGCCTGTCTGTGCACCAAACACCTGTATATCCCCAGCCAGAATCTTTGGAACATTAGGGCTATCTAGGGACATTACCTTACAACTATCAAAGGAACCTGTCCTTTGGAAAGACATTGAAACACCCTGTTCCAGCCTGTCTGTGCACCAAACACCTGTATATCCCCAGCCAGAATCTTTGGAACATTAGGGCTATCTAAGGACATTACCTTACAACTATCAAAGGAACCTGTCCTTTGAAAGACATTGAAACACCCTGTTCCAGCCTGTCTGTGCACCAAACACCTGTATATCCCCAGCCAGAATCTTTGGAACATTAGGGCTATCTAAGGACATTACCTTACAACTATCAAAGGAACCTGTCCTTTGGAAAGACATTGAAACACCCTGTTCCAGCCTGTCTGTGCACCAAACACCTGTATATCCCCAGCCAGAATCTTTGGAACATTAGGGCTATCTAAGGACATTACCTTACAACTATCAAAGGAACCTGTCCTTTGGAAAGACATTGAAACACCCTGTTCCAGCCTGTCTGTGCACCAAACACCTGTATATCCCCAGCCAGAATCTTTGGAACATTAGGGCTATCTAAGGACATTACCTTACAACTATCAAAGGAACCTGTCCTTTGGAAAGACATTGAAAGTATGTATTTGATGCTGTAACTGATAAACTCAACTGAAATACATATTAAAGCATTAGTAGGTTCCCAGGTAGGCTAGCCAGCAGCCACCCCCCCTTCTCTTCTTTCTTGTACTTCATCCTTACCTCCTTTAGATATCTTTTTCACCCAAACTACTTCATCCTCACTCCCTTTTAGACCCTCCACTCTAGCAGGATACATCTCCACTGCCACACACTGCCTGACTACCAGGACACCTTCTGTACTGTATTTTCCACCCTATTTCTGTATCCTTACCCCCATAACTTTCTGTTCCACTTTCCCTGACTTCACGTCTCACGAGTAACTCCTCTATCCTACCCAGTACTATTTCACTTACTCCCCACTTATCATACTTTCTCCTCAGACTCTCTACTGTTGAACTCACCTTTACCTTTACTCCTGTTTCTCTCTTCCTGCCTGATTGTTTTTCTGCAACTGGTCGTCTTGTTCTTCCCCGCTCCGTTCGCTGCGCTCACTCCGCTCCCCTCCCTACCCCCAATTCCCACCCACCCCCAGGGGTCCTAACTATATACTTACTTAGACACACCCCCAATTAGACAACTACCATTCATCACTTCATATACATCTACCAATCAACTCCTCAAGCCTATAACCACACCCTCTCTCCAAAATCCTACCTAAAATACCTATCCCTACCACTACATACCATACATTCCTACAACTTTACTAGTACCACCCTCTACAACAACATGCCTTTAACACTCAACGCAATCTTTCCTATTGTCCTCCTTAACATCCTACTCTACTACCACACACTTACCTCCTATGAATATCTTAACCTGAACCAAACTCTTACATTAGCCAAACATACTACTACAACATGTCTTCTACCCAACCAAACACATATTAATATACTATCTACCTCTCCCTACCTCCCACCTCTCTACCATAAAGTACACCATTACAAGTATACAACCTCCAAACGGTTCTATCTAACACCATTCAAATTCACTAAAGTCTTTCAACCCCCACAAACACTTTTACTTATACATGGGGACATCCACCCCAATCCCGGTCCCAATACCCTCCTCAATCACACTCCTTCAAACCAAACCACTAACTATTCCAATTCACCCTTCTACACTGACTCTCTCTCTATTGCTCACCTAAATATTCGTAGCATTAACAACAAAGTCACACAGCTCCATGCCTTAATTGATTTCTATGCCTTTGATATCCTCTGTCTCACTGAAACCTGGCTTAAACCCAGTACCAAAGACAACGAATTCACTCCCCCAGGCTACAACACCTTAAGGCAGGATCGCCTTAATAAAAAGGGCGGAGGAGTGGCCCTCCTATTCAAATCCCAACTTAAGGTAGCCTTAATTGACTCCTTACCTCCCTCCCCAGCAAATGCTGAAATACTTTGTACCAAACTCCACATCAATAAATCCAAGGCTATAAACATAATATGCTCCTACATCCCCCCAGGCAATAACATTAATACCCTAGAAAATATCCTAAGCTGGGCTTCCTGTAGCTTTCCCCAGGAAACCATAATCTTAGGTGACTTTAATATCGACTGGTACTCCTGCATATCCCCCACACCTACCACCCACCTTAACCTCTTTAACTTTCATCAAACCATCAACTCCCCTACAAGAATACATAAATCCACCCACAAACAAACCATTCTAGACTGGATACTGACCAACAACAATCCCCTCTCCTATAAAACAGGAATACTCCCTGACAATATTAGCGACCACCTCCCTACCTTTATTACTAAGCAAAAATTCAACAATCCCAAGCCAACTACTTATCGAACCAAATATAACAAAACTGAATTCAACCTAACATCCTTTCAAAATGAACTTAAGGAATATAACTGGTCAACGCTAAAATACCTCCCCATAGATGACGCAGTAACCCACTTCAACAATACCTTCCTACAAATTCTCAACCAGCATGCCCCTTCCCGCTTAGTCAGAGTCAGTTCCAAAGCAGCCCCATGGCTCTCTAAAACTACTAAACAAACTATGCAAGCTAGGAATAAATTATGGAAGAAATGGAGATCCACAAAAAACCCTATTGACCATCAAAACTTCAAACACCTCAGAAACAAAACAAAGAAACTTACCTATCTGGATAAGAAAACTACCACTTTCAATATCAACAAAACCAAAATCAAAACCCAAAACAATTTTGGTCAGGAATAAACAAACTACTCCATCCAGGCAACACCAAAACACCTACCCCAGCTAGCTTAGCACAAACACAACCTAACATAATAGCCGACACTTTCAACAACTTCTTCTCTGAAACTGTCACCTCTCTTGCAAGCACCATGACCCCCCCATCCCTCCAAATTACCCCCACTCAAAACAGTACCCACACGCTAAAGTTTAATACCGTATCAACAACCTACATACGTAAACTACTATCGAAACTCAAACCTTGCACCCCCTCTGCTGACAAACTACCAGCGAATATCTACAACTAGCTGCAACTGAAATAGCCTACCCAGTCTCCATCTTAATAAACAGAACTATAACTGAATCCAAAATCCCATCCTGCTGGAAAATCTCCCATATTATTCCCCTCCATAAAGGAGGAAACTCCAATGAACTCTCCAATTTTCGACCTATTGCCCTTCTATCTCCTCTATCCAAAATAATGGAACGCTGCATTCACCATCAACTTCTACATTATCTCTTGGATAACAACTTGCTTGTGGACTCTCAACATGGTTTTAGACCACACCACAGTACCTCTACCGCCCTTCTCTCCTTCACTGACACTATCAATAAAACCGCAATAACAACCTGTTCTCCTCTGCACTATTCTTGGACCTCTCAAAAGCATTTGATATGGTCAACCATCAACTTCTCCTTGATACCTTAAAATCCCTCTCACTGGATTCACAAGCTTTACAATGGTTCGACTCATACTTGACTAATAGAAAACAAGCTGTCCTCTGGGACAGCCATCTATCCTCTCAACTCCCAGTTACTATTGGAGTTCCACAAGGATCCATCCTAGGTCCCCTACTTTTCTCAATTTTCATAAATAACCTGCCCACTTCCCTCCCTACATCCACTTGTATACAGTATGCAGATGATTCCACTCTCATCTGCTCTGCCTCTTCCACAGCAGAACTCCACTCTGCTACCCAGTTGGTCTTCACTACAGCAGAAAAATGGTTTCAACACATCTGTCTCCTCCTAAATCCCAAAAAAACAAAACTACTACTCTTCACCCCAACCTTTAAATCCACCCCAATTACTTTTTCCATTGCATCCTGTAATGGCACTATCATCAAACCTGACTATTGCACCAAACTGCTGGGTGTCACCATAGATAATCAGCTAAATTTTGACCATCACATTGATTTAACTATCAAGACAGTCAATAAAAAAATTGGTGCCTTGTACAGACTTAAGCCCTTTCTTACAGCTACTTCCCGAGTGGCTCTAGCCCAAACTCACCTTATTTCTACATTACTCTATGCCTCTCCTTCCTTTATCAACATATCTAAAGCTAATCTGAAAAAACTAAATAATGCCTACCACAGTATAGCCAGATTTGCCACTGGCTCTCCATTCCAAACTCATCACTGTCATAACTTAAAGAAACTAAACTGGCTTGAACTCCCAAACCTAATACTCCTACAACAACTGATCATCACTTTTAAAATTCTACATCACCCCTCCAACACACCCATACTAAACAAAATCATCACTCCTTATAAAAATCTCACTACACTCAGATCAGCCAACAAGCTCCTAGTTACCACAATAAAATCTCATAATAAATCTGGGGATTCCCTATTTGCAAACACTATCGGTTCTTACTGGAATAAACTCCCAGCAGAGCTGACCTCCCTAGCCTCATGTCACCTTTTCAAAAAACAAATGAAAACTCACCTATTAATTCATTGGCTATGTCCGTGCTCCAATCCCGACTGAACTCAAGTACCTTATTACTCACTCTACTCTGCTCCTGAGTACTTTTGCTCCCCTGTACTAACCTTCACTGACTTCCACAGCCCCCTTTCCGTACCATCACTCTTTTTCAAATTTCTGTTTGCATCCCCCTCTGACTTTCTGTTTTTTTTTTTTTTTCTGTCTCTTGCTCATTTTAGCTGAGCTCCTATTATACTGCTACATTTACATTTCATCAATATCTTTACCTCCTCCTCTCCTTCTACAACTGGCTATTCCCTTGACCTACTTAGTCCGTAATACTTGTACCTAATAATTACTGTACTTTTTCCTCTTTCAGTTTACTTTATTTTCTCCCTTTTCCTTAACAATAACTACTTTTACTACCCTGTTTCTCGAGCAACCTGCATACTTAACACTATATAATACTTGTTTCTCTAGCAACCTGCATACTTAACATTGTATAATATTTAAGTTTAGCAATACCTGTTTTTGTTGTCACGACCAGTTACTACTGATATTTTTTAACTTTATTTGTAGTATCTAAGACTTGAGCTTATTCTCCTCATCCCCTTGTCTGAACTTTGTTTGTCATTTATTTAGACTAGTCCATGAAAACCATATATGTAATTGTTTTTCACCTGAGTACATTATGTCATTTGTTTGTTTGTTTTTATTTAGTTACTTCCTAATCTGTAGTGTCTTAGTCTGATAGTGGAGCTTTTCTCCTCAGGCCTCTGCTGAAAATGGACATGTATCCAGCCAGACTAGCCCGGTTAACAAATGTAAAATAAAATAAATAAAATAAAATTGTAAGTTAGCATTTAGCAGTGCTCATTATGCAAAAAGTAATCTTAAGTTGGACTGTACTTCCAAGCCCCAATTTTGTGCGTATATTTGTATAAAATTTATACAGGTGTGTATAGGCACATACACACACATACTGCCAGTGCATAGACATGTTAAATTTATAGCTGTGTATGTAGGTGGGCATATGCCTGCCTGTTTGCAGTTTTGCTACCCTTTAAGCCTTCTCCAGTCTAGTCGCAACTGCTCTTGTGCTGTGCAGGCTTCTTCCATGCTATTGTTTGGATGAGTGAATACTGCTCCCAAAGTGTCTGCATCCTTCCTTTTTAGTAGCCACACTCTGGGGATCACTCCAGTGGCTCTACTCGACAGAGGCACTAGGAACTTAGATTGGTGGCACGATGCCCAGGTTATCCTATGGGCTAGGCTTGTAAAGACTCCAGGGCCATAGCCTAGTACACAAACCTATGAACACCAATGAACACCTATGAATTCTCAGAATTCTTTGTGTATCCCCAGATACATGTTAGGGCCTTTGCAGGATGCTATCAGTACCACTTCATGACTTCTGTTCTGAAAAACTAAGACTTGACAGATGCAGAATTCCGGGAAGTATAGCGTTTAAAAGCATAAACCTTTAGCAGCAGAGTATTCAGTATTTTCCACAGTTTTGAAATGGTCTCTAACATTTCAATATTTTTAGAATGCAATTATTATACTGAAGGATTATGCTCTGCACATAAGCACTTACCTGCTCATATTTCTCCAGCTCTGTGTGGTAGATCTGTCGAATCTGAGACAGCTTTGCTCTGTAGTCTGAATGTTCAACAGAATTGTCTGAACCAGCACCTCCAGATGCAGCGGCTGCAGCAGCTGCAGCCGCTGACCCTCCGCCTTTTTCTGGGCCAGCTACTCCCTCTGCTAGAAGCATGTTATCCAGCCGCATAAGTTGAGGATCTGTGGGTTCTTCCTCCTGTGCCCCTCGGATGCTCAAAACTGTCAAAAGAAGAAAAAAAGAAACCATTAAGACTGGAACTGCAATATATTCATATAAGATCACACATGAAGTAAGACAGACATACGTTTAAAGAAAAAATATTAGCAGTAGTTACCATCTGTGTATCTCTGCAAAAAAACTTACACAACAAAGGGGGTAAGTTCCAGGCTAAAGCATTATGTAGGTTGTTAGGAAAGGATTGAACACCAAACAATACTGTTTCCATGGAAAGAAAGAGCTGCAGAGACTCTTTTGCTGTTACAATTGTCCCTGTGAATTAGAATCAGTAAAATACCAGTAGATAGCAAAAAGGACTCGGTGCATTTTGTGCTACATATTCATCTCTTTTGTTATAATACAGACAGAAAAAAACGAAAGGAAAAGATCCACATTGGTGAATTGTATTTTATATTTGCATACAGATATATATATATACATACATATATATTACATATTGGTGTATTTGTATACCTACTATATACGTATTGTCGACATGCTGCACTTCAATGTCTATTTGTCAAAATCGCACATATTGACAAACAAGTGCATAAGCTGTGAAACAGCCTTGGTGCATGCAAAAATAAAAACACAAACAAACCCCATCTTCTGCAGATGGTAATCCCCCTCTACACCCCACACCTCCTGATAATTATATATACTAACTCCAAGATTGCACAATCACAAGGAAGGGGCATATTCCACCCCAGAAACTGTTCGATCTCGGACACCAGTCGACCAGCTATTAAGTCGATCATAAATGGTTGACTAAACAGCTGTTGACCAAACACACATTCAACCAATGGGATGGGACAACCAACATAGATATATATCTATATATATATATATATATATCTATATATCTATATATATATATATATATATATATATATATATATATATATATATATCTATAGATACAGCTATAGATCTATGCCAAAATCTGATAGTGCTGTTCTTCTACATCAGCTTAACTTTACTTTTTACTCTTTGTCATTTCTGATGTTCTGTCTGAAATGTTTTGGTACCTGTTATCAGTAAACTACCGATCTCTTTCCATTCAGGATCAATCTCATCTCTCTCACACCTCAGTACTTAGACTCACTGCAAGTGCTTTAAAGATACAGGTTAAAAAGGTCTAGTATGTAGTTGCTTTGACTTTTGTCCCATGTGCACAGCTGTGGATGCAGGACTGCAAGATGATAATAACATGTAAAAAAATGTTTTATACATGGGCCAAAGTCCATCTGTTAACCATTTGTGAGGACTGCACTCCCTAAACCCTCCTATTAAATTACAGAATCAGCCATCATGTCATATGACATCAGAGAAAAGACAAAAACACTTTGTAAAACTCAGGTATTTTTCTTTCTTTCCTCATCATCTCACCAGTTAATAAAGGGAAGTGTTTTTATTTTAAACACAGTGCCTGAAACTATGATATTTAAATGTTTCAGAAAAATATCCCTGATTAAACCAATTCTAATTTTGCTCTATTAGGATATATATATATATATATATATATATATATATATGTATATATATATATATATATATATATATATATATATATATATATATATATATATATATATATATATATATATATATATATATATATATATACTGCATATGTTTTTTGAATAAATCCACTGATTTGTTGAATATATCCAGGGATTTGCTTTTTACTTTTTAAGCGCCTTTTCACTTGTTATTTTAAATAGTAACACCAGAGGAACTAGTTTGCATATGTTGAACTACGTGATATGTTCACATTTATATACTTCATTGAAAATTTTTGGCCAGTTTGGGTCTGAAATGAAACCTAGAACCCTTCTATTTTCATGGCTAATAACCACAATAAATAAATGCAGCATTAGTCATCCTGGCTTCTTATGTCTTTTACATTTAGTGGCCTGGAACTGAAGCTCCCTTTCTAAATGTCTTTTAACCTCTTTTCAGAAATAGCACCACTATACAAAGTTGAACTGCTTAGGATGATAGCCCATAATATGTAGAACAAAATATACCTTAAGAATCTTCATTTTAAACCTATTTTCTTTAACTATTAACCCACTCAGGACACTTTTGGTACAGTAAACTCTTACAAAGCACAGCAGCATAGCTAGGGTGGGGTGCAAAGGGCAACTCCCCACACTAAGTGTTGAGGGTGCAATCAGCTGATCTTATTGTATTTGCAGTCAAACCTGAGCTCTGTAGTGCTTTGTTTGTGATCTAAACTGTAGCAATCTCTTGCTATATTGTAGCAAGTAGTTTGCTGTGGTTTAAAGGTAAATGTTTTTTTTTTTTTTTTTGTAGCAACATCTGAGCACTGTAGCACTCCATGCAAGGAGGGTATAAACTGTAGCGACTGTTTGCTACATTTGTAGCAAGAAGTTTGCTACGATTCAAAAAAGAAGATTTAAAAAAAAAAAAACACTAAAACATGAGCACCATAACATTCTTTGCAGGCAGACTATAAAGTGTAGCAATCGGTCCCTTTCAGTTGATCTAGTTTTCAGAAGCTCGAAATGCATATGGTTGGAACTATATGAACGAGTTTTCAAAAATCTTGAAGCTTTTGAACGGAGATTGCGTTTCAGTGTGGTAAGGAAATTTTCCCTTTTTCTTCACTGTAGTTGAATTTCAGAATTGCTATATTTAATTTGCAGGGGATATGGAGGGTGCACCCCCCCCCATATGGGGGGTGCAGGTTTGCTTGCCCCCTTGCAAAAATGTAAAAAAGGTAGATTTTTGAGGGTGTTTTTTTTTATTGCTTGAGTTTTCTGAAACTCGATCATATGGTCTCAGCCACATACATTTTGAGTTTCTGAAACTCGATCATCTGACATAGACCCCTGTAGCAAATACTTGTTACAGTTAAAAAAAAGAAGATTTTTTTTATTTGTTTCAATTAAAACATGAGTACTGTAGCACTCCATGCAGGTGGGGGAGGGTGGCTATAAACTGTAGCAACTATTTGCTACATTTGTAGAAAACAGTTTGCTACAGTTTCAAAGGAAAAAAAAAAATATATATATATATATATATATATATATATATATAGATAGATATATACACACACATATATATATATATATATATATATATATATATATATATATATTTTTTTTTTTTTTAAATAAAATATGTTGAAAGAGAATTGGGGGCATACCTCTCAACTGTTTCTGATTTTGACTCATATTTTAGCTCTGTCCCTCTTAATCCCTCCAAAAACTGGTGACTTTTAGAGAAAGGTAGTAGATAGTAGATCATTCTTAATAAATAATGAAAATAATTAAAGACTTCTTTAAATCTATATTAATAGACATTCTCTTGTTCTGTCAATGTCTCAAGTTAATAGTACTAATATTTTAAAAGTGTCCCTGATTGTCCTTGATTGGTTGGGTTTAGAGCACAGAAACGGGACTCACTAAATAGGGCAGGAGAGATGGGGAGGTTTTTATTTGCTCTTCAGTTGAAGAGCTGCTGGGGATTGGCCACTGCTTCATAGTACCAACCCTGGGAACTGAGTGAACCAGGTACGCGTCTGACAACAAGCATATATGTTCCAAATCATAAAATGAATTCTTTGGCTAAAGCTTCTCCATAACAGGTCTTGTACTATGGAGCAGTATGTCATTCTCATTTTGGATTTAAGAACTATGACTCTCACCACCCTCTCCTTAAAGTATACTTCTTAACTAACTCTGTCTGTCATTGCTTCACCCTTATTCTTACTTAAATTCTTATTTTACATTACTCTTCCAGTTTACCTACCCACATTTCAGTTCACTTAACTGCTGTGAGGACATAAAAAAATGAAAATAGATAAGTAAGATTTCTGATACCTATGCGTTATGAAAATCCTGTTAGAAAACTGAACATAATCAAAATTTCATAATGGACTGCAATATTACAAACTAGTGTCTAACAGTCTCATATACTCCAAGGGCTGGCTGTGTTCCACATCCTTCCATTAAATAACTCACTGTACCTCGGGGTAAATAATATATTTAATGCATGGTAGTAGCTTACACTGGGAAAATGACAATTACAGAGATTTCTATGATAAAGGACTTCTGATACATCCTAGTGCTACAGAATTCAGTTTTATTAGAGTTGTTACAACTGATTGCCAAAGAAACATATAAAGAATGGACTTCAAATAAACACAGCCTCTGTTTATGCAGCATTTAATAATTCTAGATGTACAGAACAATGGCCAAATGGGTGACAAGGGTGTAAAATGTCAACTAAATCAGTGGATTGTAAAAAAAAGTTTTATGTTAACAATCATTATGTTTTTCGCCTGTTTGTTTCTTTCTTTTTTTCTTTGCTTGTTTGTTTAGATTACTAGTTTTACAGTTTATAAAACCTTGCCCGGGACACTGCAGCACAGATATATCCTGTAAGGTATTCTGACAGGCCCCTCCAGCAAACCTTAATCATTGCCTATTAGAAGAATGGCTTGTTATACAAAGGGCACTTTGTTCATCTTAGAAGACAAATAATTGCAGAATTCTGTTTTTGTAAACTGCGCTTTCTGATTACAGAGTTTGCATCAATATACTCCACAAGTTCTTTGCACTGCCAGTGATGAACACCCCCCATGACTACCATCTTCTGAACTGGTGAAATTCTCAAAATAATGTGTCTGAAGAGAGAAAAAAGATACACAGATTATATCATGCAGCACCGATACCCTTATGAAGTTCATTTTTATTTTATTATAAAAACATAACATGCTAGTGATCCATGGCCTTACACTTCCACAAATCACTCTGTGCCACTGTTAGCTTATGGAGTGCATTTATTTCAGTTTTTGTTTTAAACTCCTAGGGGTTTGCCCTTTTTGTAACATACATCTTCGTTGTCTTCAGCTAGATGATCTAATTTTATTTCTGCCTCTGTATACCAAGATTATATTTGTCATTTCTAGGTTGAAATAAAATGTTTCTATCTCATTCTAAAGCCTGAGATGCTACTGAAGCCAGATGACTGAGGTTACGCAGCCTTTCAAAGTGCATAACAGCCACACTTTTATCTGTTTTCTGATAACATGCTTTATTCTTTGCATGGATCACAGGGATACCAGAGCCTATCCTGTCAGCTAGTCAGTGCAACACATTTAATCCCAATACGGACGTGGTACCAGTCAGTTGAAGAGTAAGCATTCTTACTCATTTGCACTGCAGTACACACACACAATTAAAGGCAATTAGAAGAAGAACACATATGTATCTGAGTAGGCATATGCAGCAACTAGAGTGACCCCCGAGGTTCTTTTTCAAAAGAATACAAGACGTAACAAACCTACCTTATGTAGAGCACCTTAAAGCCCTTTCCCACTACTCAGTCTCCTATACATTGCTAAGGGGTAATCTATGGCTGGTTTAGAAGGCATCTGCAAACCCACACTTATGCAACTCCTACATATTCATACATCAAAGAGTACCAGAAATAGAAGGACTACGGACCTGAATTTTGTCTGTGACTTAAACTGACCATGCTGGAGAGACGGAAATGTGTCCCAGACACTACCCCTCCTATGGGGCTTCCTATCCATGTGAAACTGACTTGGGGAGAATACGAAATTTACACCAGGCCTGGCACCCATGTCTCTGATTAACAGAGGTAGCTTATAAATGCCTGACCATCAATGTGTTATTTGAATACAGGACATCATTATTCTTTTGGGAAAACTTGGCTAGTCTTAGAAAGGCTCCCTGGGTCATTAGCCTAGTAACAATCTGTGAATCTATGAAAACCGCCCACCACATGACTTTGAGAGCTGGAAGGAAACACAGGCAATACAGGGAGAACATGCACACTCCGCAAAGAAGGCTCCCAGTCAAGAATCAAACCACAGAACCTCTTTCTCTGAAGTGGCAACACAATTCACTCTGCCACTGTGTCACCATGTACATTTACATTTATGTGTGTGTGTGTGTGTGTGTGTATATATATTTATATACATATTTATATGTATACATATATATATATATATATATATATATATATATATATATATACATATAAACGCACACACACACACACACACACACACACACACACATTCAAATATATATATATATATATATATATATATATAGTTGTTGTCTTTCGGCTTTTCCCTGTTAGGGGTCGCCACAGTGGAACTCCAGTCCACTAATGATTGGCAGTAGATTTTGACAAATGCCAAGGTGCCAGCTCGACGTTCAACCTTCAACGAAGACATGCCCATTTATGCATGTCTTTCGAATGCCCACCCAACCACGGTGAGGACATGCAGACTCCACACAGAAGGCACTCCCCACACTCCAGCCGAGAATCGAACGGGAGAACCTCTTGCTGTGAGGCAACAACGCTACCGCTGCACCACCGTGGATGTCTATATATATATATATATATATATATATATATATATATATATATATACATATATATACATATATGTAATTATATTTAACTATGTTGTCATTTCACTTAATCGACAAGGAAAAACAGTGTTCCATTTAATGTAAAACTCATTTTATTGACAATTTCATGCACACTAAATTCTTCTTTTGGCTTTTCCCAGTTGGAGGTCACCACAGCAGATCACCTGTCCACACATGATTGGCAGTGGAGTTTTACAGTGTCAAGTTGCCAGCCCGGCGCCCAACCTTCCACAGAAGGCAGACACATGCACACACTTACACCTAGGGCCAATTTAGAGTGTCCAATCCCCCTACAGCATGTCTTTGGGGTGTGGAAGGAAACATGAGCACCCAGAGGAAACCCACATGACCACAGGGAAGACATGCGGACTCCACACAGTAGGCACCCCAGCTGAGGATCAAACCGGAGAACCTCTTGCTGTGAGGCAGCAACACTAATAGTTGCACCACCATGGCCACCCTTCATGCACACTAAATATACCTTCAAAATATACCCTCAGCATCTCCCAGTGACCAGTTGCCTAGACATGGTGGAACAACATAACGGAGGGAAATATCGTGATAAAAATACTGATCAACACCAATTTGCATTGTAATTCCCATCCTGCAAAAATACATCATTTTCTGTATCATTTTAGACTTTTCAGTGTAATGACTGTCAATCAAATGAGTTTTTGATTTATATATATATATATATATATATATATATATATATATATATATATATATATATGTGTGTGTGTGTGTGTGTGTGTGTGTGTGTGTGTGTGTGTCTGTGTGTATATCATTGGTGCTTTCTCCTCTGCAACAGATTTATAGTGACAGTATAACAGATTATTTGCAGTTCTGTGTGCTTTGAGAGAGGTAAAAATGAGCATAACAAAACATGCATCACATTTATAATTTTAGTGGGAGTCTAGTGCACAATACATGAAAAATATATTGTAAACTCCAGCAATGACTTTTGCCACTCATGAAAAAATCAAGTCACTAATCTTGCACTACAAAATATTTTACCTATCTCACAAACGAGACCTCCTAGATATTCTATTTATTCATACATTTTTGTTTCATTTGCTATTTCCTATTTATTTTGGTATGATGAAGTAACTGTGTAAACTACATATTGTAAAAGGCTTTAAACAGATTGAGGGGGTTTTCATGAACCCAATGCCTTTGTGTAGTCCGGACGTTTGTGGTACTATTTTACCAGTACACGTTACTTTTATAGTTAAATTAAGCTAAATAGCAGAATTCATTTCACGGTAGCGTTGTCGCCTTACAGTAAGACGTTGTCCTGTTCGATTCTCAGCTAAAACATCTTCTGTGTGGAGACATGCGTGAATGGGCGTACCTTCATTGAAGGTTGTATATCAGAGCTGGCAACTCGGGACGTAAAATCTACTGCCAATCATTAGTAGACAGGAGTTCCGCTTTGGCGACCCCTAACCGGGAAAAGCTGAAATACACAACAACGTACATGCAAATAGATCTATTTTACTGACCATGCCATTTTACAGTTCTCTGTTTATGTCGAGATTCTCTTTTCAAACTTTTTGTTTTAGTTTTTAATTTACAAGACCCTTATTTCAGTGCAGAGGATGTTTTCTGGGGTTTAAGCTTGTCTGTGTCTTGTGAATAGACTTAGAAGTTTCATTTTTTTATTATACTTTCTTTTTTTTTTAAATATTTTTATTCATTTCCAAAAACAAGAAAACATGAATGCAGGTTATTTATGACAATGAAGTATTTACAAATTATTTAAAAAGGTAGGCTAAAACCTCTAAACAGATATCAAACATTAAAACCAAAATAAAGTATTTACAAGGGTGTCTATTATTGACATATAATTGACTTTCTATACAATTGTTTCCTGATTATAATCTGCTGCAGTCATTATTCTCCAGTATTTCAGTTACTTTTTGCCATGCTACGTATAATGATGTAGTTCTTTCAGTTCTTCCTTTAATAGTGTTCATTTCCAATTGCGATACTGCTGACACCATATTCATGAATTGCTTAAAAGTTGGAGAAGCTTTGGTTTTCCAGTTTGATGTAATGTTCTTCCTTGCAATAGCTAGGAGAGTCCATACGATTACATATTTTGTTCTTGGCACATAGTCGGGTACAGGTGCATTAAACAAAATATTAGATTTGGAAATCTGGAATTTATCATTGAATACCATTTGCAGAAAATAATTTATTTTATCCCAATATGGTTTAATCAAATGGCATTCATAGAACATATGTTGCCAGTCTGCTTTTATTGATAAATCACATCTCCAGCAGCCAATATTTTTCTTAAACATAAGTCCCATTTTATGAGGGGTTACATAACATCTGTGTATGAATTGCCATGTAAAAAGTCTCCAATGTAATGAAAGTGATGTCTGCTTTGGAGAGAGAAGAATTAGTTTTTTATCTCTGTCATTTGGCACATGTCCATTAACTGATCTATAATAATTCCATATTTTGTCATTATTATGCATTTTTATTTTTGTGTTTGTTTTATAAATAGATAAGTATCCCTTTCCAGTAATGGGTTGATTCGTTAGTAATATTATATGTTCTATAAGGTTAGGAACATTTTGTCTTATTGATGGTTGCATTGTTTCTTGTTTGCTTAATATATACTGTCTTAATTCTTGTACATGTAACCACGAACTATCTTCCATATTTAATTTCTGTTTAATCTGGTCTATTGTCAGAGGTTTTCCAAGTTTAGCAATTGATGCCAATATATTAATCCCTTTTCTTTAAGCATGTTGACTACTTCCATATTAAATGTTATTATATTACCTTGTGTGTACGCTACTGGAAATAAAAGAAATGACCATGCTTTAATATCAGGATTGCTATTAATAAGATTTTGGAAAATTTTTAATGTATAAGTAATGTATTTGGAACTTATATTTTTATTCTTATGTATCATCATATATTCCTTCATCAGCCATAGAAAATTGTTTGGTATGAAATCTGTATACTTATTTGCTACTACAAATCCTGATTTTAACCAGATTCTCTCATGAACTAGCTTCCATTTTGATGTATATTTTGTATTTAGCCATAATGATATTGTTTTAATAATGGATGAATGCAAATATATTTCTATGTCTGGTAAACCTATGCCACCTATATCCCAATCATCTAGATGATACTTCATAGCTATCCTTGGTTTTTGGATACCATAGGAATCTTACCATTAAATCATTTAATTGTTTTAGGTGCGATTTAGCTGGTGGCAAAGAACAAGCTTGTATGACATAAAGAATTTTTGGAAATAAGATCATTTTAATTATATAAAGCCTTTCTTCCATTGAAAAGAAGAATTTATTCCATCTTTGTATTAGATTTTTAATATTATTTAAGGTCTCTTTATAATTTGTTTCAATTGTAGTATCTAGGTTGTTAGTTATTATAATTCCCAAGTATTTAATTATATTATCGGTAGAGATATATTTATGGTATTTTTTATTTAGATCTTTTTTATTAGTATTTATAAGCAATACATTTGTTTTGTTCTCATTAAATTTAAGACTTAAAAAGTTTTGAAAGCTTTGAATTGAGTCCCATAATGCTTTTAAACTGCTATTATTATTTTTTAAGGTAATTAAAATATCATCAGCAAAAAGTTAAATTTTAAGCTCTAGGCTGTTGTCTAGTTGTATTCCTTCAATATTTTTATCCATACGTATATTATTTGCTAAGGGTTCAATTACTAGCGCAAACAATAACGGAGAAAGAGGGCAGCCTTGTTTTGTGCCCTTAGTTATTTTAATAGATTTAGACAGACAAGATCCCAGTTTTATATAAGCCAATGATTTTTCATATAATGATTTTATTAACAAAGTGAAGTTGTTTGAGAAGCCATATTCTTCTAAAACTAGCTACAGATAATCCCAGTTCACTGAATCAAATGCGCTATTTATGTCTAAGCTAATAGCATTCATTTTGTTTTTTGTGACATTTATATAATCAATTAAGGAAAGAATTCTTTTAATGTTGTCATAAGTGTTCCTATCTTTTATAAAACCTGTTTGATCCTCCTCTATCAAAAGTGGTAGTAATTGTTTTATTCGAGCAGCATGTATTGCCATAAAAATTTTATAATCTATATTAAGAAGTGAAATGGGTCTGTATGATGAACATTCACTGGGATCTTTATTTTGTTTCAGAAATGGTGATATTAATGTGTACTTCCAAGAAGGAGGAATGTCTTTACCATTTTTAACTGATGTAAAGACATTCAATAACAACAGCAAAGCCTCATTTGATAGTAATTTAAACATTTCTGGGGCGATATTATCTATACCTGGAGCTTTGTTTAATTTTAGCTTATTTACTTCAGCTTTAAGTTCTGTCATTATTATTTGTTTATCTTTTAGTTGTACCTGCTCCTCTAATAACCTAACTTTAACATTGTTTTTGAGAAAAGCTTTCAATACTGAATGTATTTCTATTTTCTCATTTTGATTATTAAGTTTATGAAAAAATAGCCTAAAAGCTTCTAGTATTCCTTCTAAATCAGATACTTTCTTTTTGGTTTCTATATTATGTATTTCCTTGATTTGATTTGTTTTAATAATCTTTTTAGTCCTATTTGCTATTCTTCGTTGGTTTTTAGGGTTCATTGAATAGTAACATAGTTTAATTTTTTCTAAGTTGATCATTGTTTTGTGGTGTAGCGTCTCTGAGTATTTTTATCAGTATCTTCTAGTTCTTTTATTAAGTTGGTGTTTCCATTTTGAATATCAAGCTTTAAATTATCTACTTTTGACTGTAATTCCATTAATTCCTTATTCCACTGTTTTTGTTTATTTTTATACCATCCCACCGCTCTTCCATATAGGTATGCTTTCAATGCATCCCATATATATATATTTCAGATACATCTTTTGTAAGATTGATATCTAGGAATGTTTGTGTCTCTTTAATATAAAATTCCTTAAAATCTTTGAGATTTGTTATGTAAGATGGTATTCTTGTTACTGATATCCTTCTCTTGAAACATAAGTCTATCTCAAACGTTATGGTGTTATGGTCCAAAAATGGACAGGAAATTGTCTTGACTTTATTTAATTTAGAGGTTAAATCCTTTGTTATGTACACTCTATCTATTCTAGAGTATGTATTATGTCTATGGGAAAATGTGTAAAGAATAGTGAATCTGGGATAGCATACTCATTTATGTCAACTATATTAAAAGTTTCAACAAACTCAGATAACAGCTTTGTTAAAGGTGATCTCTTACGTGTAGTTTTAGTATTTGTGTCAGTTTCTTTTATAATGCAATTGAAATCTCCAGCTATGATTAAATTGCCTTTGGTATATTGTACAATGTCTTCTAAGTGTTGTTTGGCCACTCTAACACCTAGTCCTGGTATCCAATAAATATTCACTAATGTATATATCATTTCATTGATAAATATTGTCACTAGACAAAACATTCCTGAGTTGTCATGGAACATGTTTATGATTTTAGGCATTAAAGTAGTGTTTTTCCACAAAATTGTTACTCCCCTTAGCTTCTGATTATAGGTGGAACTTACTAGTATTGTATAATTTTTATTGTTTATTTTATTTATGTCTTCCTGTGTAAGGTGTGTTTCCTGTAAAAATACTAGTTGCACTTCACATAGCTTTAAATATCTATAAAGACTTCCCCTTTTGCAGCTATTATTTAAACCATTTACATTAAGAGATATACATTTTGCAATTGGATTTATATTAGCTTTGCTTTTATCCATATTCATATACTCGTAACAATGTGTAGATGTGTGTACATGAAGAGAATGACTTGTTCTTTCTTCTTCCAACAGTATTACAATAGATTATAGACACCCAATAAAAGTAAATTACAAGATCATAACTGAGAACAATATAAGATAAACAACCACCAAACCCCTCCATGAGAAAAACATCTCATCCTTGAATGATCTAATCATTCAAGCGATCTCTCTAAGTCTGCATTTCAGCATCCTCCCCCGGCCCCACCATATGGTAGTTTTATAATGAAAAGTATCTTATATATCTTTTAAGTATACATGTATCTGTCTTTACAGATTACTTAAATACAGTCTTTATCTATTTTAATATTTTATAAAACACTAAGGCAACACAACTATACATAGATTTAATACTTAACTATTTGGTTTTGTTTAAATTGTAAAGGCAAATCTTTTATTTTAATATATCTTTTGTGTAGCAATAACGGTTATGCATCTTAAAAATAATATGCTTGCTGTCTATCTGCCTTATAGTATGAGTGGCATTCATAGGTATCAAATTTATTGTAATGGTCTACCTATATATATATATATATATATATATATATATATATATATATATATACATATATATACATATACATACATACACATGCACACACATATATATATATATTTATATATATATATATATATATATATATATATATATATATATACACACATACATACATACACACATATATGTATACATACATAAAAAAAAAAAAAAAAATGTTAAGCATTATATGCATCAGTTAATCATGCCACACGTTGATTAAATCAGAAAGTATCCGTAACAATGAATATAATGTTACATTTGTATTGTCATTTATCAGTAATCTTATAGTTTTCTTTTAATTCAAAAAGTCATATTTTAGTGGTATGAATGCTACTAATTTGTTTTTGGCATTGGTATTATATAGTTTAAGACTATATTTCTTAGCAATTCCTATATATTTATTAGTGCCACTGGCATATTTCATCACTAGTGTACCACATATGTCATATGTCAAATAGCAACTCATACTCCTTATGATATTACAGGATTTATCTGCAGCATTATAAGTGTAAGGTTGGAAAATATGAGAAGCAAAGTAGGCTTTAAATATGCTATAACACAATTGTTTGGTACTTATTACTGTCAACTCTTCTACATACACAGGAAAAGATAACCTTATATGACCATCAACCATTTTCCTTCATTTTTCTCTTCATCCTTCTATTCTCCATTTTTAATAAATATTTGTTTCTATTGTGGCTTCATTGAATTTAGTGAGGGTACTCCATATCATATTATAGATAATATACAATGTTCAAACAGAGAACATGCCCAATATAGAGACATATTCTCAACTCAAGTGGTCCACACCATACATTTACAACACTGCAGTCAGAAATATACTAATGAATATGCAATAACTAGCAGCTTTGCAGCATGTGTGTGTCTCTAACAAGTACATACCTATAGGATATTAAAAAGAATAGATAGCACGCTCTTGTTTCATAATTAACAAATGCACACAGCCTGGTATTTACTTTCATAGACAGAAATTAGATCTGTTACTTATATGCATATCAGGTACCAACAGCAATATGTTAGTAAATGCCTATGCTATTCAAATCATATTTTAATGCTGATTGATATGAGATGTAGCTGACAATGGCTTTAGCGTTTGTGATGTTATATAATATATATTCAGTATTATAAGTAAAAGTATGTTGCATGTCTATTTGCAATCTAAGGTTCAAGGCTGATCAATTTAGACATACAAGACAATCTCTTTAGCCTAGGTTATATAATGGGAGTTACTGTGTCTCTACACAACCATTCATTTTCAGTGAGGATGTTCAATATTAATATAACTTGCCTTTAATAAAAGCATACTCATAATTCAGCAGTTCTTTCCTATATATATATATATATATATATATATATATATATATATATATATATAAAACAATATCATAAGCAAGTCTGAGATTTTTTCTTGCTCATTACTGCTTAATGATTGTGCTACTTGAACAATTTAATATTTACATAATATCTTGATAATTAAACAGCAACTCCTTTTTACCCTTAAAATGCCTAATAACACATAGCTACATTCATGAACCTTAATTGACTTACTATCCTTAAGGTTGAGTACACTAGCTGCAGTGTGTATACAAATATGTTATATAGTTCCAGTCAAGGACTTAAAATATATTAAATTTTTATAAAATTAAGTTAAATTATAGTAATTTACGTGGGTGATCTTATCAGAAAAGATTATAGTAAAGTCTGTATGTGTTAACTATTCATACAGTTTCTTCCAAGTGATTGATATACTTCTTTTTAAGCTTTGTGTGCTGTTTATGTGTACAATTCAAAATGAATAACAAATATTACAATATAATAAAACGTCATGTATGTGTTGATACCTTCTAAATTCATTAGGTACTTCAGTGTACTTTTAATATTTGTTAAAACTGTAAAAGCACTTTGCCATCTCATAAATAGTGTGCTGGTTACTTTAAGTAGCTTAGGAGCTGACACCACACCCATACTGTCTTGTTTTAGTGCTGACCACTCATGACTGTTTACTTTCATTTTGTGCTGTTAGAAGGTTTAACACA
The DNA here is from genome assembly GCF_019279795.1 of Protopterus annectens. NCBI lineage: Eukaryota > Metazoa > Chordata > Ceratodontiformes > Protopteridae > Protopterus > Protopterus annectens. The sequence continues at coordinate 534,433,634 of NC_056744.1, forward strand.
CTGTAATGGATTCTAACTGAAGAACCTTCATTCAGGGGTGGTAAAATGAGAGTTCCCAGCTCGTGACCATGGCGGGAAGACAAAAACAAAGTAAGTGAAGTTTTTAGGGCTTTTTTTAAACTGAACACCAGCTCATTAAACTTCTATTAGTTTTCTTAACATTAAGGGCAGATATACAAGCCAAACAGTTGTTTGTTAGTCAAAAGGCACTTTTAGCATCAAAGAATAGATAATTACTTTTCAAGGCACTTTTTGACAGTTATTACTATCAGTTTTTATATATTATTATGTGTATTAAATACATCAGTTTAGATATTTCATGCAGCTTAGTGTAAATAATATAAAAAGGAATCATGCTCATTTAAACACACCACATTAATATGTCAATGTAAATACATCATATTCTATACTAGCAGTAAAATGCAGGTAATTTATAAATGAACTATCTAAACATCATTTAGAGTTAGAAAAATCATGACTGTAAGTATTTACACTGTAATAGGAAAGATATGTTACCTTGCTTTCTTTTAGGGTTGTTTCCTTTAGTTATAACATGTCCTGCTTATCTTGTATTTATATTGTTTCAAAGACTGACACGTGTAAACCATGAATGTTTTCAAAGAACTTTTTTGCCTTACAGAGCAAATAGAAGACAATAATGTTTGTGTTTTTTATATGTCTTTTATCGTTTATTCTTCTTCTTGTCAGCAGTGCTCCATTCATTTTTTTCTAAGTGACGCTTAACCCCAAATTGGGAGAAATCCATTTCTTCCACATTATCCAAGGTTTTATTAGCTGAAAGATAAGAAACTGTTGCTTGCAGAGTGTCAAAAGTTTTAGGACCTTCAGTAAAAAATATTTTTATTCTTGCAGGGAACAGCAAGTGGACTTTAAGTTGTCTTTTTTTCAATTTCTTTATCAGAGGGAGACATTCTTTTCTTGCAGTTATAACTCCAGCAGAATAATCATTATGAAATCTGATTATGTTGTCTTTGTATTTAACTGGAGAAGTTGACCATGCTGTTTTTAAAATAAGTTCCTTGTCCTGTGATGAAAAAAACTTTACTATTATTGATCTCGGGTGATTTTTTGATTTGATGGTTGATGAAGCAGCTCTTAAGGATCTGTGGGCTCTTTCAATTCCATAAGAAAGAGCTTCAGGCAATTTTAAAACTTCTGGTAACCAGGTAGTAAGGAAAGTCACCATGTTATCTCCCTCTGCTTTCTCTGGTAGCCCATAGATGTGAAGGTTATTTCGTCTGGACCTGTAGATCCTCTATTTTATTTTGTAATGAAGCATTTTGTTGTGATAAAAAATGTAGCTGAAGATCTTGTTCTGAGAGTCTGCCCTCAGTATCATTTAAGGATCTCTCTATGTCAGCTATTTGAGACTTCTGTTGCGTCATTATTTCTTGTAGTTGCTGTATTTGTTTTGTAGATCTCTTCTCAAAAGTGTCCAGTTTGGTATTCATTTTGTCAAATTTCACTGACAAGTCTTGTATAGCATTTAATAAAGACTCACTGACAAGTCTTGTATAGCATTTAATAAAGACTGTACCTCCTTTTTCATCATCTGGTCCTGTGTGGTATGCTTAGAAAAGCTCATTTTCAGTAGATCCAGATACCTTCCTTCTTGTTTTTGACAGGAAAAATAATGTTTAAAGCCAAATTTTTTGCACTGTAGACTTCTAGTGATATTAGTAGAAGTAATTCAACAAAATAGGTTTGTCTACATATCTAGTTTTTAAAAATTCCTGTCAGAAATATCTTTTGAGTGCAGAGCTGAGAAAAGATGCTGCCAACCAGTCTACATCCTAGCCACGCCCCCCCAGATTTTTTTTTTTTTTTTTTTGTTTTATACTTTCAATGGGATTGCGTTTCTCTGATTGATTCCATTGTCTGAGTGTTATTTGACTCACAAAGAATGGTGTTAAATACCTTTGATGCACGATGGACAGGATAAATAAAAAATATCTGTGACTGCTCATTCTAACATGTACTAAACTCTCTATCTTGTTAATGAATATTTAAGACCTTTGCCATGTTTGTAACATACAATGCGAATAAGGTGTTTCTGTACTAATTCTGCTTAGTTGTACATATTTAACATATCTTATTTCTTTTCTTTTTTGGTTTAATAATTAAGACTACCTATTCATCTCTCTGACATAAACTTTTTGACCTCTGACCATTAATTGATAATTGTTAGTAGGGTACCTGTCTCTTTCAGTAAGCTTTTGTAAATGCAATATTTAAGGTGTAGAAGAATGGGATGAGCCATGATTCATTTTTTTTTTTTTTTTTTTTTTTTTTTTTTTAGTATTCAATGCTATTTGCCACAGAAGATTTTATACTTTTCAACTCCCTGATTTTGCCTCATGTTTGCCCTGTCCATTGCAAAAAAATTTTATGAATTCACAGAGGATTACACTCTATCAATAATGCCAGTCATTACATTTTATTCTTCATATTGTTCAGAAAGAGCATGTTGATGCAAAACACACTATCACATTTGCTTTTAAATTTATTGTACTCCATCCATCCATTCATCTCTTCCTTTTTTTCCATTTCTGAACTTGGGGTTGAGGTGTCACATCAACAGCGACCATCATCTGAAGCCAGTGTTCACACTGCTGGGCGGCTACCATACAAGGCTTTACTCTACATGGGCTGTGCTGCAACCATCCTGCTCAATTTGCCCTTAGAATTATCAGCAATTTTACAGGCAGAGCGCGATAATCATGGGCTACCCAACTACTCTGATATTGTCATTGGGTGAGTACTGAAACTATAACTTGATATTATTGTTTGCTAGTCTGAGCGCAGAGCTCTCACTTCTTGTGTGTATCCATGTGTTCCCCCTTCCTTCGTCCTTTTTTGCACGTCTGTGGTGGCTGCAGAAAGTGTGCTACAGCTTTCACATTTGTAAAATAGTTAGTGCTCTTAAACTTTTTCTGTACCTATTGTAGTACCTGATTTTTTTTTTAATTAAAGTATCAAGTTATGGTATATTAGTACATGTAGGTGTTGAACAGCAGCCATACCTATATTTGATAATATTTTTTTCACTGTTTATAGTAGGGTATTTGTGTATCTTTGTAACTAGTTTTGTCTCGGAGTATATCCCACTTACTATAACTTTTTTTACTTCATTTTATTACCTGTTCTAGCTTGGTTCTTAATGGATGCTAAGGGACAAGCCTGTCTAGTTTGGCTCTTTTTCAAAAATCCAAGGCCTGTCCACTTATATTTAATGTGAGCATTTTGTGTGGAGCTTTGCTCTCTAGGCCTCTGCTGAAAAGGTGTTTTGTTCCTAGTTTCATTATCCCTGTAAAAATGCTAATAAATAAATGAATAAGCAAACAAACAAATAAATAAATATGTACATACATACATACATGCATACATACCTACGTATATGCATAAAGGTGTAGGGTTAGGGGCTGGGTTGGCATGCCTTACTAAGGCTTCTTTATTGCAAATACCTCTATACTAATTCTTATTCTTCCTTCCTTTTGGATTTCTGTGATACGATTATTTTTCTACTTATTTGCACTACATTTTGAGCTACCAGTGCCTCAGATGGCATTCAGTGGCCTCCATAAGAGGATCAATGCTCAGAGAGTGCCCATGACATCACCTGGATACACATTCTAGGACGATGTAACTCTCCTTTTCAGTGTAAGATGGCCTTGGAAAGGTAAGTATAATCAGTGTTGGTCAGTATTGAAACACCCAGTGATTCAGGCAGTAGAACATGGGCTTATACTCTGACCAATTTCGGGCACTTTCTTATGACAATATACCATTGTCTGTGTTTTAAGGTACAGACATGTAGTGATGTTAGCACATTATGTGCATGATTCTGTATGCGCATGTAACTAAATGGTACTATGGCTTTCCACCAGATAGTCCAGGTCACTGGCATCAGAACCAGGAAAAGTATTTCTGCTCCAACAAGCCAACCATCAAATCACTTCTTTTTAACACTCAAAACTGACTTGGTTCTTATCTCACTGTCAGAGTCATAAAACCAATACTTGCAAATTTTTTCTTAGCTGAAATGTGACAGAAGTCTAAGACTTTTCTTGGAAGCATCTCCTCTCTGTGCCACTACATCATTTGTGAAATCACAACACTGTCACTCAGACAGTGAGCTACTGTTATCAGTATCAGAAGAAGGTAATGCCTCAACTAGAATTCAACCAAAACAAATATTAATAATCAATCATGCCACCAAAATGCAGTTACTTATCCTTTATGTAAAGACACCATACTACACATTACTTTATCGAACTGCACACTTTGTAGAGGATGTCAGACATAACACTATTAAGTTTTGTAACCAATAAAGTGAAGGAAACCAATAAAAACAAGAAGCAGATAAAACTAAAATGTTTTACTGAGCGCTTTCGGTAAAGCTATGCTTCACCTTCTTCAGATAGATGCCAATACAAGCATATCACCATATATAGTCTCATTTTCTAATCAAGTGTGATAATCTCATTAACAATTAAAGAACTAGCAATCAAATAAACTATACTAAAAAATATATATATAATGTTAAATACGTTGTGTTTACTAATATTTAATCATTAAGCACCATACGTTTATAGCATTTTTTAAAAAAATAAACAACAAAGGTAGAAACTTAAAACTTACATTTTTTAAAACAGTAAATTGTAACCACAAAGAGCCAATAATACCCAAAATGTTGGTTTAACTTAGCAAGCTTTGCCTGGATCAAAGTAAATGTTGTTATTATCTTTTTAGAGCTAAAGGTTTAAGCATACATTTAATGGATATTTGTTTGTTTAAACCTGGAAACACATAGGCAACAGTCCTAAGCTGCCACATCAATTCATCTACTTCTAGGAGCAGTTGCCATGGACCACTCCTTATGTGCGATGGTCTGCTATGTAAAACTGTGAATCTAAACCCATGAGTAAGATGTTCGCTTATGTGTCTTGCAAGGGCGTTGTTAGAATCTTTTTTTATTATTGCATAATTATGTTCATATATGCGTTGTTTTAATTTCCTTTCTGTCTTGCCTATATAAAAGGCAGGACAGCAGTCACATAAAGCGCCATATATTATACTCTTAGATTCACAGTTAAACTTGCCCCTAATAGTGTAAACGGTGTTGTTAATTGTTATCTCTTTTTTTAAAAGAATGTTTTTACATTGGGAGCATGCCCCACACTTAGTCAAGCCCTGGAAGCCTATAACCTCCATTTTCTTCTTTTTTTCAAGCATAGACTTAAGTGTAGAATTTTTTCTATAGGTAATTTTTGGAGCTAATCCTAGTTTATTTGATAATGTTAAGTCCTCTAGGATAATTCCCTAATTGTTATTCAATAGGTTTCTAATAAGCCCCATAATCAATAGAAAAAGTACTCAGGAAATTAGTTTGAAAAGTTTCCTTTTTAATGTTAGAACATTCATCTATTGGTTGTTCTGGATTAATTGTCTCATTGTGATGAGTACTTAATAAAGGTCTAAAGTACCCCTCATACCTTTTACCTACGACTTCCTCTCTAATTTTTGTGATTAAAGAAACTGGGTAGCCTCTAGTTACAAACATGCTTTCTAGATTCTGACATTCTTTTATGAATTCAGAATCTTCTGTGACCATCCTGGCCGCCCTCACCATTTGTCCCTTGACTACTGCCTTCTTATGATAGAAAGGGTGGCAGCTGTCAAAGTGCAAAAATGTATTTGAATAGGTTGGTTTCCTGTAAATCTTACTTTTGTAACTAAAGCTTGTATCATCTTTGTACAAACTAATATCCAAAAAGTTAATGTTAAAGCTTTCAACTTGATAAGTAAAATCAAGGAAGCTAGTTAACTCTGTTATGTCTGTTATGAAGAGTGGAACTTCTTCCTTCCTACCTCTCCATAGTAGGAACATGTCGTCCTGGTATCTAGTATACCAGGTGACATGTTCCATAAACTTTGGATCTGGGAATAGCTTTTCTTTTTCCCAATGAGCCATAATTATGTTGGCAAAGCTACCCCCACATGGGGAACCCATAGCAACCCCAAATGTCTGTAAGAACAAGTCTCCTTCAAATGTCAAGAAATTGTTAGCCAACACTATATCAGTTAAAGTCTCAATGAGGTAGATGGTATTATTTGGGATCTTCCTAAAGGCCAAAAATTCCCTAATCCATTCCAAACCTACATCATGGGGAATTACTGTATAAAGGTCTCTAACATCAATCGTCACAAAATAGATGTCCTTCTCGTATTGTAAGGTGTTTATAGTATGCAAAAATTCCCAAGAATCTTTACATACTTGTGACTCTTTCTCAATTAGTGGTTTTAGTAAATTGTCTATGTGCTTCGCACAAGCATATGTTATTGACCCGCGTCCGTCCACTATGGGTCTAAAAGGAGGATTTGAAATGGACTTGTGTAGTTTCGGGATGCCAAAAAATGCTGGTACTCTTGGGGCTGGCATGGACAAGTAATGGTATAAGTCCGTGTCAATGTAAGATTCTAAAAATAGGTCTTCTAGCATAGTTCTAATTCTTCTATAAGCAGTGTTTAGTTCGTTTACTGACACTTTCCTATAGGCATTGGACTCTAGATGTTCCTTCATATTGCTAACATAATCAAAGTGGTTCATCAGAACAAGGCCCCCACCCTTATCGGGCTTCATTGCTCTTATGTTACAGTTGTTAAGTAATGTTATCAAGTCTTGTTCTGATGGTGTAATGTTATTTCTATATTTAGCCTGTCTGTGTTTGTTTGTGTTTAAATCCCTAAGGTCTATTTCACACATTTTTTCAAATAGTGCGAGGCTAGGGTGTAAAGGAGGGTACCATACACTAGACACTCTTTCAGTATTGTTTAATGTTGATTTGTTGCCAAATAAAATATTCAAATTCAGCATGCGGACATACAGTTTTAAGTCAATTAGTGTTTTAACAAGGTCCATCTTTTTGGTAGGTACAAAGGTTAGACCTTTAGAGAAAAAGTTAACCCATTATTGGGTAATGTTCAATTCAGTAAAATTGTATATACTAAAATCCCCGCTGTCATTTCTATGGATCGAAGGGCATTGTATCTTTGCATCTACTTTGTCTACCTCTTCCTCTGCCTCATCCTGTTCCTCTGTTGGGGTGGCTTTCTGTTCCCCTGGTGGTTGTTCCTCCATGTTTTCTGGTTGTCCCGAAAATCCTGAACAACCTCCTCCTCATCATCGTCTATGTTGTCGTTGTTAGTTACTATCTCTTAGTTATTACCATTATTGTTGTTTCTATTGTTCAACCTTTCACTACGCCTTGGTTGTTGAACTAATTGGGGTTAGTTTCTGCTGCTCTCAGAAACTGCCCCTATTGACCTGATGGGGGGGTTAGGCGTACCGGGATTGTAAGCAGGTGGTCTTGGATATGCCTTTTTATTAGCATAGTCCTTAATGTCACGATTTATCTTTTGTTTTTTAGTAGTTAGTAACTTCACCATTGTGGCCTCAATACTTGTATAAATATGAGAATAGTCGTATTTAAAAGATAAAAAGTCACCGTGGTTAAGAATCTGATGTTCTAAAAGCTCGAGTTCAGATTATAAATTGTCAATTTCCACACTGTAGTGTTTAATCAAAGCTTCCAAGAACTCGAAGCCCTGCTTATCAAACAGTGAAAGAAGTTCATTGTGAAAGGTAGAATTTTCAATCAGACCCATCGGGTATCGCCACTGACGAAGACCTTTGGGCACAATTCTTTTTTCCATACATTCACGTAAGTAAGCTGTTTCCAACTGAAGCTTTCTACATCTATATAACTTATAGTCAAAGTCACTAATTATGTTTGATAAAGGACTCACCATAGGTTCACCTTCTCGCCTCATTTCTCCGCTACCAGCAGAAAAAAAGTTGTTGTTCCCTAAAAAGGAAACCATAGTTGGAAAGCAACAATCCGCTATATTTGCTGAACGGTTTAATCCTCTGTTATTGGCAAAATGTGCAGGTTCCCCAGTATTGTCAACCATGTTGTTTGTAATATTAGTAGCTGCTAACCTGTTGCCAGGAGTGTTAGCTGTGGAAGGAATAAGCTCCGCTCATGCTATGTTCTGCCTGTCAGCGTTTATGTTGGCTAGTTGACATACAGGTGGTCTTCCAGGTTCTATGACAGCATTAGAATTATTTTCTAACCTGCAGTCCAAAACAGAATGTTCACGTTGTTGTAGATCCGTGTTAGCAGCAAGCGATGCATTGACTCTTTGTGTTAGGGCTTCAACCCGCCTTAGCAGAAGCTGAACAAGAGTGGTTAAGTCTCCAGGCTCGTCACTCTTGTTAGACATATTCAAATCCTGAGAAAACAGTACTTGAGACACTGCTCCCATTTTGGTTTCCATCGCAGTATAACCAACGAAACAAACAAACCAAAAAACTTTGAACTTTTTTAACCAATAAAGCGAAGGAAACCAATAAAAACAAGAAGCAGATAAAACTAAAATGTTTTACTGAGCGCTTTCGGTAAAGCTATGCTTCACCTTCTTCAGATAGATGCCAATACAAGCATATCACCATATATAGTCTCATTTTCTAATCAAGTGTGATAATCTCATTAACAATTAAAGAACTAGCAATCAAATAAACTATACTAAAAATATATATATATATAATGTTAAATACGTTGTGTTTACTAATATTTAATCATTAAGCACCATACGTTTATAGCATTTTTTAAAAAAATAAACAACAAAGGTAGAAACTTAAAACTTACATTTTTTAAAACAGTAAATTGTAACCACAAAGAGCCAATAATACCCAAAAGTTTTGACTAAGTAGCTTCACTCTGTAAGACTTCACAAAGACTCCAGTAGGAAGTTAATGGAGTTTATTACCCTAAACATTTCAGTACTGATATCATACAGCAGATGTCCTTGAAATCCAAGGTTCAAGAATAACTAATGAATATAAGCTGGCTGCATTTGCATTATTATAATTTGTTTTCTCAGTTGTTATGATCTTGCATTTCTTTAACTTTTTCTGTCTGACTAAAGGACATTGCAACACTACACCTAGATGTTCGGCTAACCACAGGGTGGTTTCTACACACCAAAAATATTCCAGTTAGCACAATAATTTTCAGCTCGTCCTAAAGCATTTGCTTAGCTTTATATTAAGCAAAATCAAAGAGATATTTATTTAAAATGGGAATTCTGCCAGCCATCTTGACATTTTCTAAAAGTTACATCTTCCCTTCATAATTGGGTGGAAATGAGACAGGAAAAGGACATTGGCAGCACTGACTTAGAAACAAATACAAAAATTCAGTGATTTATTCTTTTGCAGTTAGATTAATCCCATGTGAAAGAAAAAAAAAAATATATATATACATATATATATATATATAGAGAGAGAGAGAGAGAGAGAGAGAAGAGAGCACAAGAACATCACAGCTAAATATGCTTAATGCTCCTTTGGGTATGCTGGAGCATCCTCAGTGGGACACTGGCATCATTTCATTACCCATTCACTAACAACTCCTCCAGTATCTACAGGAGACAGAATGTGCTATGTAAGTTAAACACTCTTGTAAATGTTAACAAGGTAATACTACCAAAACTAAATCAGAATACAGAAATGAGAAAAAAGATATGACACTGTTATGAGGCTTTTCTGACAGAGATTTCTTAAACTGTAAAAGAAAAAAATGTTTGTTGTACTTTCAGAGCATGCCATTTTGATAAAATATGAGTCAACAAAGAAGAGACAGAGTATCCAGCTGTCCAGTGCTCCTATTAACAAGCTCCAATAAAAGTTTTATAAACAGATACATACACAACATACAGTTTTAAATATGTTACTGTCATGTGACTTTAAATTCAGCAGTGCCTCTCTTATGAGATGAAAACTGCACCTCAATCAACATGGCCAGAATTTTTTTTTTAGCAAATAACGATTTTTGAATTTAATGAAAGTAAAACTAGATATTAGCAAAACTGACATGATGACATGTTTCTTCATTTTACATAGATCCTGGTTCAATGCCTTATTGCACCTCCAGAATTAATCATGATAAAGTGGTAATAGCGTATGAATAGCATCATGCCTGTCAGTATTAGCTGATCATATGACTTTATTTCTTGGATCTTATTCCATTACAGTACCTCACTGATTCTGAGTATAGAAAATAAAAAATGGTGAAGCACTAGTATGCTTTACTCAAGTCTCTGTGACTTAGTCCATTTCTTTTATGTTTTTTTTTTTTTTTATTACACGTCTGATTTTTATAGACAGCTGCATCACAGCTCTGGAATCTAGGGTTGAGTTTACATGTTTTCCCCAAATCTACATGTTAAGGTATAACCTACCTATTCAAATTTACTATTGCATTATACAAGCGCACACCCATTGCACCAGAAAAAAGCCCTAGTTAAGGGCCAATATGTAAGACTGGCCAGAATGGTGTCTGACTTTGCGGATTTTCTTAGTGAATGTGAAACATTAAAAAACATGTTTTATAAGAGGAGGTACCCTGAAACCTTTGTCATAGATATTTTTAATGAAGTTAAGACTAAAAGAATGAATGGTCATTTTCTTGCACTACTAGGGCAGGTGTCCACCAAAAGTCATAATGACTGTAAACCTTTAAATTTTGGACGGGTGCTTACTCTTACTTACACATCCAATTTTTATGACATTAAAAACATTATTTCCAAATATTGGAAAATATTTGATGCTGACCCTGAATTATCAGGGAAATTTGGTATTGAACCGCAAGTGGTTTACGAAAGAGACACTTACCTTAAAGGACTGCTTGAAAGGCAAAAATTTGACATCCACAATGGTGGTACCTTTAAGTGTGGGAGGTGTGCCCAATGCCCTTATGTTATGGACAGAGAAAAAATCAAGCTCAAAAACTTTGGATATATTTCCAGTTCAAAAAGGATGTACTGTTACACTAAAGGGGTTGTGTATTTGGCCTTGTGTAGATTCTGTGCTAGTTTCTATGTAGGTAAAACTAAGAATGCCCTAAGGTTAAGGATTTATCAACATTTATATGATATCAGAAACAAAAATGAAAAGAATGCACTATATAAACATTTGGTTAGTGAACCTACCCATTCCTTCCTGTTCTTTATATTGGAACAGGTAGATCTGGGACCTCGTGGGGGGCCCTTGAATGAGTATTTGGAATTTGTAGAACTCAAATGGCAAATTAGGCTTGATGCTTATCATGCTCCTGGGTTAAATGATAGAATTTCTTTATCTTCTCTGTTGAAATTAAAATCTATGTTTTTTATTTAGTTATATATATTGTTTAGGGATGTTTTAAACTTTTTATATATATTATTGTTTAATATTTGGCTTACATTAAATATTTTCAGCCTTGTTAATGAGGGAAATTATGTCAGCTTATTTGTGATTGGGTAAGCAATGTATTTAAACAGGTGCTAATTTCAGTATTTTGTATTCTGAGGAAGTCATCTACCAGACAAAAGTGCTTAATACTGTTGTGTTTGCTTGCACTGTTTTATCTTGGATGAATATTGTCTGTATTTTTCTGGATTTGGAGTTTTCTGCTTATAAAGGATTTGCCACCTACCAAGCGTTGCTTTTGTCTTGCAACAGCTGCCTTTTATTTTTCATTGTTTGTAAGACTCTACCTGTTTTCCTTACATGTTAAGGTATATTATAAATCGTTTGCCAGGAACCCTCTTTTACTAGCAAATAGTTGCCATCCCCATCATGTTCTTAATGTTGGTCACAATATATTAGATTGAGAAGATCATATAATATACATGAGGTATATGAACAGGAGGCTGATAAATTAAGATGTTTTTTATAGGAAAGATGGTGTAATGACCAAATTATACAAAACGCTCAGCTGGCTGTTCATGATATGACTAGAGAAGTGTATTAAGATATCAACTGCATGATGTCTGTGCTGAATCACCACCTTAAATTATTGGTACTTATGGTACAAATAGCAATGCTATCAAAAGTATTTTGGACAAATTTTGGTACATTTTGCATACAGATACATTTTGGAAATAGCCAAGTAACTGAAAGGTGTATTAATGGGTAGAAAAAGGGAAAGAACATAGGTATATATTTTACAGAGTTTAAGGGAAGAGGTGTGGGACAGGTTATTAAACATTATAGAGGTCTACCTTGAATTAAAACTTCTGGGAAATGGTAAACTGTCAGAATATTTTGGAAGGAGGTAGATTTTCTTCTTTTAACTCTAGTAAGATTGTTCACATTAAGATCAAGATTGATTGATGTTCCAAGTGGATTATTTATATGGCTGTGTGGCATTCTGGTGCTTTTTATAATGTATAGTTTTAAAAATACTTAGTGCTTCATCTTATCAATATTAAATGTAGAAGGGAACATATTACTACATTTGTTTTTATGGGTATTGACTAAGTAGAGTGTGACATACCTTGTTCAGAACATCATATTTTGTTTAGTAGCAAAGAAAGAAGATGGATAATATTATTGGGAACATTATTTCCACCTGGATTAAATGGCAAACTAGATTAAGTAAATGATTTTTTTAAATAATTTATTGGTTGTTTGGATAGTAGAGTCTTTTTAATTGGATATATGGAATTTTGATTGGTGGAGGATTTACCATGTAATATATTTTTGCATGATAAAAATACAGACATATTGTAATGTTTTAGTATTGTCATATTCTAAATAGGAAACATCTGGGTCTGCTATAAGGTCCTGATAATGAATAAAAAATTGGTTGGAGATGGATGTTTTCTGAATTTATGTATACATATATGTTCATAGGTTAGTACTTGACTAACTGCTTTTGTGGGCCATTTTAAGCCTAGCCAATTACCCCCTATGAGAATCAAACCCTGCACCTTGTGTCTGTAAGGTAAACACCTTAACCATTATGTCAGCCTCCCACCCCCTTATATATAAAAACCTTTGCTCATTTAAACTGCTTGCTACAGTTTATGTGCAAGCAGCACAGAAGTGCTTACATTATTTAAATAAGCTCTTTCTTTCATTATTTTAAACTGTACAAAAATTGTTCTCAATGTTCTCCTGGTATAAATTTCAATATAACAAAAAAAGAAAAAACAAGAATTTTATTCTGAAGAAGTCTTTTTGTTAAGACGAAGGGCTAAATCTAATTTGTTTGCTGTCATTAAAGTACAATCTGGAAACCATGATGATTTTTATTATTTTAAACTGTAGCAAACTGCTTGTTACATGATAAATCACAGTGAAATAATCGTGGTGAATGTAGCAGTAAAAATAACAGTCAGTAAAATGAAGAAGCAAACTGAAAATCTTACTCCAAGGCAAGTAAATTGTCTTACAAACCATGCATTTCCATTTCAAGAGGCAGATGCATATTATATAAAGTTTAAAAAGCATAAGATACATTGGATATATACAATTCCAAACCATGACCATACCATACAAATGGGTCTAAATTAAATTAACGAAAGCTAGTAACAGCGAATACATCTTACCCGACACATAAACAGCAAACTGCAAACCCAAAATGGTCACGGCCACAAATTTTTTTCCTTGGGGAAAAAATTCAGTTGGCTGTTTTTGGGGAATTGCCCTTTTCTTCAATGTAGAGTGATCTTGGAGTTGGTACATTTAGTTAGGGGGGTGTGGGGGGCACAGCCCCCCACATTGGGGGCTGTGGGGGCAAAGCCCGCCACTTAATTAGTGTTTTAAAGTTTATGTTTTTTTGTAAGACCATATGATTTTTTTCTGGAGGAAAAAATTTGTGGACGTGCCTGTTCGCGCTTTGCAGAATTCACTTTTTATGTGTCAGCTAAGATGTATTTGCTGTTACCAGCTTTTGTTAATTTAATATAGACCCCATACAAATATATGTGCACAAACAAAGAAACTATGATTTCTGATAAACAGAGATCTAAGTATTACACAGAAGGCCATGAGAAGTGAAGAACCCAAACGAGAGGCCATACTAATAAATGCTACAGAATTGAAAAAATTCTGTGATGCTTGAAAATAAAGTCCACCTCCTTGGAATGGCAGATATTGTGTCTTTATATTGAAGATTATAGTAGTTAATAAGATTTTTAGGTCTCCTTTTCCTACCCTTTTTTAAACAATCAAGTTTACAGTAAATAAGGCCAACTCCACACACCTTTACAATTCATTAACAAACAAAATAGGGAAAATGCTTTTTATTACTGAATAATTCTTAGAATAAAGAATAATGAATGGTAAGCTTTTGAATACTTGTCATTTTATAAGTATTATACAGATGTCACATTCGGGTGGTGGTGCTGCGGTAGCGTTGTCGGGGTGGTGGTGCTGCGGTAGCGATGTCGCCTCACAGTTAGACGTTGCCCATTCGATTCTCAGTTAGAGCGTCTTCTGTGTGGCGACATGCGTGAACGGGTGTTCCTTCATTGAAGGTTGTGGCAAGCCAGCATGTAAAACTCTACTGCCAATCATTAGCAGACCGGAGTTCCGCTGTGGCGACCCCTAACCCGAAAAAGCCGAAAGACACAAATACAGATGTCACATTCATACTTATTCCATGATCTCTAGCTATAGTCTGTATAGACCATCACTCCTCCTAATTATATAAGGAATACCATCTCTTTTCCTGCCTAGATATTGTAGTCAGGGAAACCATTTACAAACATGAAAAGCCCTCGTCCTATAGCCTCCAGATTATAAACATCATCAATCAATTAAATTAAATTCCTCTATTAATTGTGAAAGCTGCAGGATGGCCGCGGTGGTGCAGCGGTTAGCATTGCCACCTCACAGCAAGAGGTTCTCTGGTTTTATCCCCAGCTCAGGGGCCTTCTGTGTGGAGTCTGCTTGTCCTCCCTGTGGTCGTGTGGGTTTCCTCCAGGTGCTCCAGTTTCTTCCCACATCCCAAAGACATGCTATAGGTGGATTGGACACTCTAAATTGGCCCTAGGCATGAATGCGTGCATGTGTGTGTGTCTTCTGTGGAAGGCTGGGTGCCAGGCTGGCAACTTGACACTGTAAAATTCCACTGCCAATCATGAGCGGACAGGTGATCTGCTGTGGTGACCCCTAACTGTGAAAAGCCGAAAGAAGAAGAATTGTGAAAGCTGCTGCTTACATGTTCTCATCTACGATTACTACCATACAGTACAGTGTTCTTCAGAATATATAAATGCACCTTAGAGGCAGAACTTAGTGTATAAAATAAATTGGAGGAAATGCAAAATGAAATAGCATTTGTATTACAAATTATCCTTAAAAAGTAAATAAATAAACAAATAAAGCAAATATGCCCAAAATGCATCAGTTGGGGCTCGTAAAGGTTTCCATTTTCCGACCAGCTCTGTAGAAGCTTAGAAACCTGAAGTAACCAGTTATACATTATTCATTCATAAGCACTATTTCATCCACTTCTACTGTACTGCACACAGACACGAGAAATCTGGCTGTTTGCTTAAGATCATAATCTGAAGTACAGAAAGTTTCTGAAAGTAAATATATGAAAAAAAAATCACACTCTTTGAAGGTGTAATGACTATCTAAGCACCACCCAAAAATAAGCACCCCTAAAAGGTTGGAAAGGTCACAATACCAATCATAGACATCACTATAGCCACATGATCAGGAACATCATCTCTTTCAGTGTCGACAATGCAGAATCTGCTCTATGACAAGTACTCATTTAAGAGACACACATATGCACACACAAACACACACAGACACACATGCAAGCACACATGCACACACGTACACACACACACACGCACACACACACACACAGACACACACACACACACACACACACACACACACACACACACACACACACATGCACACACACACACACCTTCATTAATTCCCCACATTGCTGTATATAGCAGCTCACTGATTACACTACAACCAAGCATTAACTGAAAGCCACTGCCTGACTGCATGCCAGACAGTTTACACGTTTGGTTATGAAACACTGGTGAGTAGGTTACTGCGAAGGTGAGTGTAAGGCCATACTACTAGGCAACATTACTGGGGGATGGGGAACAATTTGATCTAGTTAGAAGATGGGACAACTAGTTTACTTTACTGGTGAAACTTACAATTCACTACACTTGCCTCAAGACTGGGTAATTGTCATCAAAATCAACTTAACAAAAATCAACCTAGCACACACTACTGAAAGAAGGTAACATAACACTGAGGTGTACAATTGTTTTTTTATGCATACCTCTAAATTATTTTCATACAAGAATCAATGTTATACCTAGAAAAACATTTCAATTATATGTGGCCACTACCTCAATAGTAACAAAAGGGTTTCATGACAACAGATAATTACTTCATTGTACTCCAAACTATGAAAGGAGAAATGTAATTACCCACATTATTAGCTTTCAAAGAAATAAAAAAAAACAAACATTTTTGCTGTGAAACACAGACCTACACCAAGCACATCTACTCTCTCTCAGTTTAGCATATACTTTCTCTGGAGTTGGTCAAGGGGAAAAGCTTCCTTGCCCCAAACATCAACAATCTTAAAATGAACACTGCAGCTTAAAGTAGTAAATGATAATCAGTTATGTTTTTCTATAGATAGGTTCATAGGCTAACTGCCCTTGCGAGCCATTTTAAGCCTAGCCAATTACCCCTTGTGAGACTCAAACCCTGTAACTTGTGTTTGTAAGACAAACACCTTAACCATTAGGCCACCTTCCCAACCTTGAAAGCTTAAGCCCATCAAAGCTTAAAGCGATAAAATAAGAATCAGAGATAGTTTCCATGTAGATCACTGTTGTAGTACAACTGGGACTTCAGCCTTGAAAGGCCCAATGTCTGACCTGACTTCTATCGCACAATGTCCTTACCCCTCCAGGCCAGGCAGATGTCCACACCTTAAGGCTGTCAGGATGCTCTTCTACCAAAGCTAACATATCTTTTGTGCCACTGTTCACAGCATATGTACCAGTCTGTGTGTCTTTAGTCCATTGTTGTTTCGCCTGCTGTGGACCTCAGCCAGATTAGTACCCTACTGAAGAAAAATTTCTTATTGTTTACAATGATTTATTACTGAGAAGGGCCTGGCATCTGATAAGGTATTTTTGGGCATGTTTACCATAAGAAAAAAGGTAGGTACTATTATGGTAGAGAGATACTACTCATAAACTGTCATAAATTCTGTGTTTTCCATTTGGGTCCACAGCACATCAAGGGCTTACATTAAAATCTCTTAAGTTAAGGGATTGTTCCTTGCAAGACTATTTAAATCAGAAGAGATTAATGGCCTTGAAACCGGGAAAAGCCGAAAGACACAACAACAACTTGCACTGCCATAGTGTCTTCCAGTAAACCTAATCCTCCCAATGCAGTGATTAGAAATAAAACTGAAGAGGAGACAGTCAGATACCGTAGTGATGTGATAACAGCTTCATATCTCTATAGTCAGCTCATGGATATGTGCCCTAGTAAGTTGTTTTTACAAACTCTGGTCCTCATTTCTCAGGGATACAAGGCTTCAAGCAAAACCCCTGTGGAGGTTGTCAAGATCACAGATCAAGGATTGTTCTACTCAGATAAGAGCCCTTGTATGTCTCTGAGACTTGATATCACTTCTTGGATGTCTGTGGCTGAAGCTACTTTGTTATTTCAATGAGGGCAAACAGACCCCCAGTACATTAGTTACAGATGACATCTTGGGTCAGAGTGGGCCCAGGGGTTCCACCCTCATTCCCTTGCCTCCAAGGTGGTAGCCCCACCTAAAGGAACTCAAAGTTAAAAAACAGGGTGCCCAGACCCAGTCCCTGTAGTTGTCTGGTGGAAACCTACCCAACCCCCATCCTGGCTTTTCCACAAGAATGGCTCTTTTTGATTCAGGAGTTCTTTAGGATCTGCTGAGTCCCCTCTACCTAGTGAAAGAGGGATACCTCCTTACAGTGGGATCATGACCTATCATGGAGTGAGGAGAAAGAACCTGACTACTTCTCCCAACTGTATCCCTCCCTCCCCTTTAAATATGGCACAGATACTGATGACACTATGTCCTCTGCTTCACTCACACAGGAAATATTATAAGGAGATCATCTATAGGACAAATATCACTTCGAGTAGGAAGCCAAGGGGTAACAAATGCACATTTTGATTTATTGGATCTGGAAGCCTTTAAATCTCTGATAATTTCTCCAGTCTTGGGTGCTCCATAGGTTGTATTTTTAGCATCTTGTAAAGATCCAGACAGCCAGTTCATTCTCCTAAGAAACTTGACAGGTTGTACAAGGTCCAGGAATCCTACTAGTTCCTTTACAAAAACTCTGTGGTGGATCCAGAAATTATGTCTATGAGTATGGAAAAGGGGTTATAACTGTTGAATGGGCGTAGAGAAGGGGGTCATAACTGTTGGATGTGCCCATCACTCATCTCAGGAAACTGTTGAAAGAGTTTAGGAACAAAGTCTACACAGTTGCTACTCTGGCCTTAAAAGTGATTGTCAGGCACATATGTCCAAGTTTCAAATGGTTCTCTTAGACAAGATGAAGGATAAGATTGAGAAGGAGTCTGGTGAGAATCTGAGGGCACAATAACTGGACCTCACCCAAGGACAGTCTGTCAGGTGGCCAAGCACTCCATCAAGTATGGTTAGGATACTGTAGATGCGGCATACAAGATAGCAGCTATGGAGTCAGTGTTCAGGAGATATGCCCAGTTGAGGCTACAACACCTACCAGAGATATACAAGAGTTCAGCTCCTTAATGTCCTTTTGGATAAGGAGCTGCTGTATTGGAAGCCTACTGGTGAGGTTTGCCAGAAAACAGAGGACAGTGGAAAAAGTAATGCAGTCAGTGAAACAGCTTTTATGCTCTCTCATCCAAAGGTATGACAGGTATTACACTATTTATTTTGAACCCTACTACTACATGCAAGGAAAATGTGAGTAGGCCAATGGTATGAAGCCATTACAGAATGAGGTAGTAGGGGGGCCAGAAGGGAAGCCTCTGGGCTCCAGAACCCTCCACCTCTAGGGAGCAGCCATGACTACATGGAACTTCTCCTTTCCCCACTCCAAAAAATCTCACCTCAGCCTTGTCTACTACCCCTTTTGCACCCACAGCAAGAACAGCAGGAAGGATAACCAAGTATATAAGGTGCATAAGACATTCGTAAAGAAACATAAAGGACAAAAGAGCACTGCAGATAATACCTTCTTGTTACAAAGTACAATTCCTAACAAAAACAAAAATACTGGGCATTCCACCTATACAAAGGGATGAAGTACATCTGCCCACCCTAAATTAAACAGCTTTTACACTTGGGGGTCACAGACCCTGCACAAAAGCAGGACCAACATAGAGGTTTCCACTCAACTCTTTTCCTAGTGCACAGGAAGAAGGGCTTATGGAGGCCCATCATGAATCTGCCAGAGCCAAATTCCCATCTGAAGTTCATAAAATTCAAAATGATATTTGCAAGCATTATTATCACTCCTATTCTCCCAGGCATTGATGGTTTCCCTGAATTTCAAAAATTCCTTTCTAAACACAGGCATGATAGGCACTTTCTCAGATTTGAGACGGGGGTGTCATACTATAAGTTTAAATTTTTGCCCTTTAAATTGACTGTTGCAACCCCAGGTTTTTACAAAGTGCATGTCTCCAGTATTGCAGAACCAGTGACATTCACATTTACTCTTACCCAGATGACTGCCTCATTCAACCACTATCCTGAGAAGATGCAAAGATAGCTCTCCAATTCACCATGGACTGCTTTCAAAACCTGGGATTTTTCTTCAACTTAAATCAAATCTCACACCTTCCAGTAAGTTGGTGTTCCTTGGTTCCTTACTGGATATGAGCAACTAAATGACATACCATCCTTCAGATAAGGATAAGGGAGTATCTCCACCTTAATACTTCCAGTTGTTGACTTAATAAACAATGGTTACAAGAATGGAATTCCTGAGAGCACTGGAATTCTTAGACTCCACAATTCTGGTCTCCCTGGACAGTACTGCACATGGGAAAAGTCAAGTGGTGTCTAAAAAAGCACTTGGTGCCAACATTCACATTCCTTGGAAGAGATGATCCTTATGGCAGCTTATTACCTCCAATGGGCAAGAATACTGGCCCAGACTGAATGAAGGGATTCCCTTTGAACAGCAGCATCACAATCAAATTCTAACAGGTGCCTTAACCATGGGTTGGGGAAAACCCAGGAGACCTCAAATTGCTAGGAGTATGGGGTGTAACTCCAAGAAGGAAGCATATACATTCAAATCAAATGATGGAAAAAAAGGCTTTTGTAGGTGACAGTATGGAACACCTCTGTTATGTGGTATATCAACAAACTAGGGTTAACCTGCTCTTGATCGTGTGTAGCCTGTCCATGAATGACTGTAAAATGGCTCTGCAATCACAAATGAAGACAGTCTACATCCCATCTCAGATGACTTCAGTGTTGTGCCAGCTAAACAGACCAGCTGCAGATCACCAAAAATGGATATTACCCAAGGATGCTTTTCTCCAGATTGTTCACAGGTGGAGGGTCTCAGAACTACACAAATGTGCTTTATCAAGTAGCAGACATCTTGTGATATTTCATTTCAGAGCACCACTCAAACATGGAGAAAAAACACAAACAATGCCACTGTGGAAACGGTATAAGTGGAAAACAGCAAATCAATCCGAAACAGAAAAGAAAATCTACTTCACCTCCATGAATCAAATCATATAAAACCAAGACGTATTTCTTATGTAAAATCAAGACGTATTTATTAGGTTAGTGCTTTCATGCCTCAACAGACACTTCTTCAGACCATAAAACATATAAAAATAAGTCATTACATACACATCACATTACTTTCATATCAACCTATCACAAACAGCTAACAATAAAATCATTTAAACAACCTCCTTCCCCTTAAAGGGACAGGGCCATTCAAACCTGGAAATGTGTCACTATTTAACCTAATGATCCAGTTTGTCTCCCTTTGTTCAAGGGTATTATTTAAGTCACCTAGTTTCCCATTACTAACAAGCTGTTCCAGTACTTTAAATTTAAAATTATGTGAGTCGTTAGTATTCATAACATGTGTTGCAAGTGCATTAGTGGGGTCACTTTTCCTAATAGCTAATGTGTTCCCTAATCCTTTCTTTTAACTGTCTTTGTTTTACCCACATAAAAAGATGTAGATGACTGACAAGTAGCCAAATAAACAAAAAAAGTGCTCTTGCAGTCTGCCATACAATGTATAAAGTACTTATAATGGGTCACCGGGTGCTCAAAAACATGGGATGTGTCTATACGTATACAAAATTACATTGGCCACACCCAGACGTGAAAACCTTCTTTAGATCCTGTAGAAAATCTATTCACATCATGACATAATAGATGTTTCAAATTACTTTTGTTCTTAAAAACAAATCTCAAACATATTTAGGTTCATAGGTAGGTACTGGGCTATCTGCCCGAAGGCATATATTAGCTCAGCCACATTGTGCGGCATTCACGTTAGTTCCCTAGGCCCTTGATCTAGCAGCTAGTACCCTTGGCCCCTATCTAGTAGAGCTGTTGGTATGATCCCTGGTATGAACTTTCTGTTACCCATCCACTCGTCAAGGTTCCTCTTGAAGAGTGATAGTGAGGGGCTCTGTCTTATGTAGATCGGGACCTTGTTCCATAGCAAGGGAAGTCTTTGTGAAGGGAATCTATCCCTCCAGCATGTTCTATTCATTGTTGTGCTGAGGTTTATATCCCTAGAGCGTGTAGCTCAAGTGGATTTGGTTTTGCTAAGATGGAGCATGTTCAACAGTTCCAATTTCAGCAGTGGATGTCTTCTCCTTCAGATGGATAAGTTTCTTTCTATATACAGTACTTCCCATCTGATCTCCCTTCTCACTATTGTCATCCAGAAAGTAGTGTTTTGGCCCAGGGGGCTTTAGTTGTCTCTCCTTATTCAAATGGCCAGACTAAAATCTCACATGAATACTTTGCAAATGAACCTACTAACTCAAGAAAACAGGGTTCTGATACTTCCCAATCTTAAGACATTGCACTTCAATGCCTGGATAATTTAACTCTCTTGTCCTTCATGGACTAGCTTTCTGGGGCTCTGCTGATCAAACTTAAGGAGTCTAGGAAGCCTACAGCAAGGATATTCTATTTAACCAAGCAAAAGTGGTTTTCATTTTATCTCCATAGAAAGGAACAGGTCCCTATCACGTCACTGCTGTTCAAGATTCTGCAAGATTCTTCAAAGCTTTACTAAACTGTTCAATTCAGGCTTGGCATAGGCCTCAATAAAAGCACATCTCTCAGTCATTTAGTCTTCATACCTGTAGATCACTCATCCTGTCAAACATTTCTTGAATGAAGTCCTCCATTTGAGACCACCAAAAAGAACTATTACTACTCCACAGGACTTGTAATATGTCCACAAAAATTGATACAGCCTACTTTTTACCCTGTTGCCACTCAAATATCCAACATGGAAAACACTATCATTTCTGGGCATCACATCCGCTAGGAGTATTTGAGAACTAAAGGTGTCCATGTGCAGAGAGCCCTTTTTACTCTTTCATAAGGACAGGGTCAGTCTTAGAACCAACTCCACATTTATCCCCTAAGTAGAGATTTGAGTTCTCTCTCAGAAGTATCCAAATCAGCTTTTTTCTCTAACCTTCAATATAAGGGTGTGAAAAATTCTTTATGTTTAGCAGTGCACAGGCAGCTGAGATACTACCTGAAAAAAACAAGACATTCAGAAACTTGGGTCACTTATTTGTGTTAAATAATAAAAAAGGAGCACCAAAGTTGCGAGCCCACAGTAATATTTAATGAATATAAAATAATAAAACAATATTGTTAAGCGCTTTCATCAACAAGTATGACTTCTTCAGAACTTATTTGTGTTCACTACATTCAAGTAGAAGGGATCACAGTTTCCAAGACAACAATATGTAACTTTCTCATAAAATGTTGTTTTGTTACTCCCATCATGGAAAGAAGTCAGAAAGGACATTGAGAGACACAGTATTAGAGGCTCAAAATCCAACGCAGCCTTTCTGGGGTGGGGGTGAGTACACAAGTGATTCTTGATTCAACTACCTTGTCATCAGTTTGCACCTTTTCTGGGCACTAGGGACCTGATATAGCTTCCAGGGCAGCAGCTGGGTTTGCAACTGCCATTCTGCAAGGCTTGTTGCAGTTCCAGCCCTATTGATTTGTCTATCTACATAGCCTCCAAAGCTCTGAGAATTATCCCTGTAGTAAGGGATATTTCAACAGTGATGCAATAGTGATGTACATGGAGAAATAGTACAACTGTGTAAAAAATTAACAGAACAGTACATGTTTAAGTAGATTACTGTTGCAGT
Organism: Protopterus annectens; assembly: GCF_019279795.1. NCBI lineage: Eukaryota > Metazoa > Chordata > Ceratodontiformes > Protopteridae > Protopterus > Protopterus annectens. The sequence continues at coordinate 534,456,951 of NC_056744.1, forward strand.
ACTTGTTTCCTCTCACCTTTCCTTCTTCTCTTTTTGAGCATCTTGGGATGGGGAAGGAGATAAGTTCTCTATTCCTATGGATTCTCACCTTTGAAGGCCTCCATTCTGCACAGGTCTGACTAGCCTTGAGGAGCATTGTTTCAATAAGTCTTTATAAAAGGAGTGTAAACAAGAGCCCCTGCTTGGAAATAATCCATTGGATATCACTGAGGATCTAGTAGGGTGGACAGTCTGAAGTTGTCCTGGTCGAGACATCTATAAAAATGGTGTGTGGGCAGACATCATCTTTATTCATGGAATATCTTGAAATCCTCTTGGAGGGTAAGGGCTCTAAGACTCAGAAATTAGGCCGGGTGTCTAGCTTTCTGAAGCTAAAGTCCAGTTAGCGAGGACTAAGTTCTCAGATAGTTTTATTTTTTATGTTAAATGATATAGGACTAAAAGAATCTTTCTGTTAACAAGATACCTGTTCCTGCTCTTTTCCAAGTTAGTGCAAATCATTCTGATTTCTGTAGATGTGTATTACCTATAACAGCAAAATGAAATTTTAATAAAATCTCACACAAAAGTAAGCATTCACTACTGACTATTTACAAGGAACAAAGGTTTGCATGCAGCCAAAACATCAAGCAATGAAGCAACACATTGTGGCACATCCTCACTGCCTGGAGATTGGATTTCTACCATGCAGTTGTCCTGGTAGGGAACAGAACCTGTATGTCTGGAGAGATGAGATGAGCAGAGTAGTAGCTTTCCTTCCTTGGGGAAGGTTTGGGGCTATCCTTGCTGTAGAAGAAGACTGTAAATTCAGCTCCAACTTTACTCCTCTCTCCCCTCAACCTTCCCTCAGGAAATATCATCAAATCTAACTTCCCCTATTATCACTAGGGAACAGGTCCTTAACGCTCTCTCTAAGACCAAGAACACTGAATCCGTGGGCCCAGACAATATCCCAGGATGGCTTCTAAACAACATGAAACATTACTTATCAGTGCCTCTGGAATTACTATTTAACTGTTGCCTCCAAACAGGCTTCATACCTCATGAATGAAGAAATGCAACAGTCATCCCTCTGCAGATGGAAACTACAGATCCGTAAGTCTCACTAGTCTTATATGTAAAGCCATGGAAAGAATTATCATACAGATGATCAGTAGAGATATAGTAAACCTCCTGACACTGGACCCAGCCTAGTTTGGTTTCGTAAAAGGCAGATCATTCCTAGTCAACCTGGTGGACTTCTTTGAGAAGGTCACCAAAGCAATGAATGAGGGCAAAATCCTTCACACTGTCTACCTTGACCTGGCCAAGGCATTTGACACAATACCCAACTGAGGCATTGTTGACAAACTCAAAAGATTAGGTACAAACCCATATGTCACCCAGTGGATAGCCAACTGGCTCACAGACAGGACCCAGGAAGTTAGAAATGGGGAGTCCACCTCTCCAAAGAGGCTAGTCACAAGTGGAGTCCCTCAGGGATCAGTCCTTAGACCTCTCCTTTTTGGCATTTACTTCTCAGAAGTCAAGGCCAATGTCAGTGGTCTCTGGCTGACTAAATTTGCAGATGATTGCAAAGTAGTAGCTGTCATTGAATCTCACACCAACACAAATGCTCTCTGAGAGGGGCTGACACAGACAAACAACTGGTGTCAGAGTCATGGACTAAAACTAAATGCCAAGAAATGCATAATAGCATCCTTTGGGAAGTCATCCATCCCTGGTAACTATCATATTGACAACACACCCCTTAGACTTGACCCACTAGTCAGGGACTTAGGGAGACACATAGATAGTAATCTAGCCTTTGATCATCACGTGTCTACAGTGGTGAGGAAATCATTCTATGTTGCACAACTTATAAACAAAGGTATGGCATCTAACTCCAAGGAAGTCATTGTTCCACTGTATTTGACATTCATCAGACTAATCATTGAGTACAATGCCCCCTTTGATATGTACCTAACCAGGCATATCTAACAAATGGAACATCCACAGACGTTCCTCACTAAAAGAATACAGGGCATAAGCAATATGTCCTATGCAGGCCACCTCAAGACCCTATCCCTGTATTCTGTCTCCTACAGGCTTTTGAGGGGAGATCTATGCCTGGCATACAGGGCATTGCCAGACCCCACTCTGATGGACCTCCTGCATATCCACAAAACAAACAGTACCAGAATTACCTGTTATTAAGACTTAAACCTTGCCTGTGATATAAATAGGACCTGCTGGAGAGATAGGTATGTATCCCAGAGACTACCCCGTCTGTGGAACAGGCTCCCTATCCATGTGAAGCAGAGTTCCTCCCTAATCCAATTCAAGTGCAACTTGGACAACTGGATGGGAAACCAGAAATTCATCCCGGATTTGGCACCTATGTCTCTAATGGACACAGGCAACCTGCGAATGCTTCATCTCCCAGGCCCTGCTTTCACTTATCAAGGGTATCAGAACTTGTCAGAGATTTGGGATGCATGGCAGGGCTTAAAAAGGCCCTTGTGGTTGTTAGCCTATTAAACTCCTATGAACCTATGTAAGATCACAGCCTTGAGGTGATGTAATCAGTGTGTAACAGAGGGTCAGGACAATGGAACATTCTATTTTTGCACAAGTATGGAACTAGAGAGAGTGAGAATGCAGAACACGTAGTGCATCTGGGTACTGGAGCACATGGTATAAGTCACAATGAAAATAGCAAGCACATCAAATTCAGGTTCCACATGGACCAGAATGAAATCAGTCTTGTTCCATGCATTTTCTTAAAAGCATGTAGTGCAGAGGAGTCTTCAATGGGGTTGGAGCAGATGGCAGGGGTAAGTAAATCTTGCACAGAAGACATAATACAGTAGTCCTCAACAGGGCTGTACCAGAAGAGTGTGTTAGCAAGTTAATAATTAGGTTTGAGGTACAGACAAGGGAAGGAGCAGTCAGAGGATGATGATGGTGATAATTATACAGTGTCATTTGGGAAAATGAAAGGCATAAAAAAATAAATTCATGAAAACAAAACAGATAAGCTATTAATTTAGCACGGCCAATGCTCTAATGTACTGATGTATGCATGACAGATTAAGAACCTACAATAACACAGATGTGGTAGAACTGCTAACAAAATTGTAATGGACCGCAGTATCTCTTCTGCCATGTCAATGACACAACAGATGACTTAAAGTAATGAATACCATGCCTTGCATTTCGGATAATAACTAATCTAATAAGCATACAGTCCAGTACTGCATACTGCGAACTTAGGTCTTTACTTAAAATTCAGCTGTTAAAAATAACAAATTTTCTAAAAATTCAGCTGTTAAAAATAACTAATTTTCTAATAAGAAGGTAACTACCCAAAGTGACACTACTTAAACTATACTATGTTAAGAGGACAATTTTGAAAGCCTAATGCTGGTAGCAGGACATGTAGTTTTTTGTTAACTTTATATTTGAGAAAAACGACAGTATTTGTTAGGAATTAGTAGATTTAGCAGTTTATTTGTATTTTACTAACATAAATCTAATACTAAAGAAAAGTGACAAAGAGGGCTAGGAATTGTGAAATGTAAGTATAGATAGTAAATCTGAAAAATAGCTGTTAAAACTAATTAAAAGACCCATAACCTTTTTTAATTCTAGACTACAACAGAAAGTATGTTACCGTGACCATATGATTTGTTTATTTATTGCATCTGTTTACTGGGGTTGCTTGAATGGGCCATGCAAGACCCCTTTTCAGCAGAGGCCCAGGGAAAGAAGCTCCATAACAAGGTAAAATAATTTATCACATTTATTACATCATAGCTGAGATAGCATGATAATTAGGCAAAATATGTGCTGGGTAAAATACTTCATAGTTATGTACAGAATACATACTAAACTAAACATGTCTTACAATGAGTTAAAATATCACAATACACATCACTCAGTAATGTCAACAATAGTTTTTAATATTTGACGGTTTCAAAGTAGTAGCAATGCCATAGGTTCCAAAATAGTAATGCTTTGATCATTAGGAAAGTAGAGGCATTTGTGGTGGAAGGGAAATTGAAAGTTAGATAAAGAGGACAAGGTGTAATTAGAGTAAACTGGGCACAATGCTGGTAAGGAAGAGAGAGGAATATGTAAGCAGAAAGTATAGATCACCACCCACAATAGTAAACATAAATGAATGTACTGTGACAATGAAAAATCACAACAAACATCACTGCTGCCTTTCCTCTTTCTGAAACCGGACAATAAGCCCTAACATGGAAAACTGTCTTAGACTATTTTACATTTCAGAAAAGATGAGTCCATTTGTATTCAAGTACATGGATGGTGACTATACATGTAGCAGAGGGGCTGAATCTGTACATAAAGTCCACAGAATTATTTATTTTTCTTTATTGACAAATGAAAATCCCTAGAGTAAGCCAAAGTCTTTCCACTGTTGCACTTAAAGCAAAGTCGATTTGCAGTCTAGTTAAAGGGACAGAATTTGCTACATGGCTATTGCTGTAATGAACATGATGGGATTAAGAACTCCAGTACTGTTTCTGTATTTGAGTATTTGTGCACACTGAGATTTTTCTTAACCTCTGCAATGGCTACCTTATGTTTCTATCAAACAGTCTTCCTCCTTCAAACTTCTGTAAATACTTGCCACAAGTTCATACCTCTCAACTGTCCAGATTTTACCAGAATGTCCAGATTTTTGCCTCATATTTTTAGTCTGTTCCTCATAAAAATCATAAAATCATGGAGGACTAAAGTCATTAAATAATGATACACGTTTGAGTTTCAGACTTCATAACCCTGGGAAAAAATGCATGCTAATGCAAATCCTGCTATTTTAGCAACTTTCTAAGTTTAGAAGAGTAATATTTAAAATCTGTTCATATTTTGCCCCCCCCCCCCCCCATTATTTTAGGCTTTGTCTAGATTTCTTGTGCTAATAGGTTGACCGGTCTGCAAAAGTCATAATAAACCATAAAACTGATTGCTTCTAGTCAGAAACTGGTTCCTAATTAGAATGCTAGACTCTTAGAAATCGAAGTACAACTGCTGGAGAGGTTCAGTAAATCTGAGAACTTGCTTAATGCCATTAAAGTGTTTTTACAAGGAGCTTTGCTGTTCTGTACTTATGTGTCCTAACTTTAAAATCGCTGTACCCTAAAGTAAGGGGCATGGCACTACAGACTTGGACTCGTTATATACCTTCCATAGTGACACTTTTAGTTTTGCTCTTTAATATTTGCCACCATGGTCCCACAATTTTCAGTAAAAGCTCCAGACAAACATTTTAAAAAGATTGCATTTTTATTGGTATTATATCCTCTATTTATTCGCTGAATGTTGTTTCAAGTGAAAGTACATCCAACATTATTCAATATTAATGACACAACATCAAAATGTTACTTTATGCATGTATGCATGACCTTAAGCTAGTCCAAACATTTTGAAATGGAAATGAATCCCCCTTTTCATTTCTTCACTCTATATTATGTGACTGAAAGAAAAACTGCTAGCATGCTAACAGAGACAAACTTATACCAGATGTTTTCTATGCAATGCAGCGACAATTATGAATATGAAAGAAATCTAACCATACATTTCTAAAATATATTTTGTACTACAACATTATAAATGCACCTATGAAGTTGAAGCTATTTCAAATAATTTATACACAAGTCTGTTGTTATTACATGTATGCCAAAATAAAAACCAAGCAACAGAAGGCATTACTTTTTCCTGCTACTGTACAGTATAAAACATATAAGCTTCCAGACCCTCCAGAAAAAAGTTCAAAAAAAGGTAAACTTTTGAAAACAGAAAGCCTATGCAAAATGTTTTTCTCATTGCACAGAATATGACACATGCATGTCTTTCCCTTATACCATAAACTATTCCTGTTCTGAAATGGAGTCATGTGACTTGATATAGTTAAAATAAGTAGCCTTATGAGTCAATCCATCCAATGTATTTAAGAGTTGCCTTTGATCGCAATGACCTCTGCAGTAATGAATCTTTGAGCAAGCAGTCACTATGGTCAACAACAAAGAAAATATAATTGTACCATGTTACATCTCTTTATAAATGATTTCATATCTGCAATATGAGCCAGTAAGAAATGAGAGCAGACGATGTTTCCATTTTTCATCGCATTCTTTCAGTTTTGTAAGGTGCCACTAATACCTTTCCTTCAGTTTTTACGCTCAAGCTAGTGCTGTCTGTTGTTTAAGACTGTCGCTCTCAGTAGCATTTGTTCATTAACAATGTTTTGCTTCCTAACTTCTCAGCAGAAAGCACTTTTCTGCATTTTTCTATTAGCTGATAATTCTGTGGTTTCTGTGGCACTACCAAACAGAGTACTGACTTACTCATTTTCTTATGGTTTGTTTTGGCATATGTGACATGCATGTAGAAAGGTTCTTTGACAAGATGATCCCCTAGTGAAGATTTCATTCAGAGCCATGGCGAATTCTCATTTTTGTAATGGTATAACTACTACCTTATTGCTGTCTGATTCAGTTGCAATCCTTATCCTTGGGACAGTCTTTCTCAGGGAAGGTTTACCCGGCATTTCTTAAAATGCATTTGAAAATGTCACCTTGCTGAGTTATTTGGCACGCTATTCTTTTTTCCAAGACGGCATCAGGTGCGTAGATATATATCAATGACATGTGCAAATGTGAAGCTTGGGGAAAAGGGAGGAGAGTATTTCCAGTTTAATTGCATTGTTGTGTCATTGATAGCACAATTCATTGCGATCTTAGGGACCACCACAGGTAAAGCATACTGAAAATGTAGTTCAGTAAAACAAAAGCTAGATAAGTAAGGATGTGATTTAAATGCAGCTCATGTGCTTTGGATACTGTCTAGCCCCAGCCTGTCAATCATGAAACCTTTGTTCTGGGAAAACTTTGACAGCCTTGATAGCTATTATGACAACGTCTACTCACACATCTTCTAAAAGGTTGATGCTGTGATCACTATATATAATGAATGGCGCTGTTTTACACAGAAGCCCTTACTTAGAAAACTAATGTTCTTCTGTACTGAATGTTCCATGATGCCTTACTCCGAGCACATCATTAGAAGAGCAAAACATTAAGAAAATGCAATTCACAAAAAAAGAAAAAAGTCAAAACAATGATAAACCATACAAAAAAAAGCATTACATTTTCATGAATGACTCAGTACAGAGAAAAATTTGTGTTACTTACAGCTGCTTATATAATACAAAGACTGTTGCTCAGGAACCAGATACAAGTAAGACGTGCAGTCTGGAAGATTCTATGTTGACTGGCCTTCAAGCTAACAGAGACTAGGATAGTCCAAGTACTCACCATAAAAATAGGCCTTCAAAACAGTCAAACTCTGTCGAATGTAAAATATGTAGAACTAGTGTATATGCATCTCATATGTCCCTGACTTTGCAGAATGTCCCTGGTTTGCTTCATGTTTTTGCCCTGTCTTTCTTAAAATGCTTGATTTTATTTGGTAAACCATAGAGGATTAGTCAGTCAGTAGTGCTAGATATTACACTTTCTTGCTTCATATTGTTCAGAAAATGCATGTTGATACAAAAAGGAATGTTCCTATTAGCATTTTAAGTGAATTAGAGTAACATTTAAAAACTATCCCTGATTTTGGGCCTTTGCCCCCCATTATTTGTTGGCTTTGCCTTTGATAATTGATCAAAGCAATTGAGATGTATGCTAATGCATAGCAGGTGTATAATTTTGGATTTCTGTGAGATATCCCTATGAAAAAACTTTGAAAACTATTTGTCAAGGGGTAACTTTCCCATACACTCTCATCTGATAGACTAGGAACAGCTCTCTTACATACTCTCCTGCTGGGGTCTAGGGACATCTTTCATATATACTCCCCTGTTACTGTCCAAGGACATCTCTGCTATATACTCTCCTGTTATTGTCCAAGAACACCTCTCCTATATACTCCCCTGTTATTGTCCAAGGACATCTCCTATATTTGTTGTCCAGGGACACCTTTCCTAAATACTTTCCTGTTATTGTCCAAGGACATCTCTTCTACATTTGTTGTCCAGGGACATCTCTCCTATATACTCTCCTGTTACTGTCCAGAGACATCTCTTCTATATATTCTTCTGTTATTGTCTAGAGACACCTCTCCTATATATTCTCCTGTTATTGTCCAAGGGCATCTCTCCTATATTTGTTGTCCAGGAACATCTCTCCTATATACCCTCCTGTTATTGTCCAGGGACATCTCTCCTGTATTTGTTGTCCAAGGACATCTCTCCTATATACTTTCCTGTTATTGTCCAAGAACACCTCTCCTATATACTTTCCTGTTATTGTCCAGAGACATATCTCCTATATATTCTTCTGTTATTGTCTAGGGACATCTCTCCTATATATTCTCCTGTTATTATCCAAGGACATCTCTCCTATATTTGTTGTCCAGGGACATCTCTCCTATACAATCTACTGTTATTGTACAGTGAAATCTCTCCCATATATTCTCTCTCTATATTATTGTCCAGGGACATCTCTCCTATATACCTTTTTGTTATTGTCTAGGGACATCTCTCCTGTAAACTCTCTTTTTATTGATTAAGGACACCTTTCCTATACATTCTCCTCTCACTCTGCTCTTCACTCCTTTTAGGGCACACCAGAGTCATTAATGAACAAAAAGTTCATTTAATTCCGTTAGGTATGTATGCTAAGTGTAGAGCAAAATTCTGAAACATAGGTAGACTCTGTAGGCAGCAATACAACTATCGAGAGTTACTCAGTACAGGGCACAGATATTAAGTGACGATTGTCACATAACCCAAGCCAACATCCCCACACTAGTAACACAAAGTAAAAACAATGGCAATTAGTCTGCTTATTGAGACACATCTGAAGGTAGTTGGTTGCACTGCCTTATTCTGTATGCTATACTCTGTAGCATGCTGAAGGTGGTTGACTGCACTGCCTTATTCTGTATGCCATATTCTGTAGCATGCTGAAGATGGTTGGTTGCACTGCCTTATTCTGTATGCTATACTCTGTAGCATGCTGAAGGTGGTTGATTACTTTGCCTTATTCTGTGTGCCATATTCTGCAGCATGCTATAGGTGGTTGGTTGCACTGCCTTATTCTGTATGCTATACTCTGTAGCATGCTGAAGGTGGTTGATTACATTGCCTTATTCTGTGTGCCATATTCTGCAGCATGCTATAGGTGGTTGGTTGCACTGCCTTATTCTGTATGCCACAGTCTGTAGCATACTAAAGGTGGTTTGTTGCACTGCCTTATTCTGTATGCTATACTCTGTAGCATGCTGAAGGTGGTTGACTGCACTGCCTTATTCTGTATGCTATACTCTGTAGCATGCTGAAGGTGGTTGATTACATTGCCTTATTCTGTGTGCCATATTCTGCAGCATGCTATAGGTGGTTGGTTGCACTGCCTTATTCTATATGCCACACTCTGTAGCATGCTGAAGGTAGTTAGTTGCACTACCTTATTCTGTATGCCATACTCTGTAGCATGCTGTGCATGTGGTTGGTTGCACTGCCTTATTCTGTACACCTTATTCTGTAGCATGCTGAAGCTGGTTATTTGCACTGCCTTATTCTGTATGCCATACTCTGTAGCATGTTGAAGATGGTTGGTTGCACTGCCTTATTCTGTATGCCATGTTCTGCAGCATGTTGAAAGTGGTTGGTTGCACTGCCTTATTCTGTGTGCCATACTCTGTAGCATGCTGCTCAGGATACTTCAGCAACCTTGCTCATTTCCTGAAATGGGTGCAGTAGACAGAATGCTCCTTTATATTCTACCTTGATATGGTCAGTTATATCAAGGTACACTGTATAATACTGCTGCATCATATGTTGCAATCCAGCTCTGTTAACTGTATGACTTTTAATATGGCTCTCTCAGTCACACCACCAGTGCAGCTGTATCTCACAACCTGGCACAGTAATGTTATATTGTGCTGCAGTGTGCTTTATATCTTCCTAAATACTTTAACAATTACTAAATGAAGATATCACAGCAAATAAATGTGAAAGTTTGGTCCACTGATAAAATTAAGGCAAAAATTGAATAAAATCCTTCTTAATGTACTTGCACAATCTACATAATAGTGTCAGCACAACAAATTCTAGGGACTTTAACTGCAGTCCTTGAAGTGAGCAACTGTTTGAACAAAGTTGGAGAACATTATAAGGTCTGAGCTGCAGTATCTTGGGGTATTTCACCCAATCTGGTGTATTGTGACCTGACAGTTTGTCCATTTAGTTAGCATGGGTGTAAATTAATACAGATATCCATATCAGTGTTAAAGCTGGCCGAAACTCTCTGTATAAAAACTACTTCTATGATATAGGAAATGGAACTGTGATTTGTGTTTTAAAAGTTACAAGATTCGTAATGTTGGGTCTCGTGCTTGTAATAGGGAGCCATCAAGACCTTTTGCCCAAGTAATGAGTTATTTATTTCTGCGATTTATAGTTAAGTAAAAAACGAACATAATCCCATGATGCATAACCATATCAAATGTATGTGACTTTGGTGCTGAATTCTGTCATCACTTTACTGGTATAGTGACCTTTAAAGCATTATCTGAAGTCTAACTACAAAGATTTCATTAGCACTACAAGAAGGGCTTATATAGTCGGAAAGTGTGCATTCATGCTAGTTCAGTAAAATGCATTTTTTACCTAAGTATTCTTTGAAAAAATGGTATATATTTTCTCTGCACTTTAAATCATAACTTAGCCTATTTTAAAACACATACAGCTTTTAAAGGCAAACATCCCTGTATTTTCCATTTGATATATGCCAATATTTCCTCACACCCAAGTTCCAAAACTAAGAGTGTAGGCCAGTCACTTATTTGCCAATAAAGAATAATTATGAAACTAGATTGCCCAAGCATGTCAGCTTTCTGACTAACAGTGCTCACTCACTGAGAGTGCAGACTATTTATTATCACTGAAGACAATGATTACGGGGAACCTTTTGTACACAGATGTCTTTTTATAGAGGGACCCTTTCTTTAAATTGGCAGTTCAAAGTAATTATTGATTATCTCTGCAGACATTCATTAGTAGAAACCCAGGATCACAGTAGTCCATTTTCAGACCGACTGCCCCACTCTGCATGTACTGACTAATTGCTTATTATCACTAAGGACCTGCTATAGAAAATTCTTCATACATGACTATTCAGAGAAGAGGTCGGGAAAGAAAAGTAATTATTCATGTTTTAGTTATCCAAAGGCTTAAAAAGACTGTCCATTTTCGGAGCTCCTATAATACACCGAGTGTGCATGGGGACAGGAAAGAAACTGCTGCTCCCTGTTTTCATGTATAATTGAACTCTGCGCAGAAGTACTTATGAGTTACCATCTGCAGTGTGCACTAAGTTAGCAGCCGGTGGAATAAAATATTTAAATTACTGTAGGCGGTGTCACATTTTAATGGAGTCCATACAAGCTGCTCCCTTGTACTCTGCATTTTGGGGAAGCAAGATCAGAGTTTGGTTCACAGCGTAATGCTAGCAGAGGTAAAGCAGTTGTGAATATTCAGCAGTGATTTGAGGCAAGCTGTTCAAATCATTTGTAAGGCATCTGATATTGTGTAGTCACTAAACTCTAGTTTACTTAACGACTTGGTTAACCTGAGATTACCACAGGTCCAATCTGTGTAGTTCTGGAAGCATCGAAGCATCTGGCTATAACATGTAGAATATAAATCACACTGCACTAATACAAAAAAAAATCTCACTTATCACACTTAACCAGACATACTAGAAACTTCAATCACAGGCACCTCAATTGCAGGTAGGTAAGATAAGCAAATGTGTCTGAGTTGTTGTAATGTAAGGGATTTCATAACAGAACCTAATGATATTTTTACTGGAAATTGAACATTCCATCGAAAGGTTTTATGGGTTGCTTGATTTATTCCCACTGTTGTACAGTCAGTTTCAGGGATGAATATATTTAGTTACAAGGGATATGAGGCACAGGTCTGCAAATATTTACTTTCAATATTTAGTGGCCAGTTTCTGTTAAGAGTTGCTTTGGATGTCAGTTGTTTTCTTTTTGATAGTGCTTTCATTAAATGGTGTGTTCAAAAATGTCTGTTCAAAATGTGATGTGAATTGGTTACTTATGTTCTCTGAATTGGGCAAATATCCATTCATTCATTCATTCATTCATTCATTCATTCATTTTTTGAAACTTACTTCATCCTATTCAGGTTTGGTGGGATTACTAGGTTATTACAGCAAGCACTGGACATAAGGCAGAGAACCAGTCCTGGATGGGATGCCAAATCAGTTCACTGCATTATCTCTCTCACGCATGCACACAATGAGTCAATTAGGCAAGTGGAGTTACCCACGCAGTGAAACTGTGTAGGTAGGCAAAGCCATACAGTGAAATACTCAAGGAAAACATGAACACAGATCACTAGAACTGATCAAAAAGTAGTGCTTGTGTGTGTGTTTTACTTAGCCCCTCACCAGGATTGTACCACATGCCTACAGACTGCTAAGTAACCCTAAATTATGTGCAGCTGCATTAATTTTATGCCCACATAAGTGCATACCTGCTGGACTCATAAAAGGGAAGGAAAAAGAATGCACAGAACAACAGAAAAAGAGAAAGAGCAAGCATAGTAACAAATCAGGGTAACATACAGGGGTGTGTAAATGGGCATAATGAGAGACGCTTTCAATGACACGTTCCTCTTTTATATTCTTTATAGAGAGGAGAAAAGAGAAGGAAGGGAGAAACAGAAAGGAGGAGATAGGAAATGGGGAGCAGTAAAATCATGGGGGGCAGACAGATAAACAGGGGTGGAAGTAAACATAATTGGATGGGAAGACTTCAGAAGGAGAGAAATAAACAAAGGGTAGACAAATGGTGATGCAAGGGTTGGAAAAAATACAAGTTATGAGCCAGGGCACAAGAGAAAAGGAGTTCACATGCCTGAGGATTGTGTGGGGTATAAGCAGCTACTGTGGTTGCCATCACAGCACAGTGGGCTATTAGAGTATTCCATCCTCATTTGATGGATCAGAGAAAACAGTGGTATAGGCCACATTCTTTCTCTGGTATCCTAATGGTAAGGGACTGGCCAGTTGAAAGAATCAGCTGCTCACATCAGGATGCTTCACAGAACCATCAGGATGGACTGATCACTACAAAATGAATATGAGCAAGGAAGTTCTCACAGAGGTCACAGTATAGTTTATTGTATTATCTATATACAAGGATTTTTAGTTGATCCTGGACCTCAAACCTTCTGAGGTACATATTGGATAAGAAAGATAACTCATTCATCCACGGGATATTTGGAGTTTTTTACTTACTGTTCGTCCCTATTCAATACTTGGGGAGTACTGGGGAGTTATCTTTTGAGATGGGGAATTTTGCCCTATTAAAACTGTTGACTTATGGTCAGGCAGTACACAATGAAAGGAATAGTGTCGTGGCAAGCTATAATACTTGTGAAAAAACAACAGCCACTACTCCCCAGGTACCGCCATTGCAGAAAAGCAGGAATCCTATAACAAAAAACCAATGCAGGCACAGATCCAGGTTCATGAACAGTCTTATAATAAAAACACACAAGCTCTTTCACCAAATGCTTCTTCGGGTGTGACATAAAAACTGAGTACCTAAGGCACCATATTTAACTATTAACCTAAGGTCACATGACAAAACGAATTCCAACTTAAAGGTACACATCCTAAAATTAATTCAAAAACCATTTAAAAATAGATATACATATAAAACTAATACACCAAGTATATATCTATGAAAATATATAAAACATACATCATTCTAAGGGCAAATACACATGTATTAAATCACAAAGATAGCATGACAATAAAAACATATATATATATATATATATATATATATATATATATATATATATATATATATATATAAGTATATGAAACATCCACATACACTGCTGAGGTGAAGACCAATCAGGAGGTGAGGGTATCAGAATCAAATCTAGAGATGGTAATGCCACAGGTTGAACAAGAAAATACCAAGAGGTCCAGCAAGACAAACAACGTTCTCAGTAGAAAAACCACATAGTATTGATAAAGGATTTTATCCGAAAGCTTTGCTTCTCACATTAAAGTGGTTTTTCTACTGTGAACAAGAAAATACATCAGGTGCTCGACGTAAAAGGTCACCACTGTGGCGCATGTTCACCAGGAGGAAGGGAGAGAATCTCCGGTAAACAGTGTGAACCTGAAGTCTTTTTTTACAGATTTCTTGCCCTCAAACCCTTGTCTTTCCACTACCAATGAGGGAGAGGTCTATTACCAAACGAGGAGGGCAGCAGAGAGGCAGGAGCCTAATATGCAACAAGTGGAAACACAAGGATACAGCGGTGAGCCCTTATACCATCAAAAAAGCCTTTCTAAATGCCAAGACTTAGTGTTAAATTTATCTATGCATAATTTAACAGAGGATGAGACTTTTGTACTGAACCAAGGACTGTCGTTTATACCTAGCACTGACTCAGATCTTTCTGAGATTGTTTTAGACATTAAACAATTCACTCTCAACTTGATGCTCAAATTAACTTTCGGTTGTGATAATGTGAATATAAGTCAGAACATTTTTAGGAAACAAGTGCTTTTATTCCTAAACTGAACGCTTTGGTTCAGGCATTTGAACAAATGTGTATCAATGATGTATATGATTTGTATCATAAACAACACTTTAGTAGGCAGAAGTTTAAGCATTTTAATTTGACAAAAGCACAGTATTCTGCACTTTGTGATTTAAAGAAGAATATTTCAATTATGATTCAGCCGGCTGATAAGGGTGGCCAAATAGTGGTTTTAGATAGCGACAAGTATGATCATACTATACATTTAATGCTGAGTGATAAGGACTTTTATACTTTGATCACATGAAAGAAAGTTAATGAAATGATCATGAAGGTAGAGTTTGAAATTAGGAGGTTGAATTGTGTGGGAATGATAGATGATGGCTTTTGTCAGTATTTTATGGTGCCATATCCCTCTATACCTATAATTCAGGGACTGCCGAAAGTACACAAAGATAATAACCCCCCCCCAATGAGACCAATAGTAGCTGCGGCTAACTGGTGCACTGAACCCATATTGATTTATACAGAAAAGAGCTTGAGACCTCTTCTAGATAAATCTAAATATATATTGAGGGACATGGAACACTTCCTCAGGGATCTGTATGCATATAACATGGAGAATAGTCTGGGGAACCAGGTGATACTGGTTACACTTGATGTGGTTTTGTTATTTACCACAATTCCCAATATTTTGGGCATAGATTTTACTATTAAGTATATGGAATCTGATTTGGGCAGTAATAGTATTAAGACAACACAAATGAGGGAATTATTATGTTTGGTTTTAGAGAACAATGTGTTTATGTTTAGAGAATCCATTTATTGGCAAGTTAATGGCGTAGCGATGGGCACCTTGTGTGCGAACAGCTACACGAATGCAGTGACGGCCACTTGGGAGAGTGAGAATCTAGTAGGAGGTCCTTTTAACAAACAGGTTTTATTTTTAGAAGATTTGTAGATTACCTCTTTATATTAAGAGATAGCACCCCTGAGACATTGATAGAGTTTGTTGACTCCTTGAACAGATCTACTCATTTTTTGACATTCACTGTGAAATGGTCTCTTACGAATGTTTATTTTCTAGATGTGACCATTTTTGGGATGATAGGAACTTGCTTGGGACTAGACTTCATAGAAAAGAATGCAGAGTGAATCATCTGCTTAGCAGAGAAAGTATGCATCCCATGATGTGTATGTGGATGTTTCATATACTTCTATAGATATACATATATATATATATATATATATATATATATATGTATGTATGTTTTTATTTTCATGCTATCTTTGTGATTTAATACATGTGTGTTTGCCCTTAGAATGATGTATGTTTTATATATTTTCATAGATATATACTTGGTGTATTAGTTTTATATATATATATATATATATATATATATATATATATATATATATATAGATATGTTTAAATGGTTTTTGAATGAATTTTAGGATGTGTACCTTTAAGTTGGAATTTGTTTTGTCATGTGATCTTAGGTTAATAATTAAATATGGTGCCTTAGATACTCAGTTTTTATGTCACACCTGAAGAAGCATTTGGTGAAAGCACTTGTGTGTTTTTATTAAAAGACTGTTCGTGAACCTGGAACTCTGCCTGCGTTGTTTTTTTGTTATAAGCTATAATACTTATCTGGATCAAATTATATTATTGCTCACTTCCCTCACTGCCAGTAAATACTGTTTAGTGTCTGCAGTACTAGGTTATATTTGGGTGTGTGACTCCATACAACCACATCTCACACAACTTTGGAGCCACAGAGAAGTGGACAAGACTTATTGCTCATATCCTCTGCTTAGACCTAGATGTCCATCTACTGATCAGGTGGTACACAAGGAATGGAACTGAACCATTACACTCAACATCATGAGCAAGGCAATGTCAGATTTTTACTCCAGTCCATAACCCCTGGATTGCAGTGAGTGGTTTATCCTACATCTCCAGCAATGGCATCAAGACTAGTCAGTTGTGTAATATCAAAGAGCTACTACAGAAGAGGTCAAAGCATGGTCTAGAACATTCTGTTACAGGTAAACCACCAAGCTGAAACTATGGTCTTTAAATTGTTCTTGCACTAACAAGGTTCAACAATTCAGGCATGCTATTAATAAGGCATAATTCCAGTCAGGCATGCTATTAATAAGGCATAATTACAGTTTTATAAAAGCTGTGGTGGTGGTGCTGCGGTAGCATTGCCGCCTCACAGTATGACGTTGTCCTGTTCGATTTTCAGCTAGAGCGTCTTCTGTGTGGAGACTACGTGAATGAGTGTACCTTCGTTGAAGGTTGTGTGTTAGGGCTGGCAACTCGGCATGTAAAAATCTACTGCCAGTCATTAGCAGACCGGAGTTCCACTGTGGCGACCCCTAACCGGGAAAAGCCGAAAGACACAAACAAACAATTACAGTTTCATAAAATATATATAATAATGACACATGTTTAAAAGACAGAAAGCTTATTATTGGTACTTCTTCTTGTATTTGGTCAGCTATGGTCTCTAGTGTTGATGTTTACAAAACATGGCAGGACTTACAACAGGTGTCCCAAATTCATAATCAGTGCCTTCCTCTGTCTTCACAATGGTGACTTTAAATTACCAAATCATGCACTGATGGTAAAATAACCCTGTACTCTGTCTCTCACACATACACCCACATCTCCCTCTACTATGGCCTCAACTGAAAACGTGGCATGGCCACGTAGAACCTCTGGTCCTACCTCTTTGACCATGTCCTGACTCTCAATTTACCAGGTTGGTTATTAGCTAGCTAATCATACTGGATGGCTAGTTAGCCTAAATAGTAAAATAAACTTGCTATTACCCATCTTAAGCATGGGTCCATTAGACATTAGTATTTAAGTGCTTGCTCAGGAAGCATTTTGTGAAGACCAGTACACATTGCCATTAAGAATAGCTTACATTCTTTCCACTATCTTCTCCCATGGAAGTCAAATGTCTTATTTGTATTTCTTTTTGACTAATATGGTAACATTAATATTTATTCTTCGTTTAACTTTTTGATACTGAATGTATACCATGTAATATGTTTTGCGGCTAAGAGAAGATTGATGAAGAAAATGCTAATTTTTATATGATGACATAAACTGCATGAGCATTTTCAAAGTATTCTCATCTCTGAGCATTACTTTTTCACTGCAATAGATTACAAAGCTTGCTGGGAAATCTGCATGTTCAGCACAAACTCAATATCTCTGGTTTTGTTTTATTATATTAACTGCAAAAACATCATAAAGAAAGAGCAGAAGTTCTATCAAATCTGCGAACAACTTCCAAAATACAAATGAAAGTGTTCACTCCTACAAGCCCCA
Organism: Protopterus annectens; assembly: GCF_019279795.1. Taxonomy (NCBI): domain Eukaryota; kingdom Metazoa; phylum Chordata; order Ceratodontiformes; family Protopteridae; genus Protopterus; species Protopterus annectens. Next base: position 534,474,917 of record NC_056744.1, read on the forward strand.
AAACTTTCCATTATGTACAAAGTAACAGGACTGCTAGTAACAGGTGTTTTTGCAAGGGAACTCCATGGAGGGCCGCCCTTACAGCACTGAAGTTATATAGACCAACATCACAGTCAAATAACATTAAGAAAAGAGAAGCCCCCAGTATACTGCACAGCAGCTCTGGACATTCTCTTGTTTCAAGCTAATACAAGTGAGGATGTGATTCCTGACTTTTAATTAATGATATGGGGTTGCACAGATAAGTCAAAAGGCACTTAATTTCTTTTCATTTTCTTTTTATTCATCTCCAAGGACAGATTTATACTGAAGGAGAAAGTAACACTGTGTTCACTTAGTCCTAAACATAATTAATGGGACATCAAAATGCTACAAAATGTCATTTTTTTTCTTTATCCCAGATGTGAATTTTCCCAATATATGCCACTGCCAAATTCGTTTCACTCATTCTGAGGAAACATCTGTGGGACCAGCTAGCTTTGTGTTCTCTGTACTGTGCTGTTCCTACGTGTAATGTACTCAGACTCAACCAAATGCATCCTTGCAGCACGTCAATGAATTGTCTTTTTTTACTTGTGACTACAAACAAAAGTGAAGGAAGGTTGTAACACTTCTGATTCAGTTCCTTACCACAATAAGATTTTCCTAACATTTTTACAGATGATTACTTGGAGAAGAAAAAAAATTCATCTCTGATAAAACTCAATTTTATAATCTCAGTTGTTCTTCTCTGCTAAAGTAAAGCCATTGTTTCTGGTTTATTGTGTTTTTGTCGTGTTACAGAATGTTTCATGTAACATGTATGTCTTTCCAATCAACAATCTAATTACTTGAGCTATGTCATCCCCTTTTTGAAAGTTAAGATTGCTGTAATTCCATGATTTTAATCCAATAAACTACCATCCTGGTATATAAACTATTACACAACAACATGTTTTGCATCAGGTCAACTGCTGAAAATATCACTTCAATTCACTCTGTGCAAATACTCCTGAGCAAGCTGTACTACCAATGCAAACATTTGCATTGTGTTACTCTCCTCAAGTCTTGTACTTACTTTCCTGACCACATGACCAAAGTAATTATAAAAGCACATAACAAAAAGTAAATGTACAACTAAAAGTGTACTTCTGTAAAAAATACAAATTTTAGCAGAGCATCAACTTAGAAAAACTTAAAAAAATAAATAAAATAAAACAAATAATATAACAGAACCTCTTTTACCCATCACTTTTGCCTGCTTCCTAAAACATCCAGTTTCCTAGCATGCATTGGGTATTTATATTCCTTTAGAAACTGACAGTAACATTTTCCTGTGGTGTGTTATGTTACTGATTTGTAAGGAACACTTCATTGTGGCTTCAGCAGTTCATAAATCACAGCCAGGCAACTTCCCAGGGCACTGCCTATGTTACGGTGGGCCTGTCAGTGAGCAAGAACCATAGCCAAAGAGACAGCTATGTGCGGAGTTACCATCCTTCATGTTTACTATAACGCACTGCTGAGCGGCTTGAGTATGCAGCAGTTAGAAAACACTGCAAGTTTCTGTTCTTTTAGCTTCTATGTACTTTACTGGAAGTAGGGGATTAAGGCTTTTTAAACTGCTTAGCAGCCTGCAATTATGTGGTTTTGTCTAAATCAACTGGGTGGTTATTTGATATCTGGACAGATTTAAAGACACAGTATCACAAGCCATGTAACTTAATTTCTCAGACTCACAAATATGTTGCAAGAAGAGAAACATTAGAAAAAAAGATCTTACAGATCAACTGTTGAACCTGTCAGTGCACCTGCCTTGACATATAACCTTGTATGACCATTGGGTTATACCAGCCATCTGCCTTAATGCCTAACAATTACATACAGATCTCCATGTGGAACAATAAATAAATGACAGTCTATACATTTCGTCAAGCAATAACTATTTTTGTTACAGGGCAAAAAGCAGGGACATAGAAATCAGTACACATAAACGCAGAACGGGAATACATAAAAATAATGAGCTCATTGTATATTCACAGACGGAAAAGAAAAAGCACCCATTCATGCATAAATGTATAAAAAACAGATCCAGAAGGCAGAAAAACACTGATCACCTTATGTATTCATAAATAAAAAGTAATGCATAGAATTACCTCATAAACTGAAAAACAGTCTGCCTGTAACATATTGAATAGAGAAGCAAAAATATACGAGTGCCCAGGGATTTTGAGTAGAAGTGAGGTAAAGGGGCATTAACAAGCAAAAATGGTAAGGCTACCACTTGCTTGGAAGGATTCTGGCGATGTAAGGTGTGTAGCCCAGGTTCTGCTAGTCGTCAGGCTACCAGTAGCTGTGATGATTTATGGCTTTTCCTCCAGACAAAACTAGAATATCAGGCTTCTGCTGTTTTCTGCAGAATCCTAACAAAATGCCCTATTTCTCACGACAGGCTGGGTCTGACTCTGTTTTCCTGCTGTCTGTGAGGTTTTCTGCAAGT